>NC_091718.1:1535916-1843099 GCF_000512605.2 Kwoniella pini CBS 10737 | reverse complement strand
TCACCTATTCAGTATATCTCTATACAATTCTGGGACAATTACGCAAAATTACTTGCCATGCATGATCGTTTTGATGATACCTCGTGAATAAATTGAATTTGGGTCATTACATAGTCAAATTGGAACAAGATTACATAAACAAATCCCACTTCCTCTTCCTCTGCAGCAATTCCATTCCCCTTTGTCCCCAGAACACTCTTTGGCAAGATTTACAAATTACTCAGCACTCTCTTCTCTCATTTCAGCTAATCTTCTTCTCATAGCTTTTTCAGTCTTTGTAGGTGGTACTTTACGACTAATTAGTGCTCCAACCTATTCAAGATATCAGTTCTGGACTAATTTGTTGTTTCCAAGCCAAAAGAAAGAGCAAGAAAATTTACCAAAGCCATCAAACCTCCAAATCTTAATACCCAAGCTACACCATTCTTTCCACCTCCTTCTTCTGAAGAAGAAAAAGAAGGTATAACATCTAATTCTTGATCTGCTAATTTGAAAATAATCGAAGCGACCACAGCGATCTGTTTTGCCAAGGTTGAGCTAATATTAGGATTGCAGCATACGGGATAATCAGAAAAGAGAAAAAGTGACTTACGATAAATTGAGGAAATACAATAGCTAAATTATGTATTCCCATAATTGTTCCTCCTGCTACTGGACCCGATCCTGTATATTCCAAACTTTCTCCAGCATTTTCAATATCAGCTGTAGAGTAACTTCTTGTCAAAGGTGTTCTCTCATTTGGATCATGTTCTCTTCGTGAAGGTGAAGTTGACATGGATCTCCATGGACCAATAGGAGTTGAAGCTGCTCTAGCATGTATAGGGCGATAACCTGGTCCTGGGCCTGCTGAAGCTGGTACAGGTGCATGATTGGTCCTTGAGTTTGAAGAAGTCTGTGCAGGTTTATCGGACATTTCTTTGAGGAACTACATAGCAGGCGTTCTTCGTCAGCTTATTGCTGTAACGTACTCTAGTTCGTTCGTGATTTTTGACTTACCTCCATGATGATGCTATTTCAAGTATTGCCCCACAAATCAGCATTATCCTTTATGGAAAGATTCGAAAAGATACCGTGAATATCTCAACTTACGCAAATGGACTGACGGCAGATATAGTCAATTTAGCTAGCTTCTCTGAGATAGGTGATCTGCAAACTCACACCCAACAAGCTATAGCCCAGCAGATCCCAACTAAAGCTATCATGATTGTAGCTTGCCAAACTTTTTTGATGAAGAAAGTCGATCCCATCAATAAGCCAAAAAGTAGCAATCCCGCTGTCCAGATGTTTCGCAGCATGAATGGCACTGTTCAAAGCGCATTAGCTAAACGAATTCTTGCGGTGTTACAGGAAAACAGCTCACTGGTAGGAAGCTTCAAAGGTCTACCTTCTCTAGCAGCCTCCGCTTTCCATTCTCTGACCATCTCCCTTATTCTTTCCATTTCGATATCATCCTCATCATCTGATTCTTCGCCAGATAAATCACCATCTCTTAATTTCTCAGATACAGGCTTGAGTAGTCTTCTATCTCGAGCAGCGAGGTAAGGTAAAAGCGTACCGGCGATAATCGCAACTACAAGTCGACATCAGCATGTGATACCTTCAAAATACTTGAGCTGAACCCGACCTACCAAAGGAGTAAATCAACAGAGCCAGACTACCTGCTCGAGTCGCTGTATCAACGTCAGGATCATGCCCGAGCTCGTGAGTCATCACTTCAGCCACGTAGGTGGTGGAGTAGAAAAGGTAGGGAAACCATCCCATAAAAGCAGCAATTTGCACCTATGGCTATGATGAGCTTGGTACCTTCTACTTCGCAATGGTCAACCTACTATGCAGACACGTCGCACCGGTTTGGGCAAATGTAAGATAGCTTCATATATAGTACCGATGACATCTCGTATTCGCCTGATTAGTCAACAGTATGAGCCCACGTCCAGACGAGGAGGGACGTTACTCACGATTTCCGTTCTCCAAAGATACTTTCTCTCTCGGTTTCTTCAGTGGTCCAACAAGTGATCCATACAGTGATCACAAGAAGTGCAAGACCAACGATGCATACTGAAAGAATCTGTCAGCACAAAATCGCCTGCAAGCAAGCGAAGAATGAAGTCACCTTTGCGGAATTGACCCCCTCCTACCAGCCTGATGACGGGCACATGCGCCAGGTTTAGGAAGCCTATACATCAAAATTTGTCAGCAGAGTCTTCATGCTACTTTGCATTGACAGATCAGATCAATTATTCACCCATTGTAAATCCAACAATATTACCGACGTGATTGAATCTTCCATGCCAAGCATTTGCTGATGCTAGCTGTTCACCGGGGGTGACATCGAGGACCAAATTACGGAGAGACGCTTGTAGGCTATTGAGCATCGAATGTCTCAGCTTCTTGATGTCTGGGCAGACTTCAAGCCCTAGCTGACTTACGCGTTCAGAGCAAAGTCAAGACAGTAGAAAGAGAAGACCGCAATACCGATAGCCGTATTCTTGACCTGAGCATCACTATAATCAGCCCTCCGAGCTCTTAGAATAGAGAGCTGCAATGAAGCTCACAAGCTTGATACTTCTAGGATCCCAATCTCCTTGACCTCCACCAAATAGATCTACCAGAGCTTTGGCGATCGGTTCTGTAAATGCCAATCCAAGTCCGCTCAATACTAGTAATATCGTAGCAGTGACTATCCAATACCTTCTACGATATTTAGAGTTGGAGGAATCCGATATCGCTCCAATCAAAGGCTGAGCTACGAGCCCAGATATCGGCCCCGCTAGCCATACGAGCGAGGTGAGTTGTTCGGATAATCCCAAAGAAAGGAGGTAAGGTGTTCCATAACCTAGCTCACTAGACAAACGGCGATCATCAGAAGTGTTTGATAGATAAATAGAGGTATGAGCTTACACCGTCCAGGCGATCTGACTACCACCCATAGAAACCGTCAAAGCCATCATTTGCCAAAGACTCAACCTCTTCCCTTTATTCTTGCCTTCCTCATCCTTCTTTTTACCTTTTCCTCTTGTCCTTGACCGCGAGGCTGAACTACCCCTTCGTTCTCTATCTGCAACAGTCAAGCCCCATCCTGAATTGCCCGTCCGCCGACCAGGTAGTTGAGATTCTTCTTGAGAGGTATTATCTGGTTTAGCCGACTTCTTGAGCAGAGAAGCTAAAGATGTATATTGGTGTTTTGTTGGTGGTGATACACTACTTTCACCTTCTTGAGAGTTACTCATTTGAAGCGGAATTCTTGAATCGCAATGCCGATGGTGAATTTGTACTGTCGGTCGATTTCGCTCTCTGTTGACTTCCTATTCCCTCATATGCTTGTTGTGTTTGTGAGAACGTGAATATGTAGAAGAATAAGCTCTACTTTGCTGTCTACTTGGTGTTCTTCGGACGGACCTTTGCCGACAAACGTTGCATCACTTGTGACGTAATCTATATATATACATAAACAGCAGCACGTGGCTCTGTCACGCTGATTTGATCCCACGTGGCTCATTTCAACGCTCGGTGAACGTAAACGTACGGGATATCACAAGCGTCATGAACAGCAATAACGATGGTGATAATATCAACAGAGTATTTCGCAATAAGCAGCTTCAGCTCCGCAGTAACAATTGTCCTATCCTGCTGGATACAGCGTTCAGGTTCTACCGTTCGCGATGTCTCGCAATCCTGGACATCCTTCTTCACGATATAAGATATCTTCTCCCCAGCCGTATATCACGAACGAATTGCGTTCAGCCTACACATCCGATAACGGACCATACCCTTCCTTCTCACAAGCATCTCCCACTTCAGCATCAGGACCTTCATCTCAGCTTCACGCCTTCTCTCCCCCTGAACAGTATGGTTACTTGAATGCGCCTCAACGGCAGAATGTTGGTCCCAGTCGACCTATGCCTTCCAATGCGGTTCCACCTGCCAGTCCAGCTCGACCAGCTCGGTCAAGAATGAGAGAAGCACCTCAACCACCTCCTATAACCCAAACACAAGCCCCTGCTCCGGCTGTACCATCTCGTCGGCAAGACCTTCATCCCATTCAAACTCAACCTGGACTCGATAGACGTCCCTCGGGATCTTCAGACGTCATGATCCATTCTCCAATATCTCCAGTCTCCCCTCAGAATACCCTTCCAGGCGGTGTCGGTGCAAATGCGTTATTCTCGGATCCGTTCGCAGCTGATAGATCACAACGAGCGGATCTCAGAGCTCAAACTTCTGCGGCTGCTCAACAAGCAAATCAACCCTTTCAAGGTGGCCCAGGGACTGACAAACTCCGGAATGTTGTGGGAGCATTTATGAATGCTTCCAGACAGCGAGGAAACGAAGACTCAGCTCAGCCAACTACATCGAGAAGACCAAATAGATCGGAAGCGAGAAATAAACCCAAGAATGAGGAAATATGGGAAGTGGGTGAAAGTGGAAGTGGTGGTAAATTTAGTGATATAGATGATGTTCTAAGGAAAATCAAAAAAGATTGGCCCTTCGTAATGGAATCTGATTTTGCACCATCAACATTAGCGTTATCTCTCTTGTCGCAAGGTCCATCTTCTTCATTGGGACCTCATCCGAATTTGCCATCTTTCTTGAGATTACATGAAAATTTATCATCGGCATTGCAAGCTGCGGTACAAGCTCATTTCCAATCCTTCGCCGCTTCTTTACCACAACACGCTACCTTCATCGCTACGCTCAGTAAAGCCCAAGAACAGGTGAAAAAATCTAAAGAAGCTCTAAGAGAGGCTCGTGACGGGTTTGCAGGGAAAGGAAAGTCTGAATTATCCGGGATAAGAGCAAGAGAAAGGATGGTCAGGGACATGTTAAAAATACTGGACTCAATGTAAGCCTTATCGACCGGAAGAATGGAATTCAGCGATGAAGCCAGAAAAGCTGATCAGCTCCCTGCATACGCTTAGCGATCATTTGAAACAGATTCCCGATCAGCTGGAATCACTGATAGGAGATAAAAAGTTCCTTCAAGCCGCTTTAATACTGGTCAGATCGTTGAAGACCATAAATAAGCCAGAGCTTGCGGAGATAGGCGCATTGTCGGATCTACGAGCGTACTTCGTCTCGCAGGAAGCCGTAAGTGCAAGGCTGAGTTCGGCGTATAGCAAAGTATATCAACTGTACTGACGAAAAAGCGCATTGTTCTTAAAAAGACGTTAACGGAAATTCTGGTCGAAGAACTGCATAATCATATCTACCTAAAAACCTATTACAGCGACTCCCGATGGAAGGCATATGTACCTGGACAGCAGACGTGTGAGCTATCAAGCTCAATAATTTGACCTGCTAGATTAGCTAATTTACAGCCAATATCGTCGTTTCAGTACCGATCATAGAACCCCAAAATCAAGATCTACCTGCCCAACCTCGCAGCTCTGACCTCAGTCTCGTTACTTCCTCTATCACAAATGGTGACCACGCTCCTATGGCTGGTCCTGGTCCGTCATCTCGATTTACAAGATACCTCAATCATCTAGCTGCCAAGCCAAGTCATGATCCACTGCTCGACTTCGTAGAATCGGACCTGACTTCCGCTTCAAACATCCCAACTATAACGCATCAAAGAAACGGATCGAAGAATATTGGCCAAGCTGGCTCGCATGGATCGCTTTCATCATTACTTGGCGGCAATCAGGGAAGTGCCGATTCAGGCAATCCAGAAGCGGATTCTTATGCTTACATGGAAATATTGCTAGAAGCATTAGCAGCTATGGGTAAGCTGGGCTCCGCGTTGGAAATGATCTCGCAGAGAGTACCTGGAGAGATACATGCATTGGTAGAGACCACTCTGGACGAGGTTGAAGAGAGGTAAGCCCGATTCGCGTTGTACTCGCGCATCACCGAGCTCATAAGAGAATTACCCAGATCTGAAGCAAGACGGGAAGAAGTGGATACATCCTTCCGAAGACCTACCTCCTTCCTCGGACCAGCAAACAATTCGACCAGACCTGATTCTAGCTTGAAGCGAAGATCGTTGTTCGCGCCAGGCGAAACGCACCGCATAGAGTTGTCGCTAGGCGCTACTGGTCCGCCACAGCATGCTGCCATACTGAGAGACTTTTTTTGGACCTTGTACTCGAAATTGGCAGCCGTACTTGAGGGTCATAGAGTTATATATGAAGTGGCCCGCTGGATTTCTTCGGTAAGCTTACAAGAATCCCTTCTGCCGTATCATCGCCTAGCTTATCACTCCGTGGCATGCAGAGACGAGATTTCAAGGATTCATTGATTACGAATGCGTCTATATCGTTAACAGTACCAGTATTGGAAATCTGGAGACCTGTACAGCAGGAGGTATGTTCCGCTTCATAATGGGATAAGTCGAGTATGCTGACATCGAATTGCCCGTCTAGGTCCGAACGTTACTGCGAACATATCTCACGGATGATAGCCAGGGCTCAACATTAGATAGACACCCTATACCAACCATTAATGAGGTTTTGAGAGACGGAAAGTGGGCACGGGATAAGCAGAAGGTGAGTGGTGCCTCTTCTCGCAAGCTGCAGTATGCTAAGCCAACCATCTTTAGCAAATGTTCAAATTTGTCGATACAGATATTCGAGCTATCCAAAATGAAATCAAACCTATAGATGATCAACTCCAGCAAGCGCTCAGAGTTTCCGTACCTGGCTTAGTATCAATGCAAGTCGCAGGTGAAAGCACATTGACGGTGTTGACAGATTCAGATGATCGATATTCGACCGCCGGAAAACACAGAACATTAATACCTCCGAATGCGTTCAACGTGACGACCTTGTTTCAGCCTACCATCTCTCTCATACAACGGGCTACATTTATCGTACCTCCGGGTTTCGAAGATGCAACCGGAGCTTTCTCGACCGTTCTTGAAGATTTTGTCGTCAAAGTTTTCTTACCTCAATTAGATGAAAAAGTCACAGCGTCCTTCCAGCAGGCGGTAGGCGGCTATGATGCTTATCAGGTAGATAGAAATGCTGGAAAGGAATTCGTCATTCCTCCTCTCAAGGTACGCTGCCCACCCGGTGCTCATTGTGTTTTGTAGCGAAGCTGATGTTCCGGAACGCGACTTCAGTCAAGCGTACGAGTGATGGCTCTCATACATAGTCTATGTGTAATGTTACAGACCACCCCTTTCCATAGGGAGAACTACAGTCGGTTGATCGTAGGAGTGATCGTCCAATATTACCAACAATGTAGTTCAAGATTCAAAGGTCAGCTTTCTATTCCACTATATTTGGGTAGCAAGGCTGACTGACCGTTCTATATTAATGCAGAGCTGGCGTCATTGCCGGCAACGATCGATGAACCCAACGCTCCACTGGCTTTACCTGCTATATGGGCACAAAGGGAGGATGTCATAAGGATTTTGAACGAAGTACGAGCTGTACCGGTGAGCTAATCTCATCAAGCTTCAATTCAAGAGGGCTAACGAATAGCTCCTCGACAGGATACCGATCAAGCGGGACTAATTGCTGTCGAGCAAAAGGAGATCAAGCTTGAATTAGAACTACTGGGTGACCAAGGACTGGTCGAGAAGAATTTGATCAATTCCATGAGGAAGCTGGAAGCTTTGGGCAATCTATCGCAGAGTCTGGTGATTATTGCTCGATCTCATCTGTCTGTCGGTATCTGAACTCAAGCTGACGCTTTCCGCATAAATAGCGTTGGTTTATTGATTCTTTACTCGACTTGCAAAGTGTTGCCGATGAGCCTTTATCACCAGATAATGAGCAGGCTTCGGCAGACTTCATGCCATCAATCACACCCGCTCCAGCTCCCAGGCTAGATGGCGATGCTCCTGGACTACCGCTGACCAGGGCGATGGCACAGTAAGCTCTCAAATTACTGCTTATGCAGGATGGTTTGCTCATGACGACTCATTAGACGATACGAAGCAATCATCCAGACTTACGAGCAGCTTGCTGAAATGGTACTCAATACCCTCAGATTGGAAATTCGATGTAGAGTCATTTGTAACCTAAGTGCATCACTACGAAAAGGAGATTTCAGATTGGAAAGCGAAGCTCTTGAACCTGATTCGGATGTATTGGATCTTAATTCGACGTTGATGGAGATTGAGGAGATTGCTGAGCGGACTATACTTGGCGAGGATCATTCGTAAGTGTCGAATGTCATATCTTTATTTCTATTATTGCAATTGAAGGTCTCATCTAGACAAAGAAGAGAGCCTCTCTTGAGTATGATCAGAAATGTAATAAATAGCTGATGTATGTCTTAAACTGCAGTTTCGTCTTCCGAGGACTGGGTCAACTGGTTGATCAAGTGTTCATAACTTCATATAAAAACATTAAGATGGTGAATCCCGCTGGAGTAAGGAAGATCAAGAGGGACATACTGGCTTTGCAGCAAACTCTCAGAGGTATAGCTCCTGCTGCTAAAGAGGGTCAATTGGGTCGAGCAATGGAATATTGGGATTTATACGATAAAGGTCCGAAGGTGAGTCGGATTCTTGTCCTACTCTTGAGATGTGAGGAGCTCAAATGCTTATAACGTTCTCATACACAGGAAATGCTGGAAGGATTGAAAAATGCTGTGCCTAAACCGCATTTCGCATTTGACGACTACAATACTATGCTCAATCTACAGTGTAAAGCTGATCAAGATGATGCTCCTTCTAACGAGTTGAATACTTATCTGATTGATTTACATGCTTTGTCAATGAGTATCGAAGGTTGGGAAATTGGGGATTCGTAGGCATAGGTGATCGGAGAATTATGTACAGTACCATCGAATTAGTCAGGACTCGTCTATATAGGTTATTGCCATATTCATTCAAACTCAAAACTTGTCACTGCCGAACTATTGTATTTATACATGCATTGACAATTAGTCACGTTGAAGCAAGTCAGAAATACGACTTGCGTCTAACGATATGGGTTACCTCACTACAGAGACCACTATCGCTGAGCAACCGATCCGAAATGTTTCGACGATCTCAACAACAAGTCCTGTGTGTCACTAAGCATCGATAACGGACCTTCAGAATCGGTAGTGTATTGAGGTAATCGCCCAATGCAAGGAAGTAACAGAAAGGACAGATTGAATCATACGTATGCGAAAGAAAGGGAATCTACATTGGCCGAGCGACATATCTTGTATCAAAATCATTGATTGACATGTACTGACATTCACAAGATCCCATTTTAATAAGCATGGTCACGTTGGTATAGTGGATGAAAGACAAATACTCAAATCTAATGCAAGTGTCCCCCAGAAAGAACTGTGAAATCTCTTGGCAACAACGTAGATGATCTTGATGATATCTGAACAGAAGGAATCATGATCGATTCATTAAATCGAACGGCTTCTATTGATAATTCTACACTGGCTTCTTCCTCGCAAGATTATAGGGTTTCGTTGGTGAGTACACATCAATTGAGAGGAGCATCGCAGTGAGCCTTCCAACGATGCGTGTGCTCATGGCCAATATATACATGCGCAGATCGAGATTATCTTAGCGGATACACCTTTTCTGGCATTAGGTTTTCTAAGTTTGACAGTCATCACATTCTATTCGACTTTCAATCGATCAAATAATCGAATACTTTTGGTGAGTATCATCATTGACATGGTCAATCATATCCACAATTCAATCCTAGATTGATTGATCGATCAATACGTTACTATCAAAGGCTAATACACAAATTACTGAATCTAGTTAGAAAGTTCCGCCCTTACAGCATGTTTCGCTTCCCTCTTCAACATCGTAGGCATGTTTTACCATAATGATCAAGTAGCAGCTACCACTTTTCAAAATATCCAAGAAAGTGAATTGAGGAGATTTATCTTGACGATGTTGACTATAAAACAAATTTTACTGGCCATATCAAGTAGTACAACGTTGTTGTTTGTACCATTTCTTTCTCCTGCGTTCTCATCTACCTTACAGTGACTGAGAAACCGTACGGCTAATATGTATTTAGGTACTTTCACATTTCTCTGGAAGATCATCGAAAAAATCAGATAAATGTAAATACGGATAGATCAGTCATAAATACGATTGAGGTCGAAAGACCAAAGATTTTCGCGACTACTATGATTGAGAACAATCAAATCAGATGTAATCCGTTTGAAAGAAACGAATCAAGAAGAAATATTGGCAAATTAGCGAGGAGTTTTCTTGTATTCATCATTTTCTGCTCATTCATTTTTGAGGTGAGTTGAAGAAGCCTGTGGCAGCACAATTGAGCTAATTACAAAATCCTTTCTCTCGACAGTTGACATGGAGGATTGGATTCTTAGTCAATGTAACAAAATCCAACACCTTCAGACATGTCTATCTTACCGAGTAAGTTTGAGCAATCTCGGTCCCAACGAACGGTTTCAATTGACGAAAAGATATAGCTTCGCGCTGCGGTTACTCTTATACCTTGCATTTAGCTCTTGTCCAACTTATCATATACTTGTAACCTCTCCTTCGTTCCGTATGGAAGTGTTCCGACAATATGCAGGCATTATAGGCGGAATCATCTTGGGATTAGTAGTCGTCATTGGATCTTTAGCTTCTCTTGGCTTTTCAGAAAGAGTTGTAGGAAGGTTTTTTCAGGGTGTACAACTGGTAAATTCTGCTTGTATGTTTTCTTTCCACATTGGACAAGCACTGATGAGTCATGTGTATGGGTCATACATAGTACGTTCTAATAACGTCTCAAATAATCAGCGACTTCAATGAACATGTTCCTCAAGCCAAAGGTCGAATAGCTGGTTTCAGTCTGATAGATCCGAATCGAGCAAATCATACCCAATTTGAAGGTATCTCGGCTCATCTGTTTAGAAGAAACGATATGCAAAGAGGCTAACGATACATGGATAGGTTTGTCAACCCCTACAGCATCAACGTTCCGTGTATCACCACCATCGATCAGCACACCCTCTCCGCCACCTGTCCCTCCGGGGAAACGAGTCTCGTTCCACCCAGCTGTCATCCTCAGGCGAGCTAATTCAACCGGAGCTACACGACGAAATGATACATCTTCAAAGCGATACAGCACATCGATCTCGTCACGGATCAGAACTTGGGTCATGTCAAGTAATTTCCACGACGTTGACCTTGGAAAGGACGAGGAGAAAAGTCTAACTTCGCGTTACGATTTTCAGACTCAAATGAATAGTCCAAATTCAAAATCTGATATAAGTACATATGAGAACGACCGCAAGATCCTCAAGAATGGTCCAGCGCCAACAATGTCCTCCAATGTACTTCCACCATCACAAGAAGACCAGTATAACCTTTATGATCAAATGCCTACTTCACCTGACGTTGCTCGTCGGTCAAGTCAAACTATATTTAACAACCTATCACGATACTCTCAAAATAGTTTGAACAATTTAATAGGTATACGTCGAACGATATCTTCACCTGGTGCAAGACTATTGATTTTTGGGCAAGATTCTCGAGCTCAAGTTAAGAATATACCAAATAGACAAAGTAAAGTTTCTTCAGGAAAAAGTTCAAGACAATCTAGTGAAATTTTTGAAATTCCTTCAAATTTCCCTAAACCACCTGAAAGAGAAATAGGCCTTTCCAATAGATATTTAGAAATTAAAGAGCAAATTGAAGATTTGAAATTACCAATTAGGCCATTTGTTCAGCCTTTGAAAGTGGGTCATAGAAGGATGAGATCTGATTTAACTCATATTAATGTTACAAGTTTCATTGAAGGTAAGTCACAGAATTCAAACTATCTTCCGATTTTCAAATTGATATTTGTTTTCTGATCTCTAATAGGAGATTCATTTAAACATGGCAATTCATCAAGTATGATAAGACCTCCAAATTCTTCTAAGGAAAATGGTAGAAAAACATATCAATCTGATTTATCTCAAATTACCTCTATACAATCGTCAGAAGCTTCAAATGAAATCTACCTTCCCAAACCTTCATATTTACAGAGTTCCCCAATTGAAAGTGGAAGTGAAGATTTAACACCTACTTGTTCAATTGTTGATATCGATGAAGCCAAAATTACGAAAGCTATCAGATCAAATAGTCAACCATTATCTCAATCTTTCCATCATGGTGACCATCATGAGATGTCAACCATATCCAAAAGGAAGGTCAAAGAAAATCAAATTGAACACGTAAAGTTCTCATCGAATAAATTAAAGGAAGATCTCCCAATGCCTGAATCTCCTACTTTACCTACTTCCGCTACTGATCTTCAGCGTATCAACCCGCAACCCAGAGTTATAAGGTCAATTACAAATGGATCAGAGAGGTCTAGGAGTAAATATGGAACAACAAATATGATATGATATGAAAAGAGCAGGAGTGTTTATTATATGTAGGTTATAGGTCATATTACGCACAAACCAACAGATACTGAAGTGAAGTTGATGGTTACATCGTCAAATGGGTATATGATATGCTAGGTATACGGTAACTTGGAAAAATAACGAGATATCTGCCCGATGCCCAAAATTGAATGTCCGATGCTAAATCACATTTTACTATCATTTACGCAATGACTTCACCACCAGACCATTCTATATCCGGTAACTCTTTCTTCCAATCTATCTTATCTAACTTATCAGATTCCAGCCACTGGAAAGCAAGTGACAGAAATGCTCGAGCGAAACCTGGTAAATTGGTTTCCGGCAATGCGTCGTTGAAATGTATGATCGTCATGTGCGGGACTGACCGTTCGCTCAATTATCAGTCATATTCTGATATCAAATCAAGTGGAATTCAAAGATACTCACCTAGCCGTTGAAGAACTCCATCTGGCACCTCTTTAGGACCATCTCCCTTTCCTTTGCGTTTCTTTTTCGCTTTAACAAATTCACCTTCGCCATCGCCTTGCCCGCTTGTCTGCTTTTCATCCGCAGTCCCCCTCACGAAGCCGGGTATGTATTCTGCCAGATCATTTCCCAGTAATATACGACCTGGCTTGTTACCTAATGCGGGAGAGAAATTGGTTTGTAGCAAGGACTCATAGAGCTGTTTGGGAGCGTGAGGGAGATATAAAATATACGATTTGGTGGGCGAAAGAACATGTTTCCCAGTCTAAGAGCAATCACGGACATAATCAGCGTTTCTTCAGTTGATGTGAATAGGAGCGCATTCCACGGCTCTGTCACTTCCTTGGGATCAATTCCAGTTCTGAAAAGCGACTTACCAAATTTTGTTCGAGATGCGTAATACCGAATGCCTGTAAAACCTTCTTATCTCCTTCATCAGATACCGGATCAAAAGCTTCAATGTTTATAGCGGCACACTAAGAGAAGGAACAAAAATATCAGTAAAAAGAAAAATAAAGTCGGACCGTGATCGCCAAGCTTACATTCAACGATGTAGCCAGTTCTAAGATCAGCGCCAGCTGTATTTGAGCTGTCCTTTCGGAAAACGGTTTACCAATTCCTAGACAAAGTACACCTATTCCGTCTGGCGCAGGTGACGACGCCAGTATACCCTGAAGCTTGTTTATCAAGTCTGCTCAAGGCGAATTAGCAAAGCTTACAGTGTGATGGTAACATTAATCTCACCCGACCAGTTCTCGCCCCACTTTTCCAACATTTTCTCTTTTTTCTCTTTGATGCCTTCGACAACCTTCGCAACCTTTTCTTCCGCGAACTCATCAACGACATCGACTTTAGCCTTTCCTTTACCCTTGCCCTTTTGTTTAGGCATACTGAATCCATCATCTTTGTCTTGAGCTTTCCCTGTCGGCGGAGTTATGTCTGATCCCCGACCCTTACTTAGTTTCTCTTCTTGTTCCGCTCTTGTGTCATGGATGGAACTTTGGCCTTTCTTGGCCGCTTTCCTAGCTTCTTTCAACGCCAATTTCCTATTTTCTTCTTCAGCCTTCTTACGTGCTTCTTTCGCTCGACGCTTGTCTTTTTTAGACATTTCGGACGGTCTTTCGCTACCTTCTTCTTCTGCGTCACTCTTGAGGTCATCGTCTGGTATGGGTGTTGATGGTGAGGTGAACTCATCGGGTGTGCGTGGCAGAGATTCAGGATCAGGATCCAGCAAGTGTTGAGGGGTTGGTATGTTCTTCGATCTTTTAGCTTTCTTCTTGGATTTCCTCGATGAGTATTCTACATTTTCACTTTCTTCCAGAGCCAAATCGACCAGTTCGTCTTCAAGCGCATCAATCTCGATGTCTTTGCTCTTTGCGACCTCAGCCTCAGCCTTCTCACTCGCTTCTACGCTAGGTGGTGTATCGACTTGGGCATCTTCAAAAATCTCTTTCTGCTCTATATCATCGTCTTCATCGGAAACGTTTCTCGACTCTCCATTGGCTTTAGCCTCAGCCATCATCTCCTTCTTCAGCCTCCAAACAGCTTGTTTGTGCTTTTTACTCCGTTCATGATTTGCCCAACTAGCTTCACTTGCAAAGGTTTTCGAACAAGCTACACATTCAAAAAATTCTCCTCCCATACCATCATCTAGTCTTACTCCTGTCCCATCTCCGTTTTCTTGCTCTTCCGTATCTTCGTCCTCTTCCAAATCCTCTTCATCCGATTGTCGCCCATCGAGCTTCTGCCAAGATTGTTCTTCGTACTGTGCAGCTGATCTCATACGCTCTTCATGCCTTTTTCGAGCCGCGTCGGAATCGATGCCTGAGCCTGCTCCTAACGGTGTAGATGAACCAGATTTTACATTCGACGATTTGGCTATAGCTTTCTCCTTCGCTATCTTTGCTTGATGTGCTTTGTACCTCGGATCTCGATGTTGTATGAACGAGACCAATTGCTTGATGAGTATCAAATCAGCTTCAAATCCAGCTGACTCATTTGAAGCGATGCAAATTAGTAACTCACTCTGACGGTATCGTTGTATTCTTTTCTATAGTCATCCCTGACTTTCTTGTTCTCCTTTTCCATCAATCTTCGGATATCTCTCGATTCAGCTCGTTCAATATCCCATTTGGCAACCCAATCAAACCTTTTCTCTGTCACAAATTCGGTCCACACCAAGTAAAAGTCCCTGACCCAGATTTGAGAGTCTTTCTCTGCTCTAGTCGTTCCTTGTGCGGGAGCGTAAGAAGTTGTCGAATCACCGAAAGAGGGATATGCAAGTGAGGGTGAGTCGGGTGAGATGTGAAGATCTTCATCTGAAGCCAAGAGAGCGAAGAGTGTTCGGTAAACAGAATAGAAACCCTACCATTGAGTTCAAAATGAGAACCAGCGGTCGGGAAAGGCTTAATGTAATTACTCACTTCGTTGGTGTCATCCATTTTCCTAGCCAATTTCGGATCGAAGAATCTCATCAATTGCTCCAACCTTACTCCAGGATCTCCTTGTCTCCTCTTGTTCAATTTTGATTTAGGATCATTCGTAGCTTTATCTCCTGATCGAACATGATCAAATATGTCATCGTCTGTTGCAGCCACAGGTACATTTCTATGGTTGTCATAGAAAGCTCGTTCCTAACCGTTGTGCAACCCGGTTAGCATATATCATATGGCATACTGAGAAATACACTTACATTCGGATCGCTCAATATCTATTGTGAATCAAGCAAATTAGCAATAGTTTACGGTCAGAACAGACGGACGGCGCACTCACTTCATAGGCTTGTTGCAAATCGGCAAATAATTTGGTAGCTTCCTCTATACGATGCGGATTCTTGTCGGGATGATTTACCAGCTGTAAATAACAAATCAATTTTCCGCGCACTAATCCTGTATATCCGCCTTGAGCTTACCGCAAGTTTTCTATATGAGCGCTAGAATATCAGAAATATCATGAGTGCTAGGTCTTCATGGACGAATCAACCAGTCTCACCTTGATCTCATCTGCCGTAGCATCTTCATCTACCTGTAAAAGTTCATAGTAATTTGGCGGTCTTTCTTCTGTTGAATCATTACCTCCACTATTCGTTGACCTCGATTGATCGTTACCCATCCTGCCGCAGCCTGCAATGGACTATACCAAAAACGATCGTCTGTCTGCGAGGGCACGAGGAATATTAGGTGTTCGATGCCAAGTCAAGTTAGTTGAAGAAGCAAAAGGAAGATGAAATGCAATTGAGTGATCATTACGATATCGCCAAAACAGAGGAAAATCTAAATTCGGAGCCGAGCGATCAGATAGCACGTGGTATTCCAGGGTCAAGAAGAGACGAGACTGATTTTCAAGAGCAGAGTAAATGTGTTATTATATATTAGTTTGTTTGATACGTTGAGCTATGATCTACAGGCTAAAAACCGGGAATGAAACAAGCATGGTGAAGAGTGTCAAATATAAAGTGTGAACCAGGATTACATTTATCTTTTCTTCTATCTTTCCACTTAACCTCTTTATAGTCCTAAGTCGAAATGTCCGCTTCATGGCACACCAATGACCATACCCCTAGTGGTCGTGGGTTATCTGTTCCACTTAGACGTACAGGTTCAGTCACGAGAAGTAGAAGTACATTGACCCCTTCTGTCAACTCGAAAAGAAGTTCAGCCTTTCTCAACACGTCAAGTAACGTGGAATTCGGAGTCACTTCTCCTGGTGTAGCAAGTGACTTAATGAACGAGGTGAGTCGAACCTTCTAGCTCAGACTATAAACAAGCGGTGACATAAATCTTGCAGTCAGCAGGATTGAGGAAGACAATCGAAGGATTGAATAAGACGAATCTATCCGTAAGTCTCGCAAGATATACTATGCATCTCCTGACTTGTCTCAAGTAGCTTCGGAGTCGAATAGCCGAGCTTGAAACCCATATAGACCATAACACTGGTCCAGAGGTGGTAAAATTGAACAAAGAATTGGCAACCTTGGAGGACCTATTCGCATCAAGCCAAAAGTCAGCTAAGAAATTGCCGTACATTGTGATTGGTGTATCAAGCTGACTGTCCATAATGCCTTTAGAGCTAATGAAGCTCAATACGCTGAGAGTGAAAGACAGAAGGGTTACGTGAAGGAGTTGGAGAACCTTCTTACGACCAGCTTGGGATCGGACTGGCAGGTGAATGAAATCTCATTCTCTCTTCCTTGTACACACCCTTAAATCATTTAGATCGTTGCTCAAATGTATGTGGCAGGAGTCTCATAAATTATATCCACCTCTGGCCCCAACCACAATTGTGACAGCTTCAACCCCATTACCTCCTCCGAAAGCCGTCAACACACTACGGCATTCCATATCATTCAATGCTAAACGCTCGTCAAAGAAGCTAGATAGAAGAGCAAGCTCAGTCATGGACTTGGGCTTAGTAGGACTTCAAGCTGTTCAAGAAGAAAATAGGAATCCCGATGATACGCCTACAGGTGCCTTATGGAAGTTGAGTGGCTCTATTAAACCTGCACATGAAAGGCTAGAAGAAAAGGTCCTTTGCGCGTCACCACAGCCTGGACCAAGCACATTACTTTGCTCAACCAAGGCACAAGAAGACTCGATGGCGCATAGCTCGTCAGACGCGCAAACTCTATCCGGAATTGATGTCAATCAGCTCAACCAGGTCCTACAGATGTTATCTGGACTTAACCCTACCAAGTTGACTGATCTCGTATCGCGTAATCAGAGCGTGTCGAAGTCACCTGATTCCTCTGCGGACAACTCCCGCAGAGAGAGGAACGACCATATAAGAACGGTCCGAAGGATTCTGGAGAGTCAGCAGAAGATGCTAGAGGAACGAGAGACGAGATTGCGCGATATCTTAGAAATGGTGAGTTTGGTAATATCTAACCAGTGTGTATGGTTAGTTGACACAGCTATCTGGCGAGATAGGCGAAAGAAAAGGAGGCAAAATTTGCAATGACAACATGATATGAGACGCATCGGGTTTGTCGCTTACTGCCAAGTTACGAAGAAGAGGAACAAAGCGAATATGACATTAGGAGCTGTCTGACTGGTAGGAACGTTTCCGTTCAGGTAAGATAGCGAGGTTCCTTGGAAAGTCTGTACCTATTATGATGTATGTATCCCACCACAGTGAAATATGTATGACACGATAGAAGAGGTCAGAATGAGATTGGCTTCGGATGACTTCTGGAAGTTTCGAAAATAGGATCTGTTCACATGTTTCACCAATGCGGCAGGGAATAAAATCTAACAAATCATGAAAATCTATGTAAATTTAGATAAAGTCGTGGGAAGTGAAATACATACTTGTAATTTTCTTAAGGGCAAGGGGAAACCCCAATAACGTTAGTTTGAATTGTTTTATCTCGCTCTTTTCGCCTAAGGCTGAAAAGGTCCGACCCAGTTTCGGGGGTTTTTTATAATTCGCGGTTTTGATCTGGACTTTTTAAACTAGAAAATCTAGACCTTGACATAACCAAACCTGATCACGAACTACGGTTCGCGGCACACGCTAATCTTTTAAGCCGAGATCTGCTCTTATCCTGTTTTTCTTTGATAGAGGATAAAATCAGAGATGAGAAGGGGACCGAGAAATAAACGAAGCCTGAGGGGGTCTGTTATCTAAACGAAACCCTCAGACACGCGGTTAACTTGATACTTCCTTGACCCCCGTCTACGTCCTCGTTTGTCAACTTTTTGATTAGGGGGTCTGATAAATCAGTGACATGCAATGACTACTCATTGATAATCTTGAATGTAGAAGTCTTATTGATGTAAAAGTATATTAAACTACCCTCGAATAACATCGCCTTTCCTTTCGGATCACGGATGTAATTATAAAACCTTGATCATCAAGTTAGATCAAGGCTCAACAACACTCGAACCGAACGATACACACAACTAGCTAAATTTGATGGTATAATAACGCTTCGACCTCGCTCTGGACTTGTCTAAATTCAATTTGATCATCAAATTGATCCAAAGGGAACAAATAACAAAGAGGAAAAGAAGAAACAATTTAGGAGAACGCAGAAGAACTGTGCGCCCAACGTTAACCTTGAGACAATTTCATATATCGTCACCATCAAGTTCGGCATTGATCCCCAGAATTCATCACATAATCAGTTGCGCTATCAGATTTAAAATTATCAGTTTATCTATTCCTCGTTGGATCATTGATTCTTCAGGTTTAATTGAGAAGGGACGATCTACCTTGTGTTTGAGATAATAGTAAAACTGGTTCGACGGACTCCATTACACACATCTAGACGAAGAGGAATAATATTGAATGAATAGAGAAGTCCTTTGCCAGCAAAATCTGAGGTGAGTGCGATCCGTAACTCTAGCTAGGATACTCCATACCTTCCACTCCATCTATGTTATCCCATAAGGCTGATGCACTTTAAACAGTCAACCTCAAACACGACCAAAGTCAAATCATCGTCAGACCGCGCAATATCGCAAAGGGCCTAGATCACACTTCCCTTTCATTTCAATCACGCCTCGAGTGCGCTAGACAAGTCTTTATCCCCGATCAGCTTGCAGTGGCTTTTTCCCATTCATCTATCAAAGGAGAACGACAGTTGGGCAGACAACGTTCCTTTATCGTCAATCTCCGCGTCCTCAATCTCACTCAACTGTTCAGCGGGATTAGACCGTAGGCCATCTCATTCAGATCCATTACGACGGAATAAAGGAAGTTTGAAGACAATTTGAGCGGAATGGGATGGTGAATCGATCCTAAAGTGACGAAGAAGTTGGGATTGGAAGACATCATTCTGTTGAATCTGTTCTATCAATTGTTGGGATCTTCACTTGTCGACGAGTATCTGTCATTCCAGGACGCTTAGGTGAGTGCAAGTCCAGTTTTACCCTTCATGATCTGCGTCCTCCTTGTTGCACCAAGAGCAAACAAAGGACAGTAAGGAGATAATTACATCACCCGAACTTCATCGAACGATGATCCCCTGCCCTACTTTTTCCACACAGCCCTTTTGTTCTCACTTGTCAGATCTATCCGACATTCTAGACCTTTGATCGCCTCTTTCGCCCCGACTCCTTGCATTATCTCTACCAAACCCTGGTCTAACCTGTCCTCTTCCCCTGGACTCCTGGTCTGTGCTTTACTCTTGGACAATTTGCCTTCCAATACGAGTATCAAAGCTTAATACTAAACCTTAGTGTCATTATTTTTTCTAGACTCATCACCCTAGTTCTCCTTTCGCAATGGTATCACCACCATCATCATTTGGCTCACCCGAATTACTCTGTTCTCCCGCTTCTCCAACAATATCATTCACCAGCGATATTCCACCCGTACCTGACCCCAAGTCAGCTTCTGCATTCGGATCCACTTCTCCCTTAAAGCGTACTTCTTCGCCTTTTGGTGGATTAGGTCATCAAAGATCGCGATCAGAAACTGCCAATTTGCTTCAATCGGAGCACAACTTCTTCCACCAACACCCCAAGACGTCTCCACCGTCACATCTGAGCCCCTTCTCGGAGATGGTACACTCTGGTTCTCTATTGCATCATCAGACTAGCCGACATCAACGACCCACTCCACCCCTGCAATTTGGTTCAGCTCCGTCTGTTAGTCATTTCCCCGTAGGCGGACCTCACTCTCATAATCACGTCAATCCATATGGACCGACGTCTAGCAGATTTCAGCCGGGCACAGCGACATTCGGATTTCAAGGCAGTATCTCAGCATCATCCACACCGTCTCAATCACACTTTCCTAATCATACAGTAGCACCGCATTCACCTCCTTACGATCACACCGGTCCATCAACGTTACGGCGGTACGTCTCTCAAGCGCATCGATCGCAGTGGAAACTTCGTCAAAGAGCTGCATCAGGTTCGCATGATACGAATTTACCTTGTTCTCCCGATTGCACAGCCGCAGAAGCTCCTTATCATCTGCTGGACACTGTCATCGGCCGAGCAAGTGTCAACGACCTGCGCAGGACGACCGCAAAACCGACGAAACGGAAAGCGGCTGAGGACGAGGATATAGAGATGGAAGAAGAACTCACTCCTTCGGCAGCTCGTCCAAACATCCAGACTCGTCGCAGTCGGACAAGGATCTCTGCCACTGGGCCTGTCTCATCGCCTCGTGCCGAGCCACTCTCAAAACCCCTGATGTTCGATCGAAGATTGCTGCAAAGTACACCGCCTTTACCTCCTGTCGATCACCTTCGAGATCCGCCGGTGAAAGGAGACTTCTTTACAAATCATCACAAATCCGGTCTAGGTATATTTATGACCTCGACTGCCGTTTTGACTCAAGGTACTGAACCGACGACACCTTTCGATTCGCCTCGTCCATCATCCGCACCTGCTGTACCACTTCTCGAGCAACGTGATAGGGCTCTGAGCAACGCTTCCGCCGATTCCGGTATCTCAATTGATGCTTTAGGTAGCCATCACCTTTCCGGCGGCTTGATAGACCGCAGTGCAGGTCCATCGCTTGTCGCATCACCTCAGAATGTTCCCGCCCCGAACCACTCATTCGGCTTACCACCCACTTCAAGCCGGTTCTCGTCCTTCAGCTCTACGAGGCGATTGGATTTTGGGGAAAAGTTAGGCTCTATAGGTCAGATTGTTGGTGATGGGGCGGAGTTAACTTCTTACCTCGGTGAAGATCTAGCTGCTGCGCTCAAACAACGTCTACAACCCGAACAAAGCGAGATGGTTAAGGAAATTAAGAGGAAGGAAGAAGTGCTCAGCGAAGCTGAATGGAGCTTCGATGTACCAATAAATAAAGTATTCGGCGATGTCGTTCGAGATTGGGTTAAGGGTATCGCGGATAATGAACAGCTGCAGGTTGTAGAGTGAGTCCAACATGCGAGCGCTCAGCATCTCATACGTCTTCCACTAATATGATTGTCTATCGTTCGCACAGATATGGGTGTCATAAGGAAATTCCCAATGCTGTTCTAGCTGAAACTGTCAAAACACTAGCACTTCGAACCGCTAGACCTGGACAATTGAAAAAGGTTCTATCGGTCACTCATCAATGTAATGTCGATTTCGATACTCGCCTATTACAGGCGAATTTGGCCAATCATTCACAATCGTATCGTAAGATCAGAAGTATCCCTACACCGATGATCCTCACCTCTTTCAGCTTTTCCGGCTTTGTAGAACCGTCCCTTCCGCCAAATTCGATCGATGTGGCACTGTGTACAAATGAGCTCAGTAAGCTACACGGTTCAGTCCAACCAAAGCCTTTGTACATGTTCACTTCGCAAGCTGAGGAGCGAGAACAACGATCAGAAAAAGATCTTAGTGCTTGGCTGAAAATCCGGGCTAAAGAGGTTAAACCAGGTGGAGTCCTCGCGTGTTCATTTGCGGTAAGGACAGCTCCCATAATCGCAAATGATCGATCTCAACGACGAAATCAGATTCCAGAGGGGTTTGTTGGGTCAGAAACCCATCCACCTAAGGGATCTCCTGGAAATTACTCAATGAGTCTACCTACCTCGCCTCGAACATCGGTAGATGAAAGCGGCATCATAGGTAACAACGCCAGCATAACTCCGATGACTGAAATCACCAACAGTCCATTCGTATCTGGACCTCCACTACCATCACCTCCCATGACTTCCACTGGTAAACCTCGAAAATACAGGACAGATATATGGCAAGCAATGTCACATGCCCTATCACCTGCTATTCAGAGGTTAGTAAGTTTAGGAGAAATCAAAACTCAAGTTGCGCCTTTTCTGGTGGATGTACCTTTTTGGCCTAGAACATTGGAATCTGTACAATCAACATTATCGAAGAATTTTAACGAATGGGAAACTTTGATTCGACCTGGTCTTGAATCTGAAGTATCACAATCAGAACAACAAAAGATAAGTGGCTTGTCGTATGAAAGTGATACTGAAAATATGAATGAATATTCGAATGAAGAAAAGAAAGAATGGGAAGAATCAGGAATCAAAATTTTCAGATTAACTCATCCTGCTTGGATAGATTTTAAGAAAGGTAAAATTGATAGAAATGGATATGCAAAAAGAATTTCAATGTATGTTAGATCAGTATATGAAAGTCATCTTAAGAAAGTTTTAAGAGAAAAAGGTAGAATGGATATAAGTCAATGTGAAACTACTGTACAAGAACTTGTAAGTTTTTTTTCCCCCTTAATTTGATTCGACTTTGGTGATCAATCTCTATTATCTCGATATGACCCTCCTTGTAAAGATGATCAGCTAATTTGTCTTTCATATTAATTAGTTTAAAGTTCTTATAGAGAAATGCGAATTAGGTGCTTTAGATAATTTAGAAATTGATATTGGTATTATTGTATTAAAAAGGAAATGAACGATTTATTTAAAGGAATCCCTTATGAAATTTTACGAAACATACTTTTTATATATATATATAGTATGAACATGAAAGATAATATTAGTACATAATTCACGAATGTTGTATAGATAAAAGTGAATACGAATTATGTGAATGATGTATATCCTTTCGACATTTGTGAGTGAGCTATTCAAGTGCGTGATAAGATTTCCTGAAAGTAGTCTGTCTGCATTGTGTATACATTTGGCTTTTGGTGATTTCAAATAATGCTCCTCATGGAAATAATCCTAGCCCAGATAGATCGTAAAGAGCCCAATTGATTACATTACACATTTGTAAAAATGAAGAAAGAACGAAAAATGTGCGATTTTATAAACAAATTAGGTTGAGAACGAATTGGAGATTGAATAATGGATCATTATACCAAATATATATATCCGAGCTGTTCTCCCATTCGATGATGCACTTCAAAAGTAGTCTGCTTAGTTCTTTTGATTTCCTCTCATGAAGATGGTATCAACTATCATCGGCTCTATAATATCTAGAACTTCGGAGGGATCACACATCTACGTATAATAAGATTGGTTCGCCAACTTCATCGATTTCCGGTATGACGCACTAAATCATACCAAACGGTCAATTGATTTAACGAAGATCACAATGCCTCTCAAAAAGAAAGCTCACTTTTAGATCAAATGCTTTTGCTAATACGATTTTGAATATTTTCTGTACATTTATAGAATGAGATGTTGAGCAAAAGATCTATATGTACAATCAAATCTCAGCTTCAAAGTCACAACGATATGATGATAATGAGGCATTACATCACTCACCAATGGAGCGTGCATAGCTTTTGAAAATCGTTTAGCTTGTTTTGTAATTTCTTCTTGTTCTTCACGAGGAAATGAAGCGAATTGATCGTATTTTGTACCTATTAGAACGGGTATAGCCGTCTGAACAGATTGTAAACAGGTAAGATCAGTATTGATTGTAGCTGAATATACGCTCTTTTCAACATATTTGTCGAAAAATAAACTCACCTTGTTAAAACCTCTTGCTTGTCTATACCATTCTTTCACACTATTTAATGTAGCTTTCCTCGTCAAATCAAACATGAATAATATCGCAACAGCATCATTTGATACTAATGGTAACATCGAAACGAATTCTCTTTGACCACCTAAATCCCATATCTGATGTTAAGTTTAATCAGCATACTGTAAAAACCAAATTACGAAAAAGGGACTCACCGAAAATGTTATTTCAGTATTCCGTATCGTTATTGCCTTTTCCATAAAATTGACTCCAAGAGTCTGTATATAATCCTCACTAAATTTTTCATCAGTGTTTGAGACTCGAACAAGCGTAACGACGAATTGTCGAAATTCGCGAGAAGCTTCAACTTACTCAAAACTCCCTTCGACATATTTTACCATCAATGAGGTTTTACCGATTTGAGAATCTCCTACCATTCCGACTTTAAGTACGATGCTGTGAGTAAGATGATATGATGAGCTTGACAATATCAAACAATGCTTGCAATTCAAGCTTATAACCTTCACACACTCACGAATTCCTATCCCCCCCTTCACCACCCGACACCCTTCCACTACCTGATCCGGACGATATATATCCTTGGTCTGTCATTTTTGCGAGTCGTAAACGGAGTATTGAAGCCTGCTAATTGCAGTAGGATTATGAAGAATGAAATCCAGTCGTTACACTGGGTCTATATTGTCGCTCTGTTGAGTGACGAGGTGATGCGGGAATTGTCTGATTGAAGCAAAGGAGTATTACTGATATCTATCGTTTCGAGAAATGTTTATACTAGAAAGTATGCTGCTTGTCGATGCTATTTTGAAGCGAAGAATTACGTATGAGGATTGAGAGAATGGAATGCCAAAGAAGGACTGACCAGTCCTGCTGCTTCAACCAGGAGATTGAGCTCGGACCTGTTTGGTGATGATCAAATGATGCGACGACGACAATAAGTAATTATAAGCCAAGTCGTTTGCGTGTAATCGTGAGTGTTCGTGACAGAAGATAAACGAAGATGAGGATGAGCTCTATAGGAGTGATTTGTGTCAATTGGATATTTGACTAGCAGAGCAGTATTGTTTTTTACTTTGAAGCTATACTTACGAGTACTACTTGAATTGCGCTTTGAAGAATAACAAACGCGTCGATGATGTTATAATTATGGAATAATGAAAATACACCGTATAAAAAGTGGGTAACTAAATTACATTTCATGTTGATTTCTATTCTTCGAGTGTCATTCTCGGAACATGAGCATTACTTTTGGCCTATCCTAGATTAAAAGTCAACTTGACCGTAAATAAATTGCTCATACCAGGAAATTATTCACGAAAAGAGCAATTACCATGTCTATTACAAGACTGGTACGCTCAGTACCTCGAAGCATTGCTCATCAACATGTACGGCAGCTCGCAAAATTGCAACCGAGACTCGCACCTGTATCGGCAAATGAATCTCGAATATACAATCTCCCGTATTCTATAATCGTCCCTGCGAATTTGACCAGACGCCATGCATCGACGGCTACAGCAATCCAACCTCCGGAACCTATACCGGTACCAGCCGAGCTAGTGACACCCCCTACCAGGCCAGTCCAAGGTGCGGAATACTTGATACCGGCATTGAAGGAAGTTCAAGTTCTGTTAGATAATCAAATAGGAGGTGACGATATATGGTCAAGAAGGATAAGGAGCACTCTGGTCGATCTGTCTGTTGAGAGACCAGGAAGGATAGCAGGTAAGTCCACTCCATGAGCTCCTCGGCCACTATACCACCGCTAACATGGGCTTGCCAGTCATCGGTGACGAGCTTGCTGGACCAAGAGACGTAGTTTCCGCCTTACTGCAAGATCCCTTAGCCGATACTGAGGAAAGCAGACGAGCACTTTTGGCAAGACATGAGGGTTCGGATATAGAAGTCTTCCAAATTGGGTACGCTCCTTCTTCCCGAGGATAACACCGCTGTTTCAGATGCTGAGAGACTGATCATTCTCGTATTGTAGTCACGGATCTTTACCGCATAGAGAGCCGGAATCTTTGTCTTTATCCGCATCATGGCTAGAAATGTCTGGCTACGATGTTATCGAAGTGAACAGTAAGTATCTGATGTTTCAAGTGATCCTCGAGAAGGAATTAGCTCATAAATTTCGACAGCGAAACAAGCAGAAGAAACAATTACCACACTCCTCTCAACCGACTCGTTGATGATAATCCTCGACCCTATCCGACTGCTGGAGACTTCCCAATTATCTCACATATTGCCTCTTGCGCTTGCAAGAGGTTCAGTCCATTTCGTCATCAACGGTCATCTACCTCCTCATGCCTCTCAATCATCGATAGAAACCAAATTACGTGATCAACTTTCTCGGATAAAGGTTGAACCAATAAAGGAGTCATTTTTCAACCCAGCTGTCATGCCTGTGTCTTTTATCAAAGCCGAGAAAGCACTGAATGCTTTGGATGCTCTCGCTGCCGGCTTACAAGATCATGGACCGTCAACCTCTACATCGAAAACAAGAGCTTTCGAGGTCTTTCAGCGGGAATTCTTGGAATCTCACATCGGACCTCTACAATCATCTCTTCTCAGCTCGCTGCAGACCATTTCTGAGCCCCAATTATCAACCGCACGTCAAGTCACCGCATTAGCACTATCTCACGTCGAGAAGATCATATCACATGATCGAGACGTTGTTAAAGACGCACAACATACCGTATCGGAGCTGCGTCGAGGGGCACAGCAAGGAGCGTCAAAAGCTAAGCATCTGAGCGTAGCCAGTAGGGGCATAGAAGGTGGTTTGGTGGAAGGCAGTGTGGAATATGATATGGATCGAGTAAAAACCGGGTTAGAAGACAAATTCATAGGCAGATTAAGTTGGTTAGGGCTTATAGGAAGAACGAGGGTCGATGATATTCAATTTGAACTTTCAAGCTATCTATCGAATCAATTTGGTAAAGATCTAGAAAGACAGATTATTTTCGAGACTGGACAATTATCGAATCTACAACTTCACTTAGATCATAATTCTGATCATATAATACGGCAATTATCACATTCAACCAATACATCTACATCTACACATCCTTTCACTTCACCTTTACTCTTGAATCACTTATCTACGTTATCATTATCTATCCCCCCTCTATCGCCTACATCACTGTTAGCTCCAATAACAACAAGGAGGGAACAACTCTTAAATCAATCAATACCGAGATTACATTCTTCTGCTCAACGAGCGTTGCTCACAACATATGCTACGTCTCTATTAGGAGTATCATTATCTTGGATGAGTTATGTCCCACCTATGACTTTGATATCAGGTGCAACAGCAACCGGATTAGGTATCTTGAGTATCGTAGCTTCTTTAGCGTTTGGTCAGAGATTATGGGGTAAAGCTCAAAAGAAATTCTGGCGAGATTGGAAGAGAATAACGAATATGATGAAAGGTGATTTGGAGGTGAGTCAATTTCACATTTTAGGTAGTAGCGGCAACCAGTACCCTTGATGATGAAACTTTTTAGACCCGCTTCGATGCCGCTTTGCGTACCCAGGTATTGGCAAAACCGCTAGTAGCAGCTGACGGGTTGGAAAAACTGATTCAGAAGCGTGAGAAGAGGTTGGATGAATTACAAGATAAAGTCAATTCTATCAGTAAGAGGATATAGCAGAGCTCCCGGGGTAGGTTAGACATTAAAACACCTGGCGAGGACGAAATATTTGACTGAGAAAAGTGTCGAGATTGGGTGTAGATGTCACCTTGATACTTCAAGAAGCGTGACCACTTGTAATACCTTGCATCTATAAACATGAGCATGTATATCTGACATACATCTTATACGAGAGCTACAGTCTTCCCATATGGTTTGAGCGTCACTACTCGCGTCAACAGAGTGAATACTGAGACAACCTCAACGTTTGAATGGAAAACGCATTCCCCAATCGTTTGCTCATTTCCTACAACCTTGTCACTTAAGAAGAAGGACAATAAGCTGAATCTATGCAACTTGCTACCGTACTACTGCTCAAGTTGCGCAGGATGTCCTGTAAAATGTACTGATTGATTGGAGTGAGTCACCGTGACTGATTATAATGATTTCCGGGGTAATCCGGGGTAATCCGGGGTTTAATGATGAATGAGATCTATGGTAAGCCGCAATTTGGTTTGTTTACGCAATTTCAGTTCCGCTATTAATATCCCTTTTATCTGTGGATTGACGAAAGCATTATGAACATCGTATATTGTATATAGTCAGAAATACTTCAACATGCCTCATCAAGATGATCCTGGTCCTTCAAGTCATGCACCTGAAATACATATAATCTCCACACCAGACAATTCACCTGAATCTGATCATCCTTCTCAAATCCCTTCACCAGGTTTACCTTCTCCAGCTGAATCCAGTAAATCTCATAAAAAGGTAACTCAAGTTACAAGTCGCTCACGTAGTCGTTCGCCTGTAGGTAGAAGTCGACTTTCTTCACATCATGAACGACATGCTTCTTTCGCTTTGTCAGTGCAAGACGATGATCAAGATTTACCAGATTCCAACTTGAATCGAATAGCAACCGCATATCCCCCTAGACCAGCAGATACCGATTCTAGCAATTCAGTAAAAGAAAAATTGAAAGATGAAACAGAAAAGAAAAGTTGGATCAGTAAAGCTATATTATTGAGCAGATTGAGAGCTAGGAAATTAATTGGACATAGATGGTTTATGTGGGTTGAACCTAAATTAACTTGGAGAAATATGAAACCTGTTGCTAGAGGATTCTTTTCTAGTTGGGTAGGATTATTATTCCTTTTAATCGTACCTGTTGAAAGAGCTATAGGAAACGCTGCTTTCTTTTCAATAATTGTGGCTTTCATGTTACCTCCATCTCAACCTGTAGTTCAACAATTTGAAGTCTACCTAAATTTATTCTTTTTCAACGCATTAGCTTGGGCTTGGGTAGCTTTAGGTGTATTTATAGCTGGAAAAACAAGACAAATTACGGATCCTTCTAAAATAGCAGCTGCAGAAGCTAAATATTCTTATCTTCAAAATACTAATCCAACAACATATAGAGAAAGGATTTTATATGATGGAACATATCTTCAAGCAAAACCAGCTGTAATTTGTGCAATATTTTTAGCTGTTGGAACTGGAGCTGCATTATGGTGGAAATTAAGAACTCAACCTAGTCCAGCAACTTTCCCACTTGTTCTTTCTTGCGTTCTTATTGATATTGGTTTAACAACAGCTGTATTTTATCCTTATAACCTTTATACATCTGGATTACTATTTTTCTTACCTATGGCAATTCAAGCTGGATTAGGTTGTTTCGCTACTTTATTTATTTTCCCAGAATCAGTTGGTCATTCTTTTCAATTAAAATTTCCAGGTATTTTAAATCCACTCGCATCAGCTATGAAATCAATTGAATCATTATTTCAAGAAGCTAATTGGACTTCTGAAATATCCGGCAATGATGATCTTTTAACAACAAATGACGCAAAGAGGGAAAAGGGATTCGCAGAAAAATTAGAAAGTTGGGCTGAAAGATCAAAAGATATTAGAGGTCAATTATTACAATCTTTAGCTGGATTACCACCTCTTAGAGCACAACAAAGATACCTTAATGTTGATTTTAGTTATAGTAGATTATCAGGAGAAGATTTAAGAACTTTATTTGATTTGTTAGCACTTGTTCAAGCTAGATCAGGTGGTATGGCTTTCTTTTTTGATGTAATAGTTACGAATGCTAGACATACACATTTAGATTCTTCTGCTTGGTCAGTATATAAAGTAAACGCATCACGTCCAGGTTCAAGAGCAGCTTCAATCAGAAATGAAAGTTTTCAAGATGAAAGTAGAAGACAAAGTTTAGGTGATGAACATTCTCATTCTAATTTAGATGGAAATGTTACTCCTCCAATTGATCATGATGATTCTACCGATAATCTAACTCACGAAAGGAATGGGTATTTCAGTGGAAAAAAATTACATTTCGCTTCTTTTATCAAGAAAAGTGGATCTTCTCATGCTTTAAATAGAGATAGGGGTAGTCACGTATCGTTATTAGATCATCTTCGGAAAATTCAGCAACCAGTGGGAGTATATGAGAGTACCAGGTACATGGATATTGAAAGAGCTTTTGCTAGGTGAGCTTTTGAAACTTTTACCGTTATTTCGAGACCTTTTCATCCAGTTAAAGCACACTCATAGTGATACCGAACATGTGTTGGAACAACTCAACATCCTCTCTAGAGGATGTTTACCAGTCATAAAAGCTTGCGAAGCCGCCTTGTCAACATCTACAAATTGGATCTCTAACTTAAATCGGGATCGAAAGATAATACCTAGATTCCATACAAAAGCTAAGCAAGCTATTCTAGCGAACGGAACGAATGAGAAAATATACAACGAAGATACTAATAACCTCGCTCGAGTCATCAAAGATCTTCAAGCTGCCTTGGATGAATTTTGCATAGCAAGAGTTGAAGTGATTAAACCGTACAGGCATCTTTTCGATCCGAACCACCCTGCAGATGAAGGTATACATGGGCGTGATAAGGTGGGTAAGGATTCGTTTCACATAACGAGTAGGAGCTGAAGTCAATGTAGACCAATTTCAGAGGTCTGTTTCAAAATTTCGTAGCTCAATATCACTTGGTGAGTGACTTTGGCGTTTGGTATAGTGGTTTTTGTATTTATGTTGCTCGAAATCCGGGTTCTGCCGTTTCGTTGCAATCAAGTTGATTGTCCCTTGGGCACCAAATGTGGTACTAGTCAAGAATGATAAGTTGTGTTATATCACTTTACTGGGCTAACAGTATATTCCTTCGCCCGCAGATCGAATTCACAGAAGCTTTACTCAACCTACTTCGACAGATGCAAGAGCTCGATAAATCTCGTCAAAAGAGGAGATTTTGGTATCCTCGCATGTCCAACTTACTTGCTCATCTTAGGCATACACATAAGGATAAACATCTGACTGATGGTGATGATGGACATGATAATGATGGTGAGTCGGTATGCTCCCACAATATTGACTTATAGGTAGCTAATTACGAATCGATGCGCTCAGCTGCATTTTCGAGAGGCGACGAAGATGAGGATCTTTTCCTTGGAGAGGCGAAAAAACGTAATCCCGAATATAAACCTTTTGAAAACCCTTACTTGAATGGTATTTCCCGGTTAGCCATGTTCACAGATATACTGGGAAGCAGAAGTTTTATGTATGCTATCAAAGCCGCCATTCTAGGTGCTTTGACAAGTTTACCGAATTTCATCGCTTCATCAGCGAGCTTTTACTATTTCAATAGAGGGATCTGGTGTACTATCATGTGAGTTGTATCTCTCGGAACGTCAAACATAGTACGTGACTTACTCAGCGATGCAATCTTAGGGCACAATTGAGTAAGTAGTGTTCGCCCTCTGCCGGTCGACCAAGCTCATGTTGGAATAGCTTTGGCTGTATTTTCCGGAGATACAACCGTAGCATGGCTTGGAAGAGTAGTAGCCTCTTTCTGGGGTTGTCTTTTCGGAATGGTAGCCTGGTATATAGGTAGTGGATCGGGTAAAGGTAATCCTGTGAGCGGCTATCCGGAAACAACTAATGTGGGTTATATGGCTCACGGAATTGCGTAGTATGGATTAGCAGCGGTTTGTGCTGTCACTTTCCCGATCGCGATTTTCTTTAGAGTACATTTCCCAGGTCAAGTCTTAACCGCTGTTATGACTCCTGTTACATTCGGTCTGGTCATCGGTAAGTCTGCCTCGATGACGCGGCAGGGTTCCAAAGCTGACCACTTTGTTCAGGTTACGTGAGTCGCGATGTTAAGCTTGATGTCAACTCGATCTTGACTGTTCCTACGCCTAGTCTTACTTCAATGGTTCGATCGGACCCCTCACGTATGCACAGTGGGGATGGGACGTGGCATGGCGTCGATTTGTGTGTGTCTTGATTGGTATCACAGCAGCTTGGGTCTTCTCGTATAGTGAGCATCGTCTCTCTTGCTCGTACGAGAATTGAATCTATTGATTTATTGGAAAATCCAGTTCCTCCTGTATATTCTGCCAAGCGAGCCATACGGAACTCTTACGCTCAGACCATCAACGCGGCTGGATCAATATTCTGCGATGTTTTGTCACACGCCAATGATCATCACTATCGACTTCACGAAAATGACGAATTGAGACAGAAATTGATAACATGGCGAAGCAAGCTGAATAAGGTGGGTCAGGATCAACGCACACGCCATTGATGTTGAGCTAAACTTCTCCACCGGCATGTGTAGCTTGGCGCTCGACATAACTTCGCTTCGAACGAATACTCTTTAAGAGGTCAATGGCCCGAAGAGAGGTACAAAGCTTTGTTAGACACTCTGCAAGATTTGTTTTCATTGTTATCGCAATTGAACCATGTTCTTACTCAATTGGATAGACCTTGGCGTAAAGCTTTACTTGACAGAACTAGATTATCTGATCCAACTTTCTTAGGTGATATCCTTGCTGTTTTGTCAATGTGCTCCACAGCTTTAAGAGCAGGTACAGCTCTACCTCAAATTACACCTAGTCCATTAGTTGCTAGGTTTAGAATGGGTAAAACAAAAGGATTAGATCTTCCTCATGATCCAACTGATCCATCTGGAGAATTACCAAGTCTAGTCACTGTTGATGTGTTAGAATCGGACAATTACTTAAGATATGCTTTGGGTATCACTACTACTTTTTCCCTCATTTCAAGATTGGATAGGATCGTTGTTATCTGTAAAACGTAAGTCCACCGAGTTTAGAGAAGTTTAAGCTGATCTCTTGTTCCATTCATAGGTTGTTAGGAGAGAATTTCCATATTTCTGGATTGCATCTTGAACAGAATACTAGGGTATAATATCTATGTGATGCTTGCTGTGCGGAAGGCTGGAACGATTCAAAGGTATTTGTTGTTGTATTCATCATATAAGGAGTCAAGATTATGGTCGGTAATGTTACGTAAGATATTCTATGCTGTGCTGTGCGCCTTGGCGCTGAGGATGATGAGTGTGTTGTGAATTGTGATCTGGGTGGCTTAGCGTGTTTCTCGTTTTATACACTAAAAGCGGAAAGGAATATCGGAGGTTGCCACCCAAAATAGATTTAATCATCCCATTCGAGGGAGAAACCAGAACATGGTGAACATGGGATGAAGAGTATTCACTCAGGGCAATACAGGAAAGTAAGCCAAAAAGACAAGAGTTTAAATCTTTTCAAAAGAACACTTTATACGTTCCCGTATCTCCCGTGTTGGTACAACAACGCACAGTGCCCAATGCAACATTAGGTCACATTCCTTGCACAGACGAATGCTTTTCGTTATCTCATCATCATACTTTCTCTTCATGCATTTTTGTTTGGCTTCCTTTCGTTTTGCTTGTCGTGCACTATCCATCGTCATAGATTGTTGAAAACTTGTATATATAGGGGACGATCAAACGATTTGACAACCCACTCGTTTGATACGAGTTTGTTATTTTTCTGTCAATCGTACTTGTGATATCTATCGTTACAAGGCTGTGGAAAGATGAGTCTGGCACTCCCCAATCAACAACAACAACGCAACGATCCATTCTTAACCCCAGGAACATCCCCTTCAACCTCAAATGACGGTCACATAGAAGCAGAAGCTGGACCATCAACCTTTATCGCACCACCACTTCCACCTCGACCTACACCAGCAGGAAAGAGAAAACCTGTACCTTCTTATCCTAACAATGGTTCTCTGGAAGAACCTATTCCTCGATTATCCGCTCCTGCTCTCCCACCAAGACCTAATCAACAGCAAGTATACAGCATAAATGCAGATCACCCAACTTATCAAAATGATAATATAATTGATCAATCTCAATTACCACCACCACCGCCTGAAGCTTATAACGAGAAGTATGGACCTTATCCACCTAAAAAGAAGGGAAGATGGTGGTATCCTGCTTCAACAAAAGGTAGAAGATGGTGGTGGGGATGTTTAATAGCTTTGACATTAGCTATAGCAATTGTTATTGCAGTTTGCGCTGCTGTATTTTCCAAGAGAAATTCATCAAATGATGACGAAGCTCAAAATTCAAGTGGTTTAACAGGATCTTCTGGATCATCAGGAACAACAAGTGGATCAACAACAGATGGTGGACATCCATTATCAATTGCAAATGGAGGAGTAAATATTGGAAAACCAGGAGATATTGCAACATTTGGAAAAAAATCAACAGATCATTTCGTTATGACAACAAATAGATCAATTGCAGTAACTCGATTAGATCCAATTGTTAATCCAAATGCACCTGCAAGTCATTTACATAGAATTCACGGTTCATCATATTTTACAGCAAATTTAACATCAGCAACTGAAATGCAAAAATTAGCAAAATGTACTACAACTGTTGTTCAAGATGATAAATCTGCTTATTGGGTAGCTGAATTATATTATCAATGGTCAAATGGAAGTTTATCAACAATTCCTTTAGATAGAACTTCTTTATATTATTTTCAAAAAGCTCCAACAGGTGAAACAATTTATCCATTTCCAGATAATTATAATATAGTAGCTGGAAATCCAATGAGAAGAAGTGTAAATTCAAGTGATCCAACTTCTGATGCTTTTTGGTGGCAATGTTATAGAGGTAATGGACAAGATACGAAAAATGAAGGATTTCCTTCAACAGATTGTTCAGGTGGTTTAGTTCAAGCTATTCAATTTCCATCTTGTTGGGATGGTGTTTATGCTGATGACGCAGATTATTCAACACATGTAACTTATCCTTCAGATGGTACAAATGGGAATAAATGTCCAACAGATTTCCCAAAGAAATTCATAACTTTACAGTTTGAAACGGTCTTCGCTACCTATAAGTTCCCTTTTAACGGTGCTGGAAAAGTAACTTGGGTTTTAGCAAATGGAGATACATCTGGATATGGTATTCATGCGGATTTTATGAATGGTTGGAAACCTGATGTACTTCAAGGTGTTCTTGATGATTGTCGATATATGAACTCTACGACTTTTGCCTCGGGTCAGTATCTTTCTGAATTCGAATTGCAATCAGCTAATCTCCCCCACTTTTAGCCGCTGACGATCCAGCAAATTGCCCTCATTTGAACGCGACTATTGATCTGGACGTTACATACGGTTGTAGATTACAAACTCAAATTGTGGATGAAGACGTAGGAGAGCTCAACCCCATACAGTATCTACCAGGTTGTAACGGCATTTGGTCAGGTAATACCTCTAAACCCGCTTGTCCAGGTAATCACATTGAAGGAGGTTACTTGGATTTGACCGATCCAACGGTATGGGTCAACAATGAACCATATAGATCATAGAGAGGAAAGTTTGCTTCAATAGTGGTCCACTTTATAGATGTGATGATTCGCTCTTCATCGGGAGTGATTTTGTATAATATAGAACATGCCTGACTGCCTCCTGTCACGTTAGGTTGCCATATATGAACATGCAACGACGTATATACACTGTACGACTAGATATCTACGCTGAAGCAATGATGCTTTCGTAGCACGATGTGCAAAATGCCTGGCCGTCTTTGGGGAAGAACAAATTATTGGCGAACTCGTGTTTACATTGCTGTGAGGCGAGATCAGCGGACAATTCGATCACCGATAGGTCGCATTACAAGTACGCGAATGTGGTGGGTATGCAGGAAGTCGGAAGAGGTATGAGCTAGAGTCATGACTCACAGTACAGATGAAACACTCTTTGTGCCATTTTGCTCCCATGGCATTGATAGCCAGATCAGGTATCGGTAAATTGCAAGACTTGCATTTCGGTTTATGCAGCTTTAGATGACATTTTTCGCAGTATGGGTGTCCCTTCTGAATGACAAATGCACTAGTTTCATTCTCTTCTTCCTCATCTCCTTTATCTCGAGATTTCTCTGTACCCGGTGCGGAAGATTTTGATGGGTCCAAGAACGGATCACCGCATTCAGAGCAGAAGAAGTGCAATTCGTGGTAGTATCTCTGGCCCAGGATAGGGTCATTGAGCGTGACGAAGCGAGCATCGACAATTGGTGTTTGACAATGATGACATCGATATGCGAATTTCTATACCAGTCCATCAGCAAAGGCAGGTCACGAATATATGGATATCGCTTACATCATGGAAGTCCAAATGACAGTACGCTTTACCCTCCCATTCATAACTACTGACATGCTCTAGCAATTCCCCGCATTCGGCACAACCGAAACATTGAGGATGCCACCGCTGGTTCATGGCGTTGACGATTCTGCCGATGATAGCGTTGTTACACCCAGAACATATGATGGCGGATCCGTCCAACTGAACCCGAGTGCGTTGAGGCCGAGATGAGGAAGGAGTCGCAGTAGGAGCAGGCATGGAAGGTGCGTTGATTAAAGGGGCCTCGCCAAAATTAATGGTTGGAATTGCGATACTGATCTCGCCGTTCGAAGGTACATCTGCTGAATCTGAAGTTGACACCGAGATCATTGGTAGACCAGAGAATTGAATACCCGGAGAAGAGGGATTCTCATTGTTTCTCTTGGCTTTCGGCGTGATCTGACTTAGATCATGAGTGTCGGCTTCGTCATCAGTAGTAGCCACTGAGGAGGTATCAGAACTGGCAAGATTGATAGCGGGTAAAGGTGAAAATTTGGCCGGGCTGCGATGGTCGACAACAGATGCAGGAGTGACGATGACAGGTAACGTCGGGCCTGGTGATGGGGTCCTGATCGATGGTATGGACGGCAAGCGCGATCCGGTTTGTCCGATCGACATCTCTGAAATCCCATTGACCAAGACGTCCTCATTGCCTTCGTCTACCACCGAGGGTTGTCTCCTATCAACTTTCCTCTTGAAGCTATCTGCCAGGCCTGTAGCCGTCTCAGCACTGGAAGGAATGCCTCTATCCAGGCTTCTTGAGCTGTTGACTCCGACAGGAGGTTTAGGTAAAGCGCGTTTGACCGGGGATGAACTGAAGCCCGTTCGATCGAGCGATTTCACTGATGAAAGAGTATCCGAACGCTCCAGATTGGCTTGTATGGCCGAAGGGATGGGGGGAGGAGGCATACTATTCCTGATGGGAGTATGCGGTGAAGATGTGCCGGAATGACTGGGTGTCGAGCCTGGTGTTGTCGACAATATTGGCAAAGCTCGAGGCGACGGAAGAGGGCGTGATTGCCCATTGATCGAATTCCGTCGATAGCTTGATGAATCTTGCATAGCGATAGGCTGAGGAGCCGGACTTTGGGATCTAGCTGGGGGTGGAAGGGGCGGTCCCGTAGAAGATGATCGTTGACCCATCATGGCCAATGTGACCGGAGACGGATGAGTGGCAGGTGAAAGCGATCTATGATGATCCGTAGGTTGTTGATGTTGTTGTGGTCGGTGATATCCAGATAATGGAGGAGTCAATGCATGGGGAATGGCAGGGGATGAAATCTCACCCATCTGCGCCCTCAAAGCGATCTCTTTTGCTCTTCTCCTTTCCTGAAACGTCTGGAATACAGGGGCTTCGTATGCAGCTTTGGGAGTTGGTGAAGGAACAGCTTCAACACCTGGGACTGGTTGCGGATAGGAGGGAAACCTGGATGAGGGGCCAGCTGACTGTGGAGGAAACTGATAGGGTTGTTGTGAGCCGTGATGATCTAGATGATGATATCCATTGGACATGGGTGGCGAAGGCTGATGATAGCCTGCGTTATATTGATTGTGATCTGACTGATAAGCAGGTCGGGATGGGCCCGACTCATAGCTCTGATCGTGTGGGTTTGGCAGTGGCTGGGGTGGTAAGGAGCCATGTTGTGAAATATAATGAGAAGGTCCAGGTTGAGGAGGGAGGCCGTTGTACTGCATGGTGAATGACGCTTTTACTGAGTGTATGAACTAAGATATAGCATCACACAGTCCCCTTTTCAGCTGCTTGTTGGTTGATGCGGGAAAAGTTTGCGTGAACGGTCTTGCTGTAAGGATTGACACCCACAGTAGTCACGGAATGAATGGAGCAAGTAGTCGTACTAATAACCAAGTGATCGATGCAGACTACGGCTCTAATGGTCACTTTGATGATGTATGATATTCTGTTGATGTTGAGTAAGGATGAATTTCAACTTGATAATATTTGTTTTTACCTTGAAACGCGTCCATGCAAGACAACTCAATCAGGCACGTCTACTACAGCCGCAACTGTCTTCAATACAATTCATCTACCGTGAGGACCAGCTGTATGCATCTATCTATCTATGTACAGCAACCAGTTCGTCCACTCGCAATTCCAGTCCATCAAGATGCATCTCTTAGAGCTCTCCCGCCAGGCGACCTTGCTTGACTTTGTTGAACGCCTCTCGAGGGTTACCCAAGTCGACATCCGCCCAACTAAACGAACAATCATGAGCATACCCCTTGATTCAACTAGATATACCAACTTACTGAGGCATTCTCATAGGGATTTGCTCGGGGTCAAGTTCTGGGTATCTGTCTATAATCAATGCAGACAAAGCTTTGAACAAGACAGCATATCCTTCTGAAGTGAGATGTAATCCGTCACTGTGTGGGTGTCCAGCTACAATCAGCTGTGTGTTCAATCAGAATATCTGGAGGTGTACTGACTAGAAGTAAGGAGCAAGTTGGTCGTCACCTTCTCCGCCAGCAACATCAACAATAGCAGTCCAGATATCTACAATCGGTACTTGTTGTTCTTTGGCGATCTCGATAGCAGCTTCGGCGTATGATTTTGTTACTCTCTTATCACGATTCTGTTCAGGTTTAGGCCCAGTACTACCGAAAGATTCCCATTTCTCTACTCTAGCTTTTACCCAATCATTCTCAATGATAGGAGGTGCATTGATGAGTACAATTTTAGTGTCAGGTGAATAGTATGCCGATGAAGGTTCTTTGATAAGTTTGATCAATTTTACTAAGTTGGATTTGTATCGATCTAAAGGTACACATTGAGGTTCACCTGGAATCGTAGCATCATTGGCACCCAGCCAAATGGTTATAAGCTTAACGTTTTGAGCGTATCCTTTTTCTCTTGCTTCTCTGGTTGCGAAAACTTGTTCAAAAACAGGTATAGCCCAATCGCTATTATATCCTCCAAAACCTCGATTGACAATATCGCATCTTCGTGAATAGTATTCTGCCATTCGTTGTGACAAGGAGCCGTCAGTCCAGGCCTGAGTTAAAGAATCTCCCTATATTTCATTTCGAATCAGCTGATGTATAGGAGTCTAGCTCGCTTTGACCTACGAAGAGCATTATAGCATCTGTGTATGCTGCCGATGCCATGTTGGAATTTGCTACGAGTATGAGAGGGAGAATGCAGATGAGGAGAAGAAGATCTGCTAGCATGCACTCTTATATGCGTGCTTGTGTTCGGTACTATGGTTTGGAACAAACAACATTGACAAATGAAGATAATCATGGAATCAAAGGCGATGGCGGGATGGAATAGCCGAGATTACCTTTCAATCCTCCATCCAACCACTTATTTACTTTTCTCCTCTACATCCTTCCCTTTCACAATTACACGCAGCAGCTATTCACACATTGACAATCATCTTTTTAGCTCTCAAACGCAGTAATGACAAGCGATACGTCTGCATCACACCAACCCGTTGCATCGACGTCATATCTACCTCCAAGAAAATATATCCTTTCGAAAGCTCACTTGGCAGCGTTTCAACGTTCTAGAACCCATAAAGAGGTTGTCAATTTTATAGAAGAATTAAACGATGCGGTCGTAGGAAAGAAATTGACAGAAGCAGGCGAAGGCTCGGAGGTGAACACACATTCCATCACCACTTTATCTTCACGGCCATGACTGATACAGCTTATTTTAGCGCACCAAACCTATAATGGGTATATTGGACACTATACTTGATATAGCGAAATCTACGCCTCCAGTCGATAACAAATTATCAAGATTTGGAAATCCAGCTTTCAAAGATTTCTATGATAAAGTAGGAGAGGTGAGTCGATTCCCAGCTGGACTAATTACAGTAAGTCTGACTGAGATATAGGCTTCAACACGATTGCATTCTCGCATCGGCGGATTACCTGCAGAAGCTATCCCGGAGATAGAGGTGTACTTCCAAGAGTCATGGGGAAATAAGCAAAGGGTGGATTATGGCAGCGGAATGGAATTCAACTTTCTTTGCTGGCTGTGAGTTGAAAAAGAATAATACGGATTGCGAAATTAATCGCTTGAACAGGTTATGCCTTACTAAACTAGGTATATTCACGAAAGATGATTATGAGTACCTTGTACTAGGTCTTTTCTGGAGGTAAGTAGTTTAGGGATGCTGGGAGTTTCGGAGGCAAGCTCATAACATTCCATCTAGGTATATCGAGGTCATGAGATACCTTCAGTCAACATATTGGCTCGAACCTGCTGGATCTCACGGTGTGTGGGGTTTGGATGATTACCATTTCTTGCCTTTCTTATGGGGTGCGGGGCAACTAAAAGGTACATCAGCTCTTTGATGTAGTTGTGATGTACACGAAGCTAATACAATGAGATGGATAGATCATAAACACCTTCGACCAAAAGCGATTCACGATCCAGAAATACTCGACGCATTTGGCAAAGATTACATGTATTTATCTTGTATATCGTTTATCAATTCTATCAAGACAGCCTCGTTACGATGGCATTCCCCCATGTTGGATGACATTTCAGCTGTGAAAACTTGGGCAAAAGTCAATGAAGGTATGAAGAAGATGTATATAGCAGAAGTATTGGGCAAATTACCCGTAATGCAACATGCCCTGTTCGGATCTATATTACCTTTCCCAACACCTGAAGAAGATCCCATATTAAAAGCAGCTTTAGAGGAGGAAGGAACAGGTGAAGTCGGTCAAGTGGATGAGCATGGCCATATACATGTTAAAGGGGAACCTGGTTGGACTATGGATTGCTGTGGTATTCCCGGTGAGCTGTTTGCTTTCCCTTCTTCGAGAACCATCGTCCCGCGTCATCCGCCTTCGCATTTGAATTACGAAAGCTTTACAAAGCACATGCTAATAAGATTGTAACTACAGTGCCATCCGCCTTCGCTGCTGCTCAAGACGGCGCTTCACCTCCTATCGGATCAGTCGCATTTACAGCTCGTTCGGGCATCAAGCCAATCCCATTTGACTAGGCATGGCGAGACAACGTCAACCAGTCTAGACTCGTCATATGGTGTGTACTCTAAGAAATGCATATATGGTATAACGACAACGACAGCCCGATAGAAAAGGCAAACACGCCACAAAGAGACCAAGAATAGTCCATCAGCTTATCCAGATATCGCTATTTTTCCAATCCACCTTTTGACTGAATCCCAAACTTGATTTACGTCAACTTGACGGTTTATATGTAATAGCTCATAATTATGTCCACACTCTTTAGCCATATGTTGAAAATGATAATTTCCAACAACATTTTGCACTTGAAGTTCGATCACCGTCCCATCTCCAGGTGGTAAAAAAAGTGACAATCCCAAAGCACCGCCATGAGAAGATACTAAAATTGTACTATGTCCAACATAATGAATCTGATTTTCTAATGCGTGGACTGTAGGATCCAAACTCATGAATCTGATAGGTAATGGGTCTGTATCTTTCAAAGTCTCAGGTGAAGTCAAGGTCCATCCTTCAGGTATCTCAGTAGCGTCTTCGTAAACGCATCCTGTCTGACCAAATTCTCTTGATTTGAGTGATTCTTGACACATTGCTTCTAATTCCGTTTTGAATTTTTGAATCAATTCAGGTTCGTTGGTTATATGCCTTACGTCTCTCCAGTTTGACCAATCATTATGTTTTTGAGCATAATCATCTAATTTAGCTCTAGAAAGCCACAACACGTTGATGGGACGCCGAGGTCTCTCGTTGTCATGGTATGATTCTAGTAGATTGGCAGGAAGGGACAATGAAGGTGGAAGTAACCCGAACAAATGTCGATAATAATGCGATGCTGCCCATGTAATCGTCGAAGCGCATGAATAAGATGTACCCACACCCATAGCTGATAAGAGAGAAGCACCTGCTCCAACACTATGTATAGCGTTGGTGACTAGGGATGAAATATGATTAATGTAGTGTTCTTGAAGATTTGGGAGCACTCACGACAAGTACCCTCGATCCAAGGATCTAGGCTTAGTCGCCTTGGCGCCCATGCTCCAATCCGATCCCAAAGAGGAGTGAAATGATTCTGATCCATGCCAAAACCCTCCACGAAGACTAGTTGTACTCGTGAGGTGATCAACGCAGGTGCAGTCTGAACAGCTACGAAGACGGATACCAGGGTAGTAATCAGGTCTTCCGCTACATGAAACCTAAAGACGAAACGGAATTCGGATCAGCGTTGCAGACTTGTAAAGATGAGAAAGGGTTGACTAACGGATTCCATTGATCTTGTCTACCAATAACCAATAAAGTCCTTTCGATACGTTCCTTACATTGATCATTTTCCGGAGCAACGCCTTCTGTATCTGTACCTAAAAATCTTTCTCCACCCATTTCATTATTCAATTTTATACCTTCTTCTGTAATTTCACATCCTGCGGCACCGAATTTACGTTCAGATTGAGAATTTGGAATAGTCCGAAGATTTTTCGATACGCATGGGGCAGCAGGGTATGGCCACCATCTACTAAATTCTGCTCTATGAACAGTCGAACAAAATATAGATGTTCCTTCTACCAAATTCACATCTTCGGTATTGAGATGAGGTGCACGTGAATCATTCCGTATTGGATCAATTATGAAGTCAGTGAGAGAATCCCCAGGTGGAACGCAATACCCTAATTGGGATGAATGATAAGCATCGATCAGTTCTCGACCTAATTGTCCATTACACGTGTCTAGGCTTCTAGCTTTTACTTCTTTCTCTGCTAATTCCCAAAAAGCGATCATCGTTTTGAGTGGGAAAGAATCCCGAAAAAATGTTCCTGGTTGCCCAGCTGATGAGTCTATACTGTCTAAAACACCTTGAACGGAGGCTGCGGCAGAAGCGTAACTTGATTGTTCAACATGACTGTTTCGGAAATTCGTTGTATACTTCGTATATGATGAGTTTGGGAAAGCGCCTATCAGAACAAAGTGACAGATGACAAGACTGGCGCAACCCCCTAATACATACTTGAGTATTAGTATCAGTGTGATCTGTTTCTTGTGAAGACGTGGACGGAAAGGTGGACCTGGTAAAGGTGGGTATGTTGGTAAAGTCGAAGAAGTGGGTAGCGGCTCGTAATCTCCAGAGGTCATAGTGATCGGATCGTCCGTTGAGGAATTTAAGAGCAATTAGGTTGGTGTCATATCATGGTAATGGTCATTGGGTTGAAGGTCACTGTGAGGAAGAGTGGGTTGTAATAGGACAGATTTGCGAAAGATGTCGAGCGAAACCATCAAGAGGAATGCTTACAGTCTGACTACGAGAACAATGGAGTTTCAGGAACGGCGAGATCATGCCCTGCGGCTGTTTTGAACTTTGTGAGGGTATGGTACATCCTTATGAACGACAACATGAAGGCGGGATTGGATCAAAGAGGTTTTATCAATGCATTGCTGCTTCGATACATATATGACTAAAAATAATGACTACTTATGCCTTGCTTTCCCTGCGCCTGTATCTCTTCTCCCTCAACTTGGCACCCCTATTATCGGCACCAAAGGTCTTGGTGAAAGATGTATCGACGAAATGTATACCGCTAAGAGTGACACCTTCCACTTGGTCCTTCTTTGATTTCAAGTCTTTAGCTCTGGCTGCGTCCTTTTCCTTTTTCACAATTGCTTGTTCCGTGACCGGAGTAGGGAAAAGGGTAGCGGTCATGACTTCTCTCTTCAGTACTTCATGTACGACACCATGATGAGCTGGGTCTTTCTTCAGTTCTGCCTCCTTTTGCTCTAAGACTCGCGCGTCTTCTAGATTCTGCTCTTCATTCCTGAACTCCCATGCAGTTCGCTCAACACCTTCCGAAGCGTTTTCACGGGTTCTAGCGCCGAATGATCCTTCTTGACCAACGCCTGAGTCCCATCTCTGCTCTTCCAGGCGCTCGGCATTTGTACTTGGGTGAGAATCATGCGCTTGATCGATGTATCGAGCACGAGCAGCATCGTGCTCCCTCGTGGAAGGGTTGATGGGGATTTGAACACCGAGCAGAGGTTCCATGCCGTTGAGGAAAGCTGTTTGTAAAGGTATGGACTGTGGTCCCGTCAGCTACGAATCTCATCGAAAGCAATAAATTGATGAGTGATTGTGGGTATCAGAAAGCCATGCATGGTTTTTTAACCATAAGTTTACTGTGAAGTCTTAAAGACTAATCAAGATAGTCATCATAGAATGGGGTGAAGAGGGGAGGGAGATGAGGTGAGATCTTTTGGTTGAATTAACGAGGGAGTCAACTTACCTGAATTGGTCACAATCGAGCAAAGACAGCAAAACAAAGAAGTCAGCTATAGAATCTTGGCTTGATAACAGTCAAAATAGCAGAGATCTATGAATGGCTTCAGAAAGTGAAGAAATATAATAATAACCATGATTTTAGTCTTCAGAACGAAGGTTATGTCATATTTTGTTTCATCCGAGATGTAAAGAGGGATATCAAAGTGAGACATATGAAGAGCGTACTCACTCTTCGGTTAAATTCATCTTCGATTTCTTTCAGCTTTTTGATGGCTTCGATTCTGGCCTTACTTATGTTGTACTTTTCAGCGAGCTCGGTGACTTTCCGCCCTCGTCGGATATCGGCATACACTTGATTTTGCATATAATCAGAAAGAGGTGGTGGTGGTCGGAAAGTGGGATTACTGCTGTAAGGCTAATTTAAAAGACCTAATCAGCGCTGGGCATGTCACGTTTTGGTTCTTGAGTTGACTTACCACTTTGTCGCCTAGCCATTTTGCTTTTTGACCCTTGACAGGATCACGATATTGTGAGCCTTCGGATTTGATCCAATCGGCGAAGAAGATATTACTGGATACCTTCCTTGGAGGGACTCTGGCCTCTCCAGCAGCTGAAGAGGCATGCCTTCGAGTAACAGACTGTCCACATGACTTGATAGCTGCTTGGAAGGGGATCCGGGACGGACCAGCTATGGAGTTTGTGAATGGCATGATATGTAGTTGAAAAGTGAGATCATTGGAAAGAGAAGGGAAACTAAATTTCGTTGCTGGTGAATGATTTCACGAGAAAGCTTTTGAGGATTCAAAGCGGGATTATCCGGAGTTTCAACTTGGGTGAGATACATAGAGTCAAGTTTGTGGCACTATACTGTATAACGGAGTGTGACTGATTCTCCGTCAATCGTTTCTCGTAAGTCTTAAGTAAAGTTGGGCATCTCAAATGATAAAGATTGAAAATCAAGATTTCATATCAACATTAAACAAATATTCAGTCTCAAGCAATACGGTCAATACCCCAGAGATCTACATCCCGTCACACTCTCCCACATCCTGTCCAGATAGTCCGCACCTTTCAATTAGCTTAAGCAATAACGAACATCAAACATCGAACATACCGAATCTAAACTCCCAAATTAGTGTCACTAGACCTATTCCTCTTCCCGACGCAACATGACAACTCGATCACTCGGACCTTTACCAGCAAATCTCTGCGCACATCTACAAAACACCTCTCGAGGGTTTCAAGCGAAAACAAGCGTACCTTTCTCCACATCTTCCTTAGCCATCTCTTCGATATTACTACGATCAGGTTTAATATCAAACGTATCTTTGGGTTCACCAGCAGGGCCCGACCCGACATCGTTCAATAGCTTGCCGATTCCAGCAAGGAAATTATGGATAGGTCTCAAACATCGTAATGGACAACCAGTGCTACGTAGGATGGGTTTGGTATCGAAACCTTCTTTCAGAGTGGTAGTGGATCGTGATGAATTAGGAAGATTACTGGTTGGCAAGAGAGCAAGAAATGTAGCCGGGGTGGGTATGGGTGAGATCCTGATAGTGCGTACGGCAGAAGACGCGAAAAACGGCAGGACGGGCACGAATAGATTCTTGGAAGGCTGGGAGGCTTGGAGAGCTGGTTTAGGTGGAGAAGTCATTTGTAGAGTTGGTTAGATTATCCCAGCGATATTTGGTTTTGGGTTTGTACAAACTTGAAAACAGCATGACACGATATTACGTATTGGTGTCATATTCATTGGATGGAACACGATGCGTGATATATACTATATAGCTACAATAGAAAGATTGGCAACCCTCTAGTAATCGCCCTGTCCTCATCGACTGCTCACCCCTTCATTACTGATTAGAAAATTAGATCTGCTGGTTCGATGACTATGGGGCCAGCATCGCGGCACTTTGCAGTTTGATCTTCTCCAATCTATTGAGATGGTTCTTGATTCCTTCTCGAGCTTGGTTAGCCCTTTCTTGGCTTCCTTCTTGACGATAGTATTCTAAAGATCTCTGCGTCAGCGCTCGCGTGGTCGGAATTCAAGTCCTCAGATTTGAGCTCACCCTTGAGACGATAAGCAAACCATAATCCAAGGATCACCTGACCGACACCATCTGGGCGATCTTTCCCTCCCATCATTTTAGCCAATTCCTTTCCAGTCTCCAGCTGTCGGTACATCCGTTCTCGACCACCATAATGATGTGTACTGGTCGTAAACGCAAAGATGAGGAGTCGCAGAAAATTATTGTTGGATTTTGCACTGATTTCGTAAGCCGTCGAAAGTTGCTTCTTAGAGTTCACAACGTTTTCATCCGTAAGACTAGCTAACAAGTGGCCGGCACCGTTGAACATCGCACTTGTACTACCCTTGCACTTCTCCACCAGCCCGCTGACAAGATCTCTGTTTACGGGATTCTCGGTAAGCTTTGATAATCTACCTTGACTTCCTAAAAGACCGATCGTCGCGATCAGGCCGAATTCGCTGCCAGAGTTGATGAGTTGCAGGCAGGCGGTATAAAACCTTGCCGCTAGCGGGCCAGCTCCGATAAGCATGGCAAATTGAGCGAATAAAAGGCAAATATGAGGAGCGAATGGCTGGAATAGGTCGTGTCTTCGAAGGTGTTCGATCGATTGCAGAAGCAGCTGGATGAGTCAATAAGAGTTCGTGGCGGGTCTCGACTCACTTCATAGCCCGCTTCAAGATCACTTCGGAAGAGCAGGGCGGTAGCATGTTCAAGCATCATCTCCCCCCGGATCGTCATTACTTCCTTCTGTTGTTTCTCAACCCTGGAAACACCATGAAACTCGGAATCTTGAAAGTCGTCAACTTCGCATTGCATGTACTCCAAAAAGAACTCACATCCGACGTCCCACATATCATCAGCTCTCGCGATGTCCTCATATCGTCTCAGAGCATTCGAATGCAGGATACTCTTGCATGTCGCGTTCGATCCAGCGAAATCTCGCCGACTGACCACGGTTGTTAAATAGGTAAGCAGATAAAGGATGTTGGGCGGTGTCACCTGTACTCGTAAAGGCTCGCTACCGGGAAGGTGTAGCTAAAAGGAATCAGCATATTTATCAGCATACATTAACTTACCATCATAATGCCTCCATTCGCACGAATCTTGTGAAACGCTTCAGATTCGGCAGTCCCGTCCATGAAGTCATATATGTGTTTGAGACTTGTCCTCGCCGAGCTATCATCGCCTATTCGACCTGACCACAAAGATCGTAGTATCATGTAGTGGACCAACATCGATGCTTGCCATGTCCTCTCATCGCCCTCTCCGGTGATAGCCACCGGCCGGGATAGGTCTTCCGTCAGCCCAAGTACGGCTGAGAGAGATGACAAAGCCTGGGAAGCCAATTCCCATCGCCGGTGTACGAACACGGAGCGAGCCTTGGCTAGAGCAGCGAGCTGGACCACCTGGATGTGGCCTTTCGAATAAGCTTCAGCCATCAGATCATCTGCTACGGTGAGGTAATCTGCAGAGCCGGTCGATTCGATGTATTCTAGGTAGAGTAGGTACAAGGCATATCGATGGGATGATTGTTCCCTCTGATTGGCTAAAGCTTGTTGGATCATTCGTTTACCGAGATGGAACTTGTTTTGAAGGAAGGCTATTCTAGCATTCAGAAGTTCTAGTTGGAGCCTCATAGGAGTGAAGGAGGTTTGCCTGCCTGAGATAAAGTGTGATTGTCCAACGATTTCTTGGATATCTCCGATCAATCTGGCAGCATCTACCTGCTTGCCATTGCTGGTCTTCCCTTTGCCAACGACAGGTTTGTATAATGCCGAATAAGCCTTCAAGCCTATTATACCAAATTCTAAACCAAATGCTACCTTCTCTTTCTCCGACAACCCACCTTGGGATAGCCCAGCTCGAAGGAGATCCAAGGCAAGCAATTGCAGATCCAGGGCTTTAGCGGCGGCGTTTGGATCGTGAGCAAAGGGGCGAGGAGGATCGGCACTATAGAGGGGGAAAAGATGTACATTTGCGATGGTCGTTGAGGAAATCGAGGGATGTACGAAGGCTTGCTGGAGGTGAACATGAGATGCCCGATGAGCCGAGATTGCGAAATGGTATAACAACGCAGCATTTGTTACGGTATTGAGCGGTTGGGGCAATGTAACGCTAGGTGAAGATAATCTAGATGGAATCGTTTGGTATATATCAGGGGAGAGTTTGCGACGTTTCAGGTCATTGCATTTGTCGTCCCCGGATGAGACTTGTAAAGGAAGAAGTGTGGAGGTGGTCGGTAAGGTATGCCGATGCTGATGTTCAGCTGAGCACGAGGCGCGAGCGGCGAAGCTTGGGTCGAGCAAGCCAGCTTCCATCCTCCATTCCGCTCTTAGGCTGATGTATATGATCGTTCAAGTGCTTTAACGCAGAATGGAAGAAGGAAATTGCAATCGCTTGAAAAATGATGGCATTTGAACATTTCGATTACATTACGCGAACAACAACAAACCGCGGAGCGCATGTTTCACTTCTTTTGTAATACCATTAGGATTTCCGTTAATAGGCTCATTAGCAAATTCCGTAATGACGAATAGGAACCATTCGGTAGTGTTAGTGGGATTTTAGGCTCAGGGCGGATTATGGCATGTTTACCATTCATGTTTTTAGGTTGAATGACTTTTACCGGAAATTATCTTTTTGTTTTACTTATATCTCTCATTTGCTCATCTCCGTTGCTTTTTATTCACAGCAAAGACGTTTCATCACAAGTAATACCATCGGCCAGCTACTACCTGATCGTCTCACATATAATTGCACCATCTCTATTCCATCATCCCCCGAGCGAACCATGTTTGATCACGGTTTTGATCCCGGATATGTTTTCCGTCATCCTGTGTTTCTGGTCACCTTTATCATCGCTGTCCCGTCTTGGATAATTGCCTTCGCAAGTCAAGCTGCTGCTGAAGCGAAATACTGTGGGCTCCCTTCGTTACTATCACACTTTGCCGAGCTGACTACTGTCTAACAGCTTCCGGGGATGGACGAACTCCTGTTGTCAACACACTCTGGTTTGCTATATGGATACAGCTGTGAGTGAAAACGAACAAGGTATTGAAGTCGCTCGAGCTGACTAGTATCATCAGCGCTGTGATAATACATCTTTTGTAGGTTAGCTTCCCGTCTGACGACACTGACATATATTTAGCCTCGCACTCGCTTCGGATTCTCTTGCTTTACACCGATTACAGCTTGCTATCTTCCTGGCTATCGCCACTGTTTTTGCAGTTCATGGTGTAGAATTCATCTTTCAACCTCAAGGAGCATTAATTGCCGTCGGAGTAGGATGGTTATTGCTCACTATGGTCGATGTGAGTTGCAGTAGAACAGTACTTTCGACAAGACGCTAATTCGCCGCAATTAGCTTATTTGGATTATTTACCTTACGTCCGAAGAAGAATCGTTCTTTTACAACCTTTTGAATTCAGGAGGTAATGGAGGGCTGTCAGGAAACAATAGAAGAATGCGCTCAGCACCCGTACCTCACAGAGATTCGACTTCCGGCTTTGGCAACAGCGGAGGTGAAATGGGTACTGGAGGTGGACTAGGAGGCGGTGCAGGAATGAATAACATGTCTAGAGGAATTTCTTCTCATAGCATCAATGCCGGAGGCTACTCTGGGGGAGGAATTACCGGTGGAGGATATGCCCCAGCTGCGACTGAAGGAACACCTCAAAAAGTTACATCAGCAAGGAACGATTACCCAGCTCATAGTCCAGGTGGTGAGGAGCCGGAATACAAACATCGAGCCAAGTGAGTACGACAACGGCAAGTCATGAAAGAATAGACCACCTGATAAGATGTTAAATATTTGACAGGGCGATGTACGCTTACACCGCTTCCGTCGATGATCCTAACGAAGTATCATTCGCGAAGGGAGACATCCTTGAGGTGTTGGACAATACCGGTAAATGGTTCCAGGTGAAAACGCCATCCGGTGCTACAGGTGTAAGTAAAAAACTGCCATGAGAGGACAGATCTCAGATGCTGACGATCAATCTTGTAGATTGCTCCTTCCAATTACCTCACCTTGCTCTAAGTTCCAATATGACTCATCTCCTCGGCCGAGCAGAATTAATGAAGAAATGACCCCAACGCAACACCTTGCAGACGATAAAACCATTTACAATACCTTATATGATACATACCCTTGCTGGGGATCTATACTGCCTCATGGAGATATCATAAGTAACATGCAACATATAATGTGATTGGTGCATATGGCAAGTGGAGCACCTTTTCTTCTGTGTATAACAACATCAAGTTGGAAGCCATTATATATATTTTGCAGGATATCGAAGACGACAATGCTGTTCTACTTTTTCCCCTTTTTCTTCTTCTTCTTTTTCGCGCCCCCTCCAGAGCTGCCCGAAGTGACTGCTGTTTGTTTTTCGGCTTCGCCATCGGGAGAGACTGGACGGGAGGGATTGGTCGAGGCCGGATGCGATTCAAGTTCTATTGGAGTGTCTGGTGCAGAAATGTCTTCAGGCGTTTCAGCAGGGTGCGAGTTTTCTGCTGTATCATCCGTGGGTTGACCAGAGGACTCGGCAATTTTCAACTTGTTGCCTTCGGTTGATTCTCGCTGCATTTGATCTTCCAATGATACATCAACGCCATTAGGTGGAGCAGGGCTAATGGGTGCTTTGAGAGCCTCTTGATTTACTGCGTCAACCGATTTGTGAGGCGTTTTTGCTTCTGCTGATGCGGGTTGTCCCTGTGGGAGGTCATTCGATCGCGTATCTTCCCTGGCCTCGAATATCTGCGAGTTCATCGGTTTCGATGGCTCAATGACAGGGGTTAACGCCTGGGACGGCGAAGACAGAGAGATTTTGTTGATATCCACCGCATCCGTCGTTGGCTCGGGCGCAATCTCAACGACAATCGGAGATGAGGGCGCAAAGTTGGGTTCGGCTTGGTCAGGAGCTACTGTGCTTGGCAATTCGTCTTTACTTTTGACAGTGTTTAAAGATTCCGCTGTGATATTGTCTAAGGTGTCCAATGGATAGGGTGCATGAATTGCTGAAGTTGCTCTTTCGGCTGGAAGATCTGCCATCCGCTCTGCTTTCAGGTCGATCGCATCAGCGAGCGCTGGTTTCTGGTCTGTATTGAGCTCCAAAGCGGACGAGCCGGAATTTTGGGTATGATGGTTTATATCATGTTCCACATTGACAGCTACTGCAGCCTCTTCGCCTGTCAAACCGACGTCCATGAGTTCCGACTGAACATTCATAGGTTGCACCGTATCGTAGCCGCTCTCCTGCAGATCCGCAGGGTCAGATGAGGAAAGGGGGGCAATCCCGTTAGTAGTGCTCGTAGAAGATCGCGGAGAATCAAATACAGCTTCAATACCATTGGAATGCGGTGTTAGTTGACCTGAGGCAGGTTTAGGAGTAGGAGTGGCGAGGTTGGGTATAGCAGGTGTTTTAGGCGATGAGTGGGAAGGCGAATCAAACGCAGAAGCAAGTGGTATCGTTCTGCGAGGTGGAGTCGTCGGGGGCTTATGGTCATTCTCCAATACCGAATGTAGCGATTGAGATGCGTCCCCATTTCCGTTCATTCTAACCTTTTCTTCCGATCCTTCCTCGTTATCTCGCACCCACGATTTTAGTTCTTCCAGCTTGCCACTGAGATCCTTCGATGGGTCCGGCTTCGGGATATCAGCGAAAACACCGTCATCCAGTTTGTCCACCAGAAAGGGAACGACCATTCTACACCAAAGGTCTGCGCATGCGACACATACTCGCCTGGCTTCTCTCCTCTTGGCAGCTCGAGCATCGGCAGTCATCAAAACTTCTGAATTCCGCCGCAGCAAATCAGCACGAGGAGTCGATGGAGTTCGTCTGTGACCTGGCCTTGTCTTGACAGGTGACATGGGAGGTTCATCCGAGAGGGTAGTAGCTTGTCTGACGTACTGAAGCAGGACATTCGTCGATGCGAGAAGGGAAGATGAGAGAGTTGAGGTGATTTGAGAGTGTAATTCTAGGGGAGCGAGTAATCGGAGACTGTTGAAGGCTGATATATATGCGTTCATAAGGGTTGCGAGGGGAGGGTAATGCGATATTGTATCTATTGAAGGTAGAGCAGGCGGCGATGTCGGCGATGAGACTATGTGAGCAATATGCTCGGCAACTACCAGGATCTGAGAAGGCGGTAGGACTGCTTTGGCTGAATTTCGTAGGATAGACCCAAAGTCGTTTGACGCCGTCGCCAGGGATTGGGAGAATGTTGAGATAACGGTGGAAGCGAAGGAAGCTGATACCAGAGGTGCAAAGTCTAACCCTACTCTAGAGAAAGACATTGCACAATAACCAAGTTGAACCAGGATTGAGGACATTGACCCGGAGTCCGATGCTATTCTCGGTATATAGGCTGTGACGAGTTCGACGAGGTCCGTGACGGCTTGGTCGGCAAAAGATGTGATGTGTATTGCCGCTACTTCGGACGGAGAAATTTCTAGGAAGATGGCGGTAAATTGAGCTATTATATCATAGACATGCTCTCGGAAAAGATCGATATATTTTCGAAGGTATCGCACCGGATCTGCCTTGTCCCGATCGATCAAGGTGAGCTGAGTACGGTAATTATGATAGCGGCTCGATATGAAGATCAGTCCCAATTCATTCTGGTCCAGGGCGTCCATTCTTCGAAGGAAAGATACCGTTTTCACCAAAGCAGGTAGCTTGACTGGTTCTCGCAGCAGGGCAAGCAGCTGAGCAAGCATCAACTGCAAGATTCCTTCCACCTCCTTGTTGACATCCTGGATTAAAGGAACAAAAGGATATTTTGAGGCTAATGACCGACAATGATTGAGTAATTCCATTGCTTCTTGATAGTATCCATTTCTCACGCAAGTTTCCATCAGTTGAGGAAGTTCCAGAAGATCCATAAGTTTGTCTTGGTGTTCTTGAACTAAAGCAGCCTTCCCCCTAACGTTCTGTATACTACCGGTACTAGTCGAGAATGCCTTACATTCATCCTCTAACGATGGTATCGCGTCTATCAACTTCCCTAAGCTACCCGAGAAGTCGTCGAATGCTGAACTGACCGCGGAAGAGCATTTGTGTACGGATATAAACGTGGGATACTCTCGAAAACATAAATTGATGAGGTCTGATTCGACTGTCGATGTCTCTGCCGATATGAGTTGAGGCTGTCGAAGAAGTTCATGAAGAGAAAGGGAGAGGAGTTGGTCGACGTATTGATCAGCCGGAGGATTGGAGAAATCGAGTATATCTGTAGAGGATTGAAGCAAGTCGATCAAAGATAGTGGCGGATCTTTGAAGAAAGAAAGTCAGTCTCGGCTCAAGTCGTCCAGAGACTTATCACTCACCATTTTCCGTCATGAATGAGTGCCCAGAATCCACAGAGTTGCCTTGACCAGAAATCGATGCCACGGGTGAGCTGTACGTACGATCCTCAACATCCATGGTGTTGACGGACAGAGACCGATAGTCGCCGTTTGTTGCGATCGTTATAAACCTTGAGTGATGCCTTTACGATATGCTAGACACCTATGATTCAGATATTATCCATTGAACAGAGAACGCGCTCTTCAGCTTCGGCTAGCTTCAGCTTGTTGTCATTGACTTGTTTACGTAAAGTATTGCCTGTACTGTACAGCTTGGCGGCTGTCTCCGCTGTGCGCGATGTAATCGAACAATAATCAAACCTCTTTTTCAACGGTTTCAAGTTCGAAGTTAATCATTAGTCATTGTCATCATCACCTATCAAATTGAAAGCAATAAAGCAGGTCAGATATCATCAAGCTCAGACGCAGCATACAACCTGCCCTCGGTATATGGCCCATTATTTCCACCAGATCTATCCTGCCATAGAAAGATGCGTCGCATATCGCCTTCAACGCTGCGACAACGAGTCTTACCACCGATATCTCGACGGGTACTCAACGTGACTCCCACCACCACACGGTCTCTCAAGACTAGTGCATCGTTGCAACTGCCCAGATCAACATCTTCACGGCGTACTTTTATAGCCTCTTCAGCTAATCATGCGCCGGAGGAGCCCTCAACTGTAACGCTCGCTGATCAATCGTCGGAAGGTCCCGATGCACCTGTGGAAGAGCCTAGTATACCGTCCTGTGATGGAGATATAGTATACAGCTCGACCACTTCTTTGATACTACCCTCGAGACCTTCTTCGCCTTTGCCTACAGAATTGCAGCCTGTTTTGACTCACTTATCGACCTCGTTTCTCAACGGCAATCAACACCTCTCGGAAGAGTTGACCTCCTCCTCCCCTTTCACCCATGTTGTCACGTTTCCCGACTCGTCAGGGCGACCTAGGACGTCACAATCAGAGCCACCGGAGGATTTAGGCTCGTCTGAACCGGAAGCTGTAGTAGCTCTAGCCTCACCGTTCGAAGGGGGAGAAGCATACGTGACTGATGCTGTGAAAAGATTAGCAAATGAAATGAATGCGGATGTTGTCAGGCTGGACCTGATGCTGGGATTAGGAATAGATGGGCCTTCGTCTCCTCTGGCATCCCGAGGTAGGTACAGCCCGCTGATCTCCGGACAGATTGCTGATGAACTGCCCAGGTATCAAATCACCTTCTTTACCTTTATCTCTCAACCCCATGTTGCAGCCAGCAGCGCAACCTCTGTTGTCAGCTAAGAAGGAGTCCATGGAACAAGACGAGCAAGACGATCAAGGGGGTATGCCCGGGATGTTTGCCAGTGTACCCATAGCTGTTGTGGGTGGGGGAGGAGGGATGATGTCATCGGGTTCAGGAGGAATGGCCGATATGGAGGACATACCACAAGGTCGAATCAATCACGATTGGGTCAATTTCTTTAGCAAGATCATCAATACTGGCTCTTCTCAACCAGGAAAGAGGCGTATAGTGGTCTTGGAATCAGCTGTCGCGATGGCAAAATCATTCCCCATTTGGTGGCCTTCTTTCGTGGAAGCTGTTAGAAGAAGGCGGAAAGGGGTTTTCACTCTCTCGAAATCGACAAAAGGCCCAAATGCTAAACCATCTGGATCGTCTTTGGTCTATCCGACAACCGTCATACTTCAGTGTACCCCTTCCCTCGCCTTATCGCATACATCCCCTGCATTCTCCTCTGCTGCTAGAGACGAGGACGGCTCTCTGACAGAACTAGATCGCGAGGAGATGGAAGATGAGGAGAGTGATCGGCATCAAGACCCTGCGCAAGCTGCCTTAGCTGCCATCGAGGAGAAATTCAAGAGCATGGGTATCAGTGTACAGTCGCATGTAGAGGTGGTAAAGCCTAAGAACGACGCCAAACTATGGTGGGGCAGCGAGGAGAGCGACGTCAATGGTCGAAAAGAGGCCGATAAGGGCAGACTGAGTTTGATGTTATCCAAAGGGTGAGCACTTCGAACGTCTCCCGGAGTTTGACTGACCCTGCCTGAGGCAGCTTGAATGCCATATTACCATCGTTTGGCAAGTCACAGGAAAGCGGTCAAAAGCACACAAACCCTCTTCGACAAATGATCATGAATCGGTTTGGGCTATCTCCCACACATGAAGGTCATTCACAAGCGTCATCCCTTGTATGGAAGGCTTATCCCGTGATTCCTCAGCATCGTAACTTTTCTGGCGAGAAGGAAGCTAGAGTGCATCAACGCAGAATATGGAGCGCAGCACTCACACAGAAAGCCGTGCACCAGCTCGGAGGAGTCCTAGCGGACCCATCAGAAGTCCTCAATACAAGTGAAATCACTGGTCGACCTATGACAAGAAAGACAGAGTCCAGTGGAATTGGCAAAGGTTGGGGCAATGCCGTGGTGTCATGGAATGATGCTTTGCACATCGCCAGTATAGCTTTAGGTACCGCTATACGTAGTGGTAAAGTTGAGGATGGAATGGCTACCGTGGAATGGCAGGATATCATAAGAGCTCGGAAAGCAATGGGCGAGGAAAAGACTATAGCTGTTGAGCAAATCAAGCGTCATCTTGGATCTGCACCAACGAAAGTTGACGCGAAAATCAAGTCGGAGATTGAGAACGCCCCGCAGAGTGTTTTGGATCCTGTGGTAGAAAACCTCAAGAAATCGAAAAATCTCTCACAACATGAGAAACGGCTGCTACCCTGCATCGTAGATCCTACCAAACTCGCGTCAACCTCCTTCAAAGATGTACATTTACCTGAAAAGACGGTTGATGGTATCCGATCGATGGTCTCCCTCCCACTCCTATTCCCCGAGGCGTTCAGAGGTGGTGTGCTCAAGGATCATGCCACCACAGGGGCATTGCTCTTTGGCCCACCAGGTACCGGTAAAACTCTGCTTGCTCGAGCTGTCGCCGCTGAAAGCGGAGCTCGGATGTTGGCAATCCAGCCAAGTGATGTGAACGATATGTATGTGGGTGAGGGGGAGAAGCTGTAAGTCAGACGAATAACAATCTAGACCGCACGGGCTGACTCGCTCATCAGGGTCAAAGCGGTTTTCAACCTTGCTCGCCGGTTATCGCCTTGTGTCGTCTTCCTGGACGAAGTCGACGCTTTGTTCGGGGCGCGTATATCGAGAGGTTCAGCTGGATCTATGTCGCACAATCTCCTTTTGACCGAATTTATGCAGGAAATGGACGGTCTCAGCTCGGCAATTGCAAATAAGGACAAACGTGTGGTGGTGATAGGAGCGACGAATAGGCCGTTTGATCTGGATGATGCTGTTCTTAGAAGATTGCCGAGACGATTGTTGGTCGATCTGCCGAATGCAGAGGGCAGGAAGGGTAAGTCATTAGTCCGCTAAACTGACAAGTGCTTACCATGTACCGCTTAGCTATATTGGAGATACTGCTCCGAAGCGAGAATACAGCGGAAGATGTTGATCTGGACAAGCTGGCGCAAGAGACTGACGGATTTTCTGGGTCAGATTTGAAGCGTAAGTCTCGATGTCTATCGCTGCGACCGAAAGTTCTCTAGGCTGATCACAACGATAGACTTATGTGTCAGCGCAGCATTGGCTGCTGTCAAAGACACTGTTCAGGTGCCTTGGGCCAAGAACACTGCCTCAGAGTTTGGATTTGCTGTCCCCATCATGCCTCAGATTTCGGCAACGCCAGGAGGAGGTAGCCAAGCGCAAGTCATGATCCTGCCGACATCCGAAAGTGGTGGAGGACGCAAGAAGGCTCAAGTGAAGCGACAAAAGACTGCCGCACCCGTAGCCGGATCACTGCGATTGCGATCCGCCATTCTTGCCTCGTCAATAGGATGCCCCGAAGATGCTCAGGACAAGCTGGCCAGCGTAGAAGGGGAAGGGGAAGGTGATCAACAAATCGCTCAATCGGAAGTGGATCACTTGTCAGATGCCAATAAAGCAGGACATGAACCACCGTCGGATGAGCTCATAACAGAGGAACAGGCAAATGAGGATGCGATTGATCTGGATATACCAAAACCTCAGCCCAGGATTTTAGCTTGGAAGCACTTCAAAATAGCGTTAGAGGAGATCCGACCATCAAGTTCCGAAGAAGGCAGTTTACCCGAATTGCGGAAGTGGTCCGAGCAGTTCGGTGAAGGTGGAACAAGAAAGGGTAGAAAGAGTGGATTCGGTAAAGGTTTCGGTTTTGGAGACGAGAAACCGAAAGACAGGGAATCGGGGTATGGGAAGGTGCAGCAGGAGGAATAGCCAGTCATACAATTGCATATACTTCAGCATTCTGCATGTATCGCATCGCATCTGTGGATAACATATTTGTATAATCTCGCGGTCTCTATCGTGCAGTCTCGTGAGATTGATGAGACAACACCCGTCCAGGAAGACCCGACGTTGTCGTTAAATACACCGTTTTGAGTGTGACACAAACAATTCTTGATATTGCCAATGCCGGTGGGGGCCATGGTCAAGCCGACGAATTGTTACCGTGATCTGGTCGTCGTGACCTGAATCCAGGCAACGACGGATCAATATCACGTATCTTCGTTCGACGTTTCAACTATCTCCGTTTCAAGGTGTTGACACACAATGATGTGCCTTTGAACGACCAAAGCACACAGGGGAAATTGATCCGTGGTCGGGACTGGAGTCAATGATCACCCCAAAAATAGACCCTCCTTTCCTCGAAACGTGTTTAAATGATTTGGTTGATAAGGGCAATCACTTGGGAAACGAGGAACAGCTAGCCCCAGAGCGTACCTTTCAACCATGATCGACAGACTTTGCGCGGTACATGATGAGTGCAGCAGTTAAAAGGTGTAGCCTTCGTTGTTTTATATTCTATCTTCTCGACCTCATCTTGATCGTTCGTTGTGCTATAAGTTTCCTTAGACTTTCTCAACGCCCAACGTCCTACTTCTTGAAATCGTTCAACGATGCTCTCCAAATTTATCTTCCTGTTTGCTCTTCTGCCGGCGGCTTTGTCGGCTCCTGCTGCGGATACGTCCAGCTCAAATGTCGATCTTAGATCCCTCGCTTCTATCAGTAAAAGCAACCTCAAGTCTCTCGCTTCTAAAATCCCACAAAATTGTCAGCTCACTAATATCACCGTCCCCCTAAATGGTCAAGACGGTCTGTCAGTCCCTGCGGGTCAGGTTGTGTCGAACGTCGCGGTGGGGAGGGGAATCCAGAATTACACTTGCTCCTCAGGTGCGTATGTGTCAGCTGGAGCTCTCGCTAAGTGAGTCAACCTCGCCATGTGAAAGTTCAGGACTGATCTCCTACCTCAGCCTTTTCGATATGTCCTGTGTGTTCTCCATGTCTTCAGGCTTCATCGAAGCCTCCCAAGTCAGCGGTCTTCTGCCTAAGATGGCATTCTCTGCTCTATCTTTCCCCGATGCAGGTGGATTACCCATCGCCATGCATCATCTGTTTGTGTGAGTCACCGTCATATAATGTCTTGGTACACGGCCGTTAACGAAAGGCTCAGCGGAACTCCGGGATCTGAGACACGCGGAGCGATCTCCCCGGAATTTGCAACAAACGCAGACAAGGTCATCGTCAGCAAAGTAGCTGCTTTTAATGATCCTTCGAATTCCTCAGTCAACGTGCCATGGCTACAACTTTCCGCTCTGAAAGATCAAGGGAGTCTTGCGAAATCCGTATTCCGCCTGAACACTGTAAATGGTCAACCGCCTGCTTCGGTAAGTCAATGAGCTATCTGACCCTTGGATATCTTGATGGCTGACAGTCTTACGGGAAAGTGCGTCACCGAAGGTGAGCAGCTAAGCGTACAGTATGCGGCGATGTATTGGTTCACCAGATGATGGAGGATGAGATTTAGAAACAATCCATGACTATGTATATAGATATCAGTTATGACTTCGTTCATGAGGGCTCCGGGTCCAAGAGATCCCATCCCTCACTCAGATCCTCGCCGGATCCTTCCCCTTGTTTGGTACCCCATCTGTGCTCTTCTGCACTTATCACGTTCTGAACTACTTTCGCAACATCTAATCCGAAACCTAGATGTCGTACGACCTTGTTAGTGCCCGGTTCGTGAGCTCTTTGCCCCAGCCCAGGAGAAACTGAGAGAGAATGGATCAATTCGAGGATCGATGTGGCTGAGATAAGTATGGTGTTCGGATTGACAGGTTGTGAACGTTGTGCGGTTTCTTCGTCCGATTCTTCGCGATATTCTTCTTCTTCTCGTATGCCTATACCTTGCACACCTTGAGACCATGCTAAATATGACACAGAATACGAAAGTAACGCAAATGAAGTCAAGAATTGCCGGTGTTTGGCGATTGAATTTGCTAATAAAGCTGACATGTTAGATTGTGGAAGGATCTTGCTAGCCGAGAGAGAATTCCGCGATTTCCCTTTGCTAACCACAGAGGCCGTACTCGACATCCAAAGCACGTTTTTATCTCTCCACTTAGTCGTGCTCACAAAAGGCGTATTGGCTTTCATGAGAGGTCGACCAATGTGTTTAGACTCAAAAGGTGGCTGAGGTATCGGAGTAAAAGGTAGGGTGATGGACAGGTAAGACGTGACGAGTGTAAGTAGGTGAATCACGTGAGAAATGGCAGCGTTGATATGCGTGGACGGATACACTGCCTGTCAGCTCGAACGAAGCGAACCAAGACTCACATCTGAACGCATCCGGAGCAGGTAAGACGATCCCAGCGATTGCCCATTCTCCCTTAGGTCTCTTGTTCAGCCCAAAAACTGCCACAGCTTCTTGCACCAGGACTCGTCGAGCGTTGATGATGTGGTAAGCAGTCGCATGCTGTTCTGACTGGCAATGCTGGATTGCAAAGCGGATCCTAGGTTCAGAAGAAGGCACAGCACGAAGGTTAGATCGACGTTTAGCGATGTTCCCAGACGCCTTCACATTTCTGCCTATGACCGTCAGCTAGTTTTACTGTTCAAATGACTTACTATTCCCAATCGCCCTTTCGCGTTCTGCAATACGCTCTCTGAGACCGCAACATCGCTGTTCCTTCTCAGCTACCTCGGCTCGCAGCCGCCTCCAATCGTTCAATTTATGCAATTGAGGTGTTCGGGTATGGGAAGATACTGAAGGACTATCGATTGTGAATGTAGATCTGGTAATGAGGGCATTGATTTGGGCTTGTATATCCTTCAATGCTTCGTTGTGCAGATTGATACTACACATTGAGTTAATTCAGCAGTGAGAGACTCGCAGCTGACTCACCCTTCATGCAAGCAAGCTGGGCAATAAAGAGTCTTTTGACGCAAGTGACAGCACGAGCATTTTGGTTCCTCCGCTGACATGGTGTGAAGTACTATGAATCGGGCATACTTTCTTATGTGTCAGCTCTTTGACGGGGCGAATGATGTTGAGCACGAATAGAAGTAAGATTACATATTACATTTACAGTAGTACATGGTCGCGCATGGAGTGTGAAATATATAACCGGGTACGAAGGAATCCACGCTGCTGACATGCTGTTTACACGTGTCAACCCCCAGTCCAGCGAGTGACGTGTGATTTGCTCCACGTGGTGATCCCCTATGGGTGGCGAGTGATAAGGTATCGTTTCAAGTCGCTGGTATTTACATTCGAAGTCAACTTGATATCTTGTTATCATTCGTTCAGCTGTCTGCACAAGTATTCGTGGCCAGCCATTCCCATTCCCCCCAAGATGTCCACCGACAAAGAGCTGTACAAGCTCGAACTGCTTTCCCTTGTATCGCGTGTTTCCCAAGAACTCTTCAATCATACAAAGCTGCAAGACAAGAAGCTGGCGGAGTTTGTCATAGCTGTAAGTACAAGGCCATCATAGACTCAGACTGACTGTTCTTCTAGCTTCATGAACAAAGTAAAACGCCTGAAGCTTTCCAAGTCAAGCTGAACGAGATCGGGGCAGATTTTCCCGAATGGTTCGTCAAAAATCTTGATAGGTTGATTGTGACAATGCATCCAAAATACAAACGTAAAGCAGCAAAAGCTAAGGCGGCAGCAGCGGCTAACGGCAAGTCACATATCACGGAAGGTCAAAAAGCACTAGAAGCTAGAAAGTTCCCGGGTCTTTCAATGCCCGATCAAGATTGGACAACGGCAGATAAATACCTCGAAAGCAGACAAGGAAAGGAAATATCAACCGAAAAGCTACCTGAATCCTTGAATATCGATGATACCATGGCGCAGCTTTCGGCTGTAGCCTCGAGGCGGAATCGACCGGCAGCCGAGGACTGGCTAGGCGGGGAACCTTCGAACAAGCGGCCACGAAATGGAGATAGTGGATATGGTAGAGACAGTGGATATGGCGGTCGCATATCTGAGCAACCGCGAGGACGTCCTGGCTTAGATGATCGACCGGTCCTCTACAAGATATATAATGGTAGTGTATCAAATGTGAGAGACTTCGGTGCTTTTGTCTCTCTGGAAGGCGTGCAAGGCAGGACTGAAGGTGAGTACAGCTCCCCACAGCGCGTAACAATGTAGACTGAATCCTCTCTAGGACTGGTACATGTTTCCAGTATTATCAACGGACGAGCCACATCTGCCACCGAATTCGTCAAGCGCGGTCAGCGAGTCAAGGTCAAAGTTATGTCGATAGCCGGGACAAAGGTCGGTCTGAGCATGAAGGACGTGGATCAGAACACAGGAGCAGATCTTTCTCCCCATCTCCGTGTCAAGACCCCTCAAGAGATCGCAGACGAAGAGCGCCGCGCAGCCACTCAAAGCCTGACCGGCAGTAATTCAACGCCACTCATTCACGTGGACGAGCGTAAAGGATCTGGTGGTGCCAAACGTTTGTCCTCGCCCGAAAGATTCGAAATCAAACAACTCATTGCTAGTGGGGTCGTCGATGCTTCGGAGTATCCTGACTTGGACGAAGATCTCAACCCACAATCCAACAATCCCGAGATAGAAGAGGATATCGATATCGAAGTTAACGAAGTTGAGCCGACTTTCCTCTCAGGTCAGACAAAAGTGACACTCGAGCTCTCCCCCGTGAAGATCATCAAGGCTCCAGATGGATCGATGAATCGTGCTGCACTTGCTGGAGCATCGCTGGCGAAAGAAAGGCGTGACCTCAAACGTCTTGATGCGAATGAAGAAGCCGATTCTGAATCCCGTGAAATCAATCAACCATGGCTTGATCCCATGGCAAATCAGAACGAGAGACAGTTCGCCTCCGACATCAAGGGCAATCTTCTGGGCCAAAAGGCTGCCCAGCTTCCCGCATGGAAAGCGGCGAACAAAGTTGTTTCTTATGGTAAAATCACCTCACTGAGTATACAGGAGCAACGACGGAGTCTTCCAATTTACAAACTTCGAGATCAGTTGGTCCAGGCTATCCGAGATGTGAGTTCAATACCGTCCCAAACCTAGCTGACGTTGCAGAATCAAATCCTAGTTGTTGTGGGAGATACCGGGTCTGGAAAAACTACACAAATGGCTCAGTACTTAGCCGAGGAGGGTTTTTTAGAAAAAGGTCGTCTTGGATGCACGCAGCCCAGAAAGGTGGCAGCTGTGTCCGTGGCTAAGCGAGTGTCTGAAGAAGTCGGATGTAGATTAGGTGCAGAAGTCGGGTATACTATCCGTTTCGAAGATATGACCAGTCCAGAGACAAAGATCAAATACATGGTAAGTTTCCTAAAGTAGACGACCGACAAAACGACCAAAGATGCTGACTTTTGCAGACCGATGGTATGTTATTGCGAGAATTACTTGTCGACCCCGATTGTTCAAAATATTCCGTCCTCATGTTGGACGAAGCGCACGAGAGAACCATCGCAACGGACGTCTTGTTCGGTCTCTTGAAGAAAGCCTGCAAGCGACGACCCGATCTCAAACTTATCTGTACATCCGCAACACTTGATGCTGCCAAATTTGCCACATATTTCTGGGGATGTCCCATTTTCACCATTCCTGGTCGTACGTTCCCGGTCGAGACTTTATATACCAAAGAACCTGAACCCGACTACCTTGAGGCATCGCTTATCACCATCCTGCAAATCCACCTTATGGAACCAGCGGGTGATATCCTGCTTTTCCTTACGGGTCAGGAGGAGATCGACACTGCGTGTGAGGTACTCTACGAGCGAGTGAAAGCCCTTGGACCTCAAGTGCCCGAGCTCATCATTCTTCCTGTGTATGCCGCTCTGCCATCAGAAATGCAGTCGCGGATCTTCGACCCTCCTCCACCAGGTGCTCGAAAGGTAGTCATTGCTACCAACATCGCCGAGACCAGTATTACCATTGACGGTATTTACTACGTCATCGATCCAGGTTTCGCCAAACAAAACGCATACGATCCCAAGCTCGGTATGGACTCTCTTGTTGTGACGGTGAGTTCCGCGCCTTCATTTCGCAGTAAGTACTGACGCTTCAACACAGCCGATCTCCCAAGCCCAAGCTCGACAACGGTCCGGCCGTGCGGGTCGAACAGGTCCAGGGAAATGCTACCGACTATACACTGAGATTGCTTACCGAAACGAAATGTTGCCGAATCCTATTCCTGAGATACAGAGAACCAACTTGGCTTCCACTATTCTTACACTCAAAGCGATGGGCATCAATGATCTCATCAGCTTCGACTTTATGGATCCTCCTCCGGCCGCGACTATGCTTACAGCCCTCGAACAGCTATACGCTCTTGGGGCACTTGACGATGAGGGTCTGCTCACGCGGATTGGCCGAAAAATGGCCGACTTCCCGTTGGATCCTCCTTTGTCTAAGATGCTGATCAAGTCAGTGGACTATGGTTGTTCCGAAGAAGCTTTAACGATTGTTGCGATGCTTCAAGCCGGTGGTCAAGTCTACTACCGTCCGAAAGATAAACAAGCGCAAGCCGACGCAAAGAAAGCCAAGTTTCATCAACCGGAAGGAGATCTGCTCACTCTCCTCGCTGTGTATAATGGTTGGAAAGCCTCAAAATTCAGTAATCCCTGGTGTTTTGAGAATTTCATTCAGACTAGAGCTATGAAGACGGCTCAGGATGTGAGGAAGCGTAAGTGGCACTCTACGCAACTGAGGACCATCGCTGATATCCCGCAGAATTGATCGGTATCATGGATCGATATAAACACGATCTCGTGTCCTGTGGCACCAATTTCAATCGTGTGAGAATGGCCATCTGTTCTGGTTTCTTCCGTAATGCCGCCAAGAAAGGTGAGCTATGTCCAGCGCACGCTCAAAAACAATCATGTCGCTGACAGGTCCGCAGATCCCACTGAGGGCTACAAAACTCTGGTCGAGGGCACTCCAGTCAGTATCCATCCTTCGAGTGCCTTATTCCAACGTCCGCCGGAATGGTGCGTGTACTACGAATTGGTTCTCACAGCTAGTACGTTGATCCTTGTCCGTCTTTCCATCCTTGTCGATGCTTACGTGACCCTTCACAGAGGAATACATGCATCAAGTCACCGTTATAGAGCCCAAATGGCTCTCCGAGGTAGCCCCCACGTTCTTCCGTGTTGCCGATCAGAACAAGATCAGTAAGCGAAAGGCTTCCGAGAAGATCGAACCGTTGTTCGACCGCTTTGCCACGAACAAGGACGATTGGGTGAGTGTCTATGCGTCTCTTAGATATGTTTGCGTGATCTATGGTCTTCCACCACGCGCTATGCCCCTCCTATGTAACTCTTTCTCGACTCACTGCCTGACTCCTCCCCTCATCGTCATCTACGTATGGCATCTAGTCTGTCTGGCATCCGAGAAATGCAGCTGATCAACTTGTAATACAGCGACTAAGCAAACAGAAGAGGGCGACTCGATCTTCGCAAACGTTTGGATAAAGAATCTCAACCACACAACCTCTCATATAGTACGGTGCATCCGATTTCCGGGTAAGAACCTGGTGACAGCTGTAGAGCCTTGACTTTATATGATTACATGTACTTAATTGCATTTCATTCCACTCGTTTGCTTGCTCATTCTCTGTGAAGCCACCAGTGCTCATGGCTGCTGAATTACCAGTCAATGGTCTGCTCAGGTTCAAATGCAGGATCTAACATTGAAGCGAAGTGGGAAACTATTCTATCTTTTTACGTGCTCTCTGGGGCTACATTTTCGCTTGATGATGTTTTGAGTGTTCTTTCAGGCGTTTATATTCTGCATTATTGCGATTCGTCGAGGATGAAGCCTTGAGTAAAGAAGAAGGATGAAGCACCACGGCCTACTATACTAAAGTGATGCTTATAACAAACGAATCAAAAACTCTCACTTGCAATGCTTTTTTGAGGTCATTCCTGCTGTAGGATACCGAGCGAAATTGCCAAAACACTGCGCAATACACGCTACGGTAGATCAAATGCAAATTTTCGCAGACTGAAGAAGAATATCATTTTGTTTCACTGCAGAGCGCAGATTGCAGTGCATCATTGGAGCTCTCTGCCTCAGCAGGGCTCATCTGAGAGATCAAGAAGTCGTTAGTTGCACGTCCTAGCATTGCTCCTGGTACAACTTTGACGAATGAACAGGCTAAACAACTCAAAAATGCTTTGAAAATCCTTTGCCATCATCATCATCAGATCACTCTCTCCAGTTGTTCAATCATCTCTTTCAGCTGCTGCTAGATCAATTATCGCTCCTGATCCGTAACTACTATGGGAAGAACTCAAAACACGATACTCAGCTTCTGTTGGTTCAAGACAAGCACATTTATTGCAGCAAATGTGGACTATTCCTATATCAGAGGGCAAGGATCCTAATAAGAGACTAGCAGAGATCAGGTCTGCACATGCTCAAATTAGTTCTGGAGGGGAGAACTTATCTGATAGAATGCTAGCATGTGCTATGCCATTGGCGCTTCCAGATTTCTACTCTACCCTCAAACAGACACTTTGGTTAAGAGAAACATTGACATCAACATCAGTTCAAGCTGCTATTCAAGCTGAATGGACTAGAAGGGGATATGAAGAAGCTACAGCTAATAAAGCTCAAGCAAATTTCGCTCAAGATAAGAGATATAACCCAAATAACTCTAGAATTAAGTCAAACAACAATCAAACTACTAATAATAAGCAAGAATGGACTGAAAAATGGTGTATATTCCATAGAAGTTCAACCCACAACACTGCAGACTGCAGATCTAAAGGTCAAAACAATAATTACAGTAAGACTGGTCAAGCACAGGTGTCAAACTCCGATTTTGACACATCAAATCAAGATGCTACAGCTCAAATTTCGACTTCTATCACATCCGACATTGATTCTGATGATGTCCATGCCTTTGATATATCATTTGACACCTCAGCTACACCTTTAGACTCCTATATTATCAATTCTGGAGCATCTCACCACATGATTAGAACAGATAACAACCTGCCAAATGGTGTGACAGTGTCAAGCATTCAAAATTCGCTTATTGAAGGTGTCAAATTTGGAAATGGTAAGATTAAAGGTTACTGGTCAATGTTACATTAGGATAGGTCATCTATTAGTGCTTAAAAACGTTCTAATTGTCCCAAATTTGGCATGCAATCTGATTGCTGTGGATAGATTTCCTCCCAACTTCAACTGATCATCAACTGCTTCAATGGTTCACTCGAAAACACCAAAACAAACGAAGTTTATGCTACAGCACCTATAAAAACTGGCTTATATACCCTTAAGGTCATTTGAATGTTAGAGATGTCATGAAACTGGCAAGAAATGGAAATTTAGGCAAAGCTGAATTTTGTAAATTTTTCACCAGATGAACTGAATGCATTCCAATGTGAATAGTGTGTCAAGGGCAAAACAGGTCAATTTCCAACTAAGCAGCAAGCTGGAGATTACACTAGAGCAGCCAAACCACTTGAATTGATCCATATTGACCTTTGGGGACCTTCCAGAACAGCTTCTAGACATGGTAATTGCTATTTTCCGACTGTTTATGATGACTTTACAAAGAAGGATACATTTGACATTACTTAAACAAAAATCAGAAGCGTTTGTAGGGCTTAAAAACTACATAAATATGGCAGAAAATCAATTACAAGTCAAAGTTAAACAGATTAGATCTGATCCAGGGGGAGAATTCATGTCAAACTTAGCCAAGAAATACTTCTTAGACAAAGGGATTATACATACAACAGTAGCCCCAGGTGCTCATGCTCAAAATGGAAGAGTAGAACAACTTTACTTGACAGAACTCAACGGTGTCAGTAGTGGCAGAAACAAATCTTTCACCGACATTTTGGGCTGAAGCTGCTATTTATACAGCATTTTCTAGAAATTGTGCTCCAACTGGTAAAGCTAAAGCTGTTCTATTTGAAAGATGGTTTGGCAAGAAGCTCAAGTTTGACAGACGAGAAAATATACTTTAGAGATCATCAAAACACAAACAAGTTAGAACCCAGATATAAAGAAGGTAAATTCATGGGTTATGCCAATGATCATAGTACTTCTGACTATATACGGTCACAAGTTCAGACAATTCACTTCAAATGTTTGTAGAATCACCAAGTTTGACACTATTGCCAGAAATGTGACGGAATATGAGATGTATATATCATAATGCACATACGAAGTATAAAAGAGAAAGAACAAGCAGAGATAAGATAATTAAGCTTAAGTACAAGTGATAACGTACAAGTGAGACGCGCCTCGGGATTAAGCGGAGCTTGGTATCACCATATGCGACGATAGATCACTCATTCCGACAAAATGAATGAAGTGTCAAATGTGCCAAAGGTGTCAAATCAAATTCAACAATAGTTTCCAAACTCTCTCACCAATTACTTAGGTTGTTATCAAGAATTGAAACTCAAGATCGCTCACCTTCACCTGATCCTATTGATTTAATTGACACAAGTCAAGAGTCAATAGATCCATTAGCTATCACAGATGATGCTGATACTTGGGGTAATTATGCTATTGCTATGGCAGCCATGTCAACTTTAGTTCCTCAAACTTATAAGGAAGCTTTATCATCTGGTGATCAGCAACATTGGAGCTTAGCCATGAAAGATGAGTTAGAAAAGATGAGCAAGTATAAAGTATGGGAAGTTGTCAATAGAACTGATAATATGCGTACACTTAGAGCAAAATGGGTTTACTCTAGAAAAATTGATGGAGTAACTGGTCAACCATCAAAATATAAAGCTAGATGGGTTGCTAAAGGTTTTGCTCAAATTGCTGGTTTAGATTATAATGAATTATATGCTGGTGTAGCTCATAAAGATTCTCATAGAGTATTTTTGTCATTAGTTAATCATTTGGACTTAGAATGTGACCAAGTTGATATTATTGCAGCCTTTCTCAAGGGGGAGTTAGAAGAAACAATTTACTTAGAACCACCTGAAGGAAGCGACATTCCTGCAAATAAAGTCTTATTACTTAGAAAATCATTATATGGACTTGAACAATCACCAAGATGTTTCAATAAAGAATTAGACACTTGGTTAAAGTCACAAGGTTTGACACCAACTAGAGCTGACCCTTGTTTATATGTTAGACGGCGTGAGGGGGAGTTACTCATGTTGTCTGTTCATGTGGATGATCAACTTATTGCATGTAATTCAAGATCAGCCTTAGATAAGTTCAAGAAAGATTTACACAACAAGTTTGAATGCTCTGACTCTGGTCCTGCCAATTATTTCCTTGGTTTTAATATTCATAGAGATAGAAAAGAAAAGAAGCTTCACATTTCACAAGAACATTATTTAGAAGCATTATTAGATAAATTTGACATGTCACACTGTAATCCATCCAAGAATCCCCTTCCTCCAACATTCAAACCCATTCCTGCAACAGATGATGAACATGAACAAGCACACCATCTTCCATATCCTCAACTAGTTGGTTCAATCTTATATGTCTCAACAATCTCAAGACCAGACTTATCTCATGCAGCAAGTGTCTTATCAAGATATATTAGCAAATGGAATACTTCCCATTGGCAAGCTGCAAAACATTGTTTAAGATATATAAGAGGTACTTCAGATTTAACTCTAACTTTTAGTTCAGACTCAAGTAAAAGAGTTGCATTAGGATATGTGGATGCAGATTGGGGTGGAGACTTAGACACTAGAAGATCTACCACTGGCTACATCTTTAAAGTTTATGGTGGTGTAGTAGCTTGGAAATCTAGAAGACAGCCAACTTGTCGGAATCGTGATCTATCGCCACATGCGGATAACTCCGCTATTGCAACGCGCGTCTCGTTTGTATCCCTGTACACTTAACTAGTTCAATTCAACTTAACTTCTCTTATAATTTACTTCTATTATCCATGCATCTAATAACTAATTTGACACAACTGTGGCTTTATCAACAACTGAAGCTGAATACATGGCATCAGCTGATACAACAAGACAAGCTATGTGGTAAGGATTACTTTGTTGAAAAGGGCTTCAAATTGGACTTGGTAAAGATCCATTGCTGTCATGACCGTGCCAATCTGAGAATACCATATGTCATATACAAACTGGAACCAAACAATCTGGACATTCAATCTGTTTCACCAACCTGTGACGCACAACTTGTCATCACCACCTGCAGCTTACAGCCTGACAGGGTCAGTCTGTACAACAAGCTTGAGAAACAAATTGGAACGTCATCTGTTGTATAGCCTTTTGGAAAGGTATAAATAGGAGTTGCTTTGTATCTCTGATTTTGATCCTTTTTCTTCTTATCAAGAAAAAAAAACACAAATCAGTAACTTTAACCTTCTTCCAGCACCACTTGCTTACATAGTCATCACTCTCCCCTGTATCAACCACACTCTTTTAATAACGCGCTCTTTACCTAGTTTATATGACCATAGTTTATAAATACTTTTATATTTTGAAGATAGTCTGAACAATTCTTCCAGACTATCTCTAAGCCGTCCAACCACGTTCACAAGTCTACAGGTGATACTCAAACATCTGCAACCAAAGCTCTGTTGATTTGAATCAACCTACCTTGTAGTGTTTGACTCTGTATTCTGACTTGGTTTAATATCAGCTTCTAATCCAAGAAGTCTACTTAAACTACAACTCGTCTTGTCTCAACAAGAGGAACTATAACTCTTAACCTACTAGGGGCGGTATGTTGCAGCTAGTAATGGCAGGTAGATTACCTCAATTCATTCAATAGCACTGCTACTTGAACAACTTGAAGTAAACAAAAGAGAACTCGATCATTGGGGTTACTAGTTCTTTGTTGTCCTTCAAGCTGTATTATATATCTTACAATTGTAAACTAGCTTACGAAGTGTTACTCTACATAATTCATATACTATTGCTTGGCTTAATAATCACCTTAAATCCTGACACAGCTATATTACTAAGAATCCCTCAATAACATCATAGAGATGATGGTTGACAAGGGATTGGTGACCTGGTGATGAATAGTCGTTGATGGTGATTAGAAATCATTGATGGTGCTGAATAAGAGGTATAGTTATTCCGAGTATTTCTTACCTTGTTTATTCATATCCATCAATGTATCTTATCGACAGATGTGATCATTTGGTGAAGTCCGCGATGGTTGACAAGATGAATTGTTTCGAGGAAGTTGGTCAAAGCGTTGTTGAATACCGGTTATAACTTCTATTCTGTCATATGATAGATGCGTGGTGTCACGTGGTATGTCACGTGAGAGTCTTGTTATGAGTAGTTTCGGTGAATTAATAACATACATAAGAGTCTTCTAAGATAGTTGGTTAAATTAGATGATGTTGGTCAGGTCATAACAGTTTGGTCCAAATCTACATGGCGATGGATCACTGATTCCGACAATTATTACAAATCCTGTAAGTCATGAAAAGACAAAACACATAGCTATGCGGCTTCACTTTGTCAGAGAGAGAGTATATGACAACATCATCTCAATCTCACAAATACCATCAGAAAAGAGCTTGGCAGATCTGTTAACAAAATCTTTGACCCCAGATTCAGTAAAGACTTAGAGTTTTACATAGCATTGAAGTTAACTAGTCATAATCCAACTCAAACTTCTTTCATATTGAACTTCTATTATTCACGCTTCTAATAAATAATCTGACACTCAGGCCACCATAGAGCAAGACGATTTTTGGACGGCGCAAGTCCTAGGTGACGGGCGAGATCAGAAATGGATATCGGCGGTCGCCGTATCACCTCATTGTTTTGGTATCACGGCCAAATCCGAAACGACTCCTTACGATCGAGGACTTTACCAAACATATTTCGTCTATTTATATCTCACGGTGAGAACAGTCACACATTGTTCAAAGGAGTCTCACACATTTCAATGTACATTTACTTACCACATCGAGTGAGGTTACGCTTCTCGCAATGACATTGAAAGACGATCCTCAAGAATCTCTCGAGAAGACAGGCAGTCATAAGACGGATCCGGCTCCAAGCAAATTGAAAGATCTGTCCGATTCTGAGGTTCTGCAATTTCCCGGAATCACTCGAGAGCATTGGTGGTGAGCATTTTGAAAGTGATGACGAGCGGCCCTCTGAATGACTTTGGTCGTGTTTCAGGCAATTATGGCGGCCTCGCCACAGCCCACCACCTCCTAAAGCCACTCTCGAGGAAGCTGAAATCATACCTCTCGCATATGTCTCGACTCTGAGCAAGCTCACGTTTCAGGTACGTCAGATTGGGATAAATTTAGCTGATGATTAGTGGGTCACGCCCATCATGGTGAAAGGCTACCAGCGGCCGCTTCAGGCAACGGATCTTTGGAAGGTGAGCTCAAAAGGATATGAGAATACCGCTGAAATACTCAGATGGATCCTAGTCGCGAAGGTAAGGCACACTTCTGCCCGAGTGCGCTGACATGTAGCTTCCCCACTTTCAACACGCTTCCTTGAGGCTTTAGAAAAACGTCAAGCGAAAGCTCAACATTGGAACGACCAACTCAATACTGCTCGACCAAGAAGAAGCCTCAAGGCGAAATGGCGGATCAAAGCCATGTCAAATCGTGGATTACCGGAAGATCTATCTAACTATGGTCTTTTGGACACGTACCTTCATCGCTACCAAGCCCTGGAACTCGAATGGAGACAACGTACCGGACGGAAAACAGGTAGTATAACTTGGGCGTTAAATGACGTGATGACGGGGTTCTGGGCAGGAGGTATGTGCAGTTCAATATATAGTGCCAAAAATAAGGCTGAAAATTCATGCAGGACTTTTCAAGGTCGCAAGCGACACCTCACAACTCATGATACCACTCTTGATCAAAGCCCTCATCAACTTTAGCAAGGAAGGTGAGTCATTCCCATTAGGAACACAGCTTATGTCCAGTCTACGCTGCAAATCACTCCAATGAACCCCAACCGAATATCGGCCGTGGTATCGGCATGGCGATTGGACTGTTCCTACTGACCGTGATGCAGTCTGTCTGTCAACATCAGGTGAGTTGGCTCCTTTCATCTTCGAGTGTCGCTGATCGAAGTCAATAGTTTTTCTTCCGATCAATGGCGACCGGTGTTTTAGCCCGAGCAACCCTGATCTCAGCGGTATACCAAAAATCTATGTTGCTTAGTGTCGGTGGCCGAGCGAAACATCCCAACGGAAAGCTGCTGACATATCTTTCGAGCGATGTAAGTTGAGCCTCGTCCTTGTTAAGCTCACTGTCTTTACAGATATCGAGAATCGATTATTGCGCCCAATGTGAGTCCGTCTGAGCACTACGGTACTGATCGTGCTGATTTATTACTCTAGGGTTCCATGCGGTAGGTTCTTTGTGGCTCAATCATATCAATCTGTCTGTTGACCCGCTAGGTTAGATCTGGACGGCTCCTATACAGTTGACAATCACTCTTGGTACGTTTCTAAGCGATATTGGCCGGGCTGACAACAAATAGTCCTCTTGATTATCCAAATTGGACCTTCCGCTCTAGTAGGGTTCTCCCTGTTTGTTCTTCTAGCGCCTTTGCAGACCTGGTTCATGAAACTCAGTTTCAAGGTTAGAAAGAAATCGATGGTGCGTTAGGCTGAATACTGCATACAACCAGCTGACTTTTTCCCGTCAGAAATGGACCGATTCTCGATCAAGACTACTTAGGGAGCTTTTGTCATCCATGGAGGTGATTAAAGTTTTCACATATGAGATCCCTTTTCTCAAGCGTGAGTTGATTGGGTCAAGGCTCGCGCTGACTTTTGATAGGTCTCAAGCATTTTCGCCGAAAGGAAATGGTTGGGATTCGGAAAATCCTGGTAATTCGAGCTGCGAACCAGGCTTTAGCTTTCAGTGTCCCGGTAGGCCAAGCCAGCCCTCCTCCGTTCATTTTTGCTGACTTCTTTCAGGCTTTGGCGTCGGTGCTAGCATTTGTCACCTATGCTGCGACGCACGACAGTCTCGACCCGGTGAGTCCGCAAAGTGTTCCGGCCGGGCTGACTATCTCAGGCTTTGATTTTTACGTCACTCGCCTTCTTTAACCTTCTGCGACAACCGTTAATGTTCCTCCCACGAGCCCTTTCATCGTTGACGGACGCACAAAACGCTGTTGAGCGTCTGACAGAGGTGAGTCTCTTCTTGGTTGAAGCTTGTCTGACAATGGTAGGTTTTCGAGGCCGAAGTGAGAGACAAGAGCCATGTAATCGACATCAGCCTCAAACTCGCGGTAACGGTGTCGAATGCAACCTTCAGTTGGTCCTCCAAATCCAACGTAGAAAGTGAGCCAGGCTTCAAGATTGAAGATTTGAACCTCAATATCCCGCGCGGCACGATCGTTGGCATCGTAGGATCCGTGGGCTCGGGCAAGAGCAGTCTGCTCCAAGGGGTAAGTTTTGCGCTAAGTAGATGCTCTTGCTGACAGGTCACAGCTCATCGGTGAGATGTCCATCTTGACAGGATCGGTCACATTTGGTGGTCGTCTTGCATATTGCCAGCAGAATGCGTGGATACAAAACGCCACGGTCAGAGACAACATCCTCTTCGGACAAGTTTGGGACGAACCACGATACTGGAAAGCGGTGAAAGATGCGAATTTGGTACCCGACTTAGAGATCCTTGGAGACGGAGACCTGACAGAGGTCAGTCGTTTTGTCTCGGCTTCAGCGAATACAGCTAACAAAATGTGTCAGATCGGTGAAAAAGGTATGTGAATGGTAGTGTACTTTCCGCTGACTTCATCAGGTATCAATCTTTCAGGAGGTAAGTTAAATGGCTTGTTCAACCGGGAATCCTACTAAGGTCCCCGGTAGGTCAGAAGCAACGAGTCAACATCGCGAGAGCTTTGTACTATAACGCCGATATCGTGGTGAGTAGGAGATTGTGCGCAATCAATGCTGTCGTTGATGATGGTGCCAGCTATTCGACGACCCTCTGAGCGCAGTGGATGCCCACGTGGGCAAAGCGTTATTTGAGAACGCCATCATGCCTCTTGCATCCCAAGGCAAGACCGTGCTTCTGGTCACTCACGCTCTTCATTTCTTACCTGCAGTGGACCGCATATAGTGAGTGCCCTGCTGGATGGCGCCAGCTTACCACCCTTCGCAGCTTTTTATCAAATGGCTCAATCTCGGAACAAGGGACTTTCAGCGAGCTCTCCCAGTCGGGCGGAGCGGCCGCGAAGCTGTTCTCCGAGTTCGGCGGGCAAGAGAAGCAGAAGGTAGAAGTTCCCGATGAGCTTGAGGTCCAGGACTCACAGATTGACAAGCAAACTCAACTCTTAAGTAATAAGAGCATGGGCAAAGCTGTTGGTACAGGCAAACTCGAAGTGAGTTCCCGTTTTAATTGTTGCAGCTGCATGTAGATAATAACACGATACCAGGGTCGATTGATGGTCAGCGAGATTCGAAAAACAGGCTCAGTCGGTCGCAAAGGTATGTACGGCTGTGTGAGCAGGGCGAGCTGATGTGCTAGTTTACGCCGGATATTTGCATGCTGGCCGATCTCGGTACACCTTTCCGCTTACTGTTCTTTTTGCGACCATAATGTACGTCCTCATCGGAGTCGGCCCGAGCTGATGATTACCTACAGGCAAGGATCTCAAGTGATGGCCACGTAAGCGAGAGCTTGATCCGACCGGGAACACTATGGCTGATTACTTCAACGTAGCGTGTGGCTAACATGGTGGCAAGACTCTCATTTCAACCAGACTTGGAGCGTCTATCAAGGTGTCTACGCCGCTCTGGGCATTTCTCAAGCCATGTTCACCTTCGCCATGGGTGCTACATTGGGTGTCATGGCAAATCTTGCCTCTCAGAATTTACACTCGGCAGCGCTTGACAATGTCTTTTACAGTCCAAAGTCTGTATTTGACACTCAGCCGCTAGGGCGGATACTCGGTGTTTTTGGCAAAGATATCGATACAATCGATAATCAGCTACCTGATTCTCTTCGAATGATGGCCATGACTCTCGTAACGGTGAGCACTTACCCTTCTGTGTTTGACATGACTCTTTCCTGACATGATCGCCAGTTGATCGGATCTATCGCAATCATCACTGTGTTCTTACATTACTTTATCGCTGTGTGAGTAATGTGCTGCCGCTCGTTATCAGTGCTAATGAAGACAGGGATGTCTCAGCATATTCTTTGTCGGTGTTGGTTATTGGTAAGTCATATGTATATGAGTTCCGCTAACAGCCAGGTACTTTGCACTGTTCTACCGGACTTCATCTAGAGAAGTGAAGCGGCTAGACTCCATGTTGCGATCTCTGCTATATTCTCACTTCTCCGAATCGTGAGTCCTGCTTGCTAGAGACCAATACTCATACGACGTACAGATTGTCCGGTTTGGCGACCATCCGAGCATACGGAGAAACGGACCGATTTATCAAGGATAACGCATATTACATGGATTTGGAAAATCGCGCCTACCTGCTGAGTGCGACTAATCAAAGATGGCTGTCTATACGATTAGACTTTCTGGGCGCTTGTCTTGTCTTCGCTGTAGCTATTATGTCAGCGAAAGGCGGCGGTGGATTGACAGCATCACAGATTGCATTGTGTTTAACTTACCTGACGTCTATTACGCAGGTATTAGGAATGGTAAGCTCTTTACAGCCCTATTCTCAAGCTGATTCTTCCTTTTATAGGTGACACGACAATCTGCCGAAGTGGAGAACAACAGTAAGTTGGTCTGCAGCCTTATCGTTTCAACACTAAGGGATGTGTTCAGTGAACGCCGTGGAAAGAGTACTTTGGTACGCAGATGCAACGTCTTTGCCTCAGGAACCGGCACATGTCATCGCATCTACCCAGCCAACAGAGTCATGGCCGCAAGATGGTGCCATCGAGTTCAAGGACGTCGTGATGTCGTATCGTCCCGGGCTACCACCGGTGCTGAAGGGATTGTAAGTCTCTCTAACCCCAAGTACACTGGCTGAGTTGGTGCTCCAGGTCAATGGATGTGCGTGCTGGGGAGAAGATAGGTATCATCGGTCGAACTGGTGCTGGTAAAACCTCAATTACGGTTGCCTTGTTTAGGCTTGTTGAGTGAGTAGCGCTGGAATCACGAACCCTGCTGACAATCAGGTTGACATCCGGTCGTATCGCAATCGACGGTGAGGACATATCAAAACTGGGTTTAAACGCCTTGAGATCGCGAATTGCAATTATCCCTCAAGATCCCGTGTTGTTCAGCGGAACACTGCGAACAAATCTTGACCCATTCGATCTCCATCAGGATGCCACTCTGTATGATGCATTGACACGATCTTGTGTGATCACGAGTCAAGGTGAGAATGACAATAAGCGGCTGACCCTAGATTCCGTAATCGAAGAAGAGGGTCAGAACCTTAGTAAGTTCCCATATGTGGTCGCTCGCCTCATCGCTAATTCGTTAATAGGTGTGGGCGAGCGCTCTTTGATCAGTCTAGCTCGTGCTCTCGTGAAAAACGTGAGTACATTTGGAACATTTCACGAGTTATAACAGGCTAATTCCTCGCAGTCCAAGATTGTCGTCTTAGGTATGTTTGTGATTATAGGTAATCGTCTCCTTGCTGACACTGCGGCTAGACGAAGCGACGGCTGCCGTTGGTGAGTGGTATGGATCCCACTTGAGCGATCGAAGTCTTGCTGATGTCCTTGTAGACCTTGAGACCGATTCCCGAATCCAGCAGACGATCCACCGAGAGTTCAGAGGGAAGACTCTTTTGTGTATAGCTCATCGTCTGCGTACTATCATTTCTTGGGACAGGATTTTGGTGATGAATGCTGGAGAGATTGAAGTGAGTCACTCACACATGTGAGCATGACTGATAAGTTGCAGGAATTCGACACCCCATTGAATTTATTCGACACCGAAGGCTTGTTTAGGAGCATGTGCGACAAATCAAACATTACTAGAGGAGACATTGTTCGTGCTCGGCAAGCGGAACTGCAGGACGCCACTTGATTACCGAACATCGTTCCGTATGCATCACTTTTGTATAAAGATATCTAAGCATCATCAGGGATTTGCACCGGGCTTTGACCGAGATAGCCATTGGCAGCGCTGATAACGGCTTTGAGACCGGACGCTGTGATATCAGCGTCAACGCCGACACCCCAGAATCCACCTTTGGTCTTGTCCTTGGCATCGACATTTGGTGGAATCAATTCCACATATGTGGCAGCCTTGACATCAGATCCAGCTCCGACGGCATGTTCAGTGTACTCTCGGATAGAAAGGGTGATACCAAGATCACCTTGAAGAGCGTCAAGAAACGAGGAGAGAGGACCGTTCCCTTCTCCAGAAATTTCCCGGAGGCTGCCGTCAATGAGGACCTTGGCAGTAAGTCGTTTTGAAGCGGACGGAAGATTCGCGTCCAGACTTCGGTCAGGGCTCGCCTCAACAACAGCGCCAGCGAGGGAAGCCACGCGGCTGTGTGTACGAGATCTGTCCGGGCTGAGATCAGGTGTACCGACAGCCGAAGGAGCCGCGGACCGAATGTCCACGGTAACGAAAGATTTGAGGACTAATCGACCATCGTAGACAGATCCACCAAGGTGATAGGTTTGACGGAAAGCGGTAGTAATGTCTTTCGAAGTCATTTCTTTACCCGTAGTCTCTGACCTGTCTTGGACGACTTTGTAGAAAGCAATTTGCATTCTACGAGGAAGATCGAGGGCAAGGGCGGATTTGACGATGTACGCGATTCTGAGAGACAAATCAGCCTCATCCTCGATACTGATATCCAACTCACCCTCCTTTTCCGGATTGCGAGTTCACCCGGATGACCGCCTCGTATGTACAGCCGACATCGGCAGGATCGATAGGGAGATAAGGCATGCTCCATATCTTGTCGCCCTTCTTTTCTCGTTGGATTTGCGCCTCGAAACCCTTCTTGATGGCATCTTGATGACTTCCAGAGAAAGCCGTGAAAACAAGCTCTCCAGCGTAAGGATGTCGGGGGTGCACCGGAAGACCTGTGCATTCAGTCACAGTGTCGATAACCGAAAACATGTCGGAAAAGTCGAGATTAGGAGGGATACCCTGGGAATAGCAGTTGAGGCCAAGAGTAACAAGATCGACGTTACCGGTACGTTCACCGTTACCAAGGACTGTACCCTCGATTCGGTCCGCACCAGCAAGGATACCAAGCTCAGCGGCAGCGACAGCGCAACCTAGATGTCAGCGGGGCTCTCACAACGAAATTACTCACCTCTATCATTGTGCGTATGAAGACTGATAATACATTTTTCTCTCTCCGAGATGGAATTGCAGAATATCTCAACCTAAATCGGATCAGCTTCATTCACTTCGGCCTAGACTTACTTGATCGGCAAAGCAATTTGGAGTTGCGACTTCGACAGTAGCTGGTAAGTTCTGTATCAAGCCCGAACGGTAAGTGCGCGTGTCGTCTATTTCCATTCGTACGCACAAAGATTATCCTTTCTTCTTTGCGACCGTCTGCCCAGACACTCTTTTCTCCAGCGAGCCACGTCTTCTTTACCGCTTCGCACACCTCTACAGCGTATGGTGTCTCAGTCTGAGAGAAGGTCTCAGGGGAATATTCGAACCGGAAACTTGTGCCATGCTGATTCATTAAATGAGCTGTGGTTGCAGGGCCCGAGCAGACTGTACTCACAGAAGCAGCATATTGTTCGGCAAGTTCCCGCACAATACGAGTATGGTCTGAAGCGAGTCTGACGGAAGTTTCAGCAGAGGTCGTGATGACGAAGACTCACTTAACAGTCTCGTCCCGATCGTTGTTAAACACCACCTCTCTGAATAGACAAGACGTAGCATTGTACATATGAATGATTACATGTTTGAGACCAGCAACGGCTTCGAAAGTTCGCTTAATGAGATCGGCTCGAGCTGGAGTGAGGACCTGCACACAAGTTCAGTAAAATCGTCTGTTGCAGCCAATCATAACTCACTTGAATCCAGACGTCATCGGGGACTTCTCCGTTATTTTGCAGATCTCGACAAAATTGAAAGTCCGTGTCGGACGCGGCTGGGTAGGACACTTCGATCTCCTTGAATCCCAGTTGGACCAGATGTCTAAAGAAACGTGTCTTTTGTTGATTTGTCATTGCTACGCAATCAGCCAGGGTCCCTCTGAAAAATCACTCACGGTTGGCAAGACTTTGATTTCCATCTCTTAAATCCGTACTGAGCCAGATAGGAGCTGTTTTATTGACTTTGTCTGGCCAAGTACGGTTTGGGAATGGGACCGGCTTAAAGGGTAGATACCTTTGCGAAGGTTCGGCTCTATGACATCCTGTCAATGAACAAGCCCATGGAGGCGATTAGGGGTGAGCTTAAGCAATGCACTCACAGCATTGGCATATTGCTCGATTTTTATGTATGCAAATCCGGACTGATAGGATATGGTCTAGCGGTTTCAAGATGGTCTTGTTTCTGGTTATGCTATTTATGTGATGCTGAAATATGAATTACGGGTTAGACTGATAAGTTATGGGATATATGGAAGGACGTTGGAACAGTCTATAAGGTGAATACGGGTTACTCGAGTAATTATTATTTTACACTGCACGAGTCATACATTACCGAGCTATCGTATCACGTGACATGGATCATTACTCCTTGTTCGTTACATATGGGAGATTGATTTCAACCTGAATGCATCAATTATGTCATGTACAAAAGCAGAACAAGGTATTACAATCATGCATCGGTGACTAATGGATAAATCAGCATCTACACGTCTCGCACAGTCATGCTTGAAGAGACTCACCACAACCGTGAGAAGCATCAGTAACCAATTTGGCGTATTTGAGTAAAGTACCCTTGGTCACCTTGAGTGGTGGTGCGGTCCATGCTGCCTTTCGTTTGGCCATTTCCTCGTCGGAAACGTTGACCATCAAAGTGTTGGCAACGGCATCAATGTCAATTATATCACCATCTTGTACAAGAGCGATGGGTCCTCCTTCTTGAGCTTCTGGGACAACGTGACCAACAACGAAACCATGAGACCCTCCGCTGAATCGTCCATCAGTAAGACAGGCAACATCGTAACCAAGACCGGCACCCATGATCAAACTGGTAGGCTTTAACATCTCGGGCATACCTATCAAAGAGATGTCAGCAGGTTCGCGGTTGCACATTCCACGGTCTACTCACCAGGACCACCCTTAGGACCGAGATATCTTAAAACTACAACGGTCTTCTCTCCCTTCTTGATCGAGCCAGACTCAACGGCTTTGACGAAGTCCTCTTCGACATCGAAAGCTCGGCATTTACCCGTAAATCTGAGACCCTCTTTTCCTGTGATCTTGGAAACGGCACCTCCGGGCGCGAGATTTCCTCTCAAAATTCGAAGATGTCCAGTTGATTTGATTGGATCGTCGATAGGTCTCAAGATCTTCTGACCCTCCCATTTGCTACCGTGCTTCTCGACCCATCGATCACAGTTCTCTCCGAGGGTCTTGCCGGTGACTGTTAAACCTTCGCCTGTCATGTATCCGTGTTTTATGAGGAAGTGGATGACGCCTGTGCGATGGTCAATACGCCGAACGTCTCGATACTTGACAAGACTCACTTGGGATTCCACCAATAGTGTGTATATCCTCCATCACATACTTTCCACTAGGTTTGAGATCAGCAAGGAGAGGGGTTCGGTCGGATACAGCTTGGAAATCGTCGATCGTAAGTTTGATTCCGACAGAGTGAGCGATGGCAATGAGATGAAGGACGACGTTCGTGGAACCTCCAAGAGCCATCGTGAGGACCTAAATTGTCAGCAGAGCTCAGGTTCAACGGGACTCACCATAGCGTTCTCGAAAGCCTCCCTAGTCATAATCTGCTTAGGTACGATGTTCTTCTCCAACAAATTGCGCATGACTCCACCAATTGAATCACACTCCGCCAATTTTTCGGGGTATACGGCAGGGAAGGAAGATGAACCTGGAACGGTCATACCGAGAGCTTCGGCACAAGATGCGATAGTATTGGCAGTGTACATCTGCAACTGTCAGCAAACGCTTCGACGATGAGTCCACTCACTCCTCCACAGGCACCCGAACCTGGACAAGCATTTCTAACAGTGTCGTATCTAGTCTTCTCCGCAGCTTCGGTTTGACCTTCTTGAAGATATCGACCGTAACTTTGGAAAGCTGAGACAATATCCAGTACTTCTCCGCCGCAGTTTCCAGGTTTTATTGTACCACCATAGACCATCAGCCCAGGTCTGTTCAGACGACCAAGGGCAATCAAGGTTCCGGGCATGTTTTTATCACATCCCGGTATAACAACGGAGCCATCCAACCAGTGTCCTCCGCAAACACTTTCAACAGAATCGGCGATCAAATCACGGGATTGTAAGGAGTAGGACACTAGGCGTCAGCCTTGTTACTTGATTGTTGAACTTACTTCCTGATGTTCCCATACTAATACCGTCAGAAACAGCGGGGGTACCGAATTGGTAACCGATCAAACCAGCTTCACCTAAAGACTTTTTAACCCTTTGTCCTAAAGCTAAGATATGTCCGTTACAGGGATTACCCTCATACCTATTACAGTCTTAGTTGTCAGCTCTTGAGCCGACTGCGGAAGCACGGTACGCAGTGGCTTGACAATACCTCCTCTCTGCCAATCCGAATCGGAAGACCGGATTCTTCCTGCGATATAAACGAAACGCGTTCTCACCAGACACTGGCAACTCCCACCATAGCTTTTTTCAAATCATCATCATTGTTAACGCCATCGGTAGCATATAACATTGCCTACGCGTAAAAAAATGAGCTATGTCCAATTCGGGCAGCAACACGAGAAAGCCTTTGGACTCACTTGAGAAGCACCTTGCGATTTTGGCTCGGTGATCGTTTTCGAGTACCTGTTGATGGCCTCGGACGCGGGACGAGCAGCCGAAGAGTGGACCGCTCTCGCAACGCGAGCTACGGGGGTAGATATGAGACGCCTCGATAGCATTTTTGTACGTTTGTTGGGTGTTTAGTGCTGAAAAAGTGTCAGTGAAAAAGCTGATATAGGGTTAAGTTGATTGGTGGTATTTATTTTCAGACTCGACTTTTCAAAAGTAATCGGATCTCTTAACCCGAGCGGACATCTCCACTTGACTATGATAATTACGTAACTTTTTCCCCCTGACCATATAGACAGATATCTTACCTCATAATGTTATATTGCTTGCTCATTAAATACCCTTCCCTCTCTTCTGCTTCGTCCACATCTGACACTTTGTTCGGTTCCTTCCGAGCTATCTGTATAACTGACCAATCATTATACATTGTGTTGACTCAGTTGTAATATTACCGACTGGCTGCTAGAACAATGGTCTGGAGAACAACGCTTGTGACTATGTCCACCTGCTTCTTGCTCGGTAGGCGACTATCTCTCTCTCTCCTCGGTTAGCCCCAGCTGATATGCCATCTCCAGGGACCACTTTCACGCATTGGATAGCGGATCACAACGTTTTATGGCGATCACCAATCACTCCGGAAGCCTTGGTGACGTCCATCAAATACTATTCTTATTTGAGCAACGCACCGCATGGAATGGGATGGGTGTATATAGCGGTAGGGTTAGTGGCTCTAGCGAGTGCCGGTGGGAGAGCAGTCAAAGGCTACAAAGGTCAAGGAGGAGAAGTGTTGTTTGACGGAGGCGCAATTGGTGAGTGAAAACATGGCACAAAGAAGCTAACCCACGTAGTCCTTTGGGCCGCCATCGCCTACACCCAAATAGTTGATGTCTATCCTAGTGAGTTCAGCTACAAGGATCACATCCCGGAGACTTCTGACAGGACCGCGTATCAGCTATCAAATCGATACCGACGTCTTTACCTAACTCCATATCGAAAGACAAGTCGTACCCAGAATTAGTCACTGCTGTACGGGATCTAGCTACGAATAACATCATGACTGCTGTCATGTTGACTGGTATCATGCTGCTACAAGTAAGTAATGAGCATCTCCGTTGTCTCTGTGTCCTGTTCGTGATTCACGTCCTTGATTTACTTGGAACACTGGATGCTCTCTTGCGACCCGCATCGCTTTCCAACGTTTCGATGCGAATTCTTGAGCTCACCATTCCTCGACAGGCCGGTCGATACTATTCGAAGCGTGCAGACGAAAACGATCTACCTCCTTCTGTGGACGTCTCGGCTGCTTCAACTCCCGGAAGAGTGCCTTCTCCCGAAAGCGATCCGGCACCACCGATCAAGCGTTCAGGTACCCCATTTCGTGAATTAACAGAAGAAGAAGCAACCGAACTCAAGGGATAATCGATGCGCTTAAGAGAAATTTTTGGCAGTGAAACCACTTCAACTTGGACTCATGTAGTTTTTATTGGACCGGGTGTGATGATCCGTATCGTATATTGACAACCAGTAAGGGCAATATGCATTTATAAAGCAAGGACACCTTTTGTACTTGGTACATCATCCCCACCTGTCCTAGTAATAGCCATTCGAATAGCAAGTGCCAAAGCCTTGAATGCAGATTCCGCTCTTTGCGTAACGTCAGTAGACTGACAATCAGATTACACTCTCCACTCACATGTGATGATTGTTTTCACCCCTTATCCAGTCAATATGTAATGTTACACCAGCTTCAAATGCGAACGATTGCAGCAGATGAGAAACCATCTCGGTTGACACTATGAGATGATAAATCAGCACCTCCTGAGATTGCAGCTGAACATGACCTACAATCTCCTATTTTCTCTCTTGTAAAGGGAAGGTGACAGACGAAGTACGGACGAGAAGAGATATCAATGACCGCTCGAGACAGCGCCTGTTTATCATTGTTTTGTCAGTCAGTCCCAATGTATGGTCAAGAGGTCAACAGAGGGCTTACTTCATCCAAAGGTGCATATGCGAAACCGTATCGTTTGATACCTTTTCTCTCTCCTAGGGCCTTTTTGAAAGCCGCTCCTAAAGCCAATGCGCAATCTTCTGCTGTGTGATGATCATCGATATGTAAATCACCTTTGCACTTCAAAGTCAAGGACATCCCTCCGTGTTTGGCGAGAGCAGTGAACATCTAGAGGGCACAAATAAGCGAAAGACGTGCAATGACAGCTGAATCTATGCTCACATGGTCGAGGAACCCTAGTCCGGTGCTGACATCTATAGTTTGAGTGGTGACTCCTGGCACATGGTCGAGATCGATGGAACAAGTGATCTCGGTCTCACTTGTCTTTCGCTCAACTGAGGCGGTTCTTGCGGACATATTGGAAATGTGTGGGCTACTTCAATTGAAGAGAGATATTCATTCAAACCATTATGGTTTTTTCATACCAAGGTAAGATGGGATTTTCAGCTGAAATTGCCGAAAGGTGACTCGCTGAAATGGCCGCGTGCGGATCACATGGCTCATCTACTTTGCCACATGGCTGACGTTTGATCGAAGTACTAGTGTACTAGTGATTTATTGCGCAACTCTCCTTTGCCAGTGAAAGCCATGTTAGCACCAAAATCGCAGATTTTCGTGACCTCAAACCTATGCGGATTGCCAGAGCAAAGTATCTCATCAGAGTTATCTCCTGTGCGTGTACAGGATATCATACGCGTTTGAAGCATAAGAGGATTGAATGACATATTGCTCAGCTGGTGACCGAATATCCGTACATAACGACGCTTTGCTGATTATTTACTGGGACATCGTGTATGCATATAGGTGTAGAAAATAATTGCCTCATTAGGTGACGTGTCATAAGTGGGTATCTATCGTTACAGGATGGTATCAAAACGTCCATAATGTCCAAAAAGAGATTTTAATAAGAAGGGGGAGCCTAAAAACGTATCATAGCATCAGCATGTTTCGTGATCTATTTCTAAGGAAAGATATACTCACAGCACCCGGAGGAAGGGTTCCGTGACCACCATTGGAGGAAATCGGGCTGACGAGCTGATTTCTCGATGAACTTCGCCTCTGATGCCTTGACACTCTTCTGACTGCATCATGAGGGGCCACTTGTTGACGAACGGGTCCAGTATCAACGAGCGACACACCTCGCTGGGAAGGTCGGCGAGTCCTCTCAGGCTCGACATGAACGGGATGCGATATCGGTTGCGGAAGATAATTAGCGGGTAGAATAGGCTGTTCAGCATCGTCTTGATACGACTCATTAGGATAGGCGTGATAGCCATAGCTAGGATCGTCGCTATTGGCTCGTTCCAACGTATTGGATCCACTGGATTCTGCTGATCCAGATGAATGGTCTCGTCCTAAAGAGGCACCCCGCGCAGGCGGCAAGGCTAATTGTGAGACGCTGGCGGGATTACCCTCGGGACTTGGCACCATTTGACTCATTGACTGGAAACTTTGGGATTGACGGAAAAGTGGATTTCCCTCATTGGTACCGCCGAAACCGCTGTAAGAGGTCTCACTGGTCGAGACCACCGAATACCTGTTGGATTGTGGTCTGCAAGGTCAGCACGTTTCTTTGTCGCTTTTTGACTTACCCCTTAGGTGAGTTTGCTCTCTGAACTACATCGTAGTATTGAGAGTCCCTCGATTCCGTCCCGTTTCTCCATCTTCTTTCCCGCTCAAACTCTACCCATCGTTTCATTACGATGTGACTAGAATCGAAAGTTCCTTCTTTATCTCCATGCGAAGCTTCCTTGGTCTCTCCTACAACCTTTCGAGTCTCACCCCAGGAGAAATCGTCCATATGCCAGTAGGAGTAAGCGGGGAGCACTAAGTTCCAGATTGGTAGAGAGACAAGGTACATCAACATCCAGCCGACATATGCTACCTTTCTCGACGTGATAACGATCAATACACCTGGTAGACCCAGGATGAACGCGAGTAAGATAAGCGATACGGTGGGTCGAGGCATATGGGTGACAGATTCGGGGATGATGGCGATAATGATGATGTACAGTGTGAAACTGATAGCCGCGGGTAATACCAGGGTTCCGATGAGATCCATGAAGACGACAAACTGCATGGAGAAACAGAAGGTTCCACACAGGTCCCGCACCAGCATTAATTCAAACAAATTATGCACAGTCGAATTGATCCATCGTCTACGTTGAGACAATAAAATTCTAAAGGTGTCCGGTACGATAGTCTTGCATACAGCTTGAGGACAGAAGATCATCTTTCGCTTCGGGAAGGTCTTTAACATCAGGGTTGACAAATATCGATCTTCACCCAGAAGTAGCAAGTTCTTCTTGTGTAGCGTATCGACCACGTTTTCAGAGTAGTGTTCACAGATATCGGGATTGGCCAAAATCGGAACCCAATAACCACGATCGCCTTTGGGCGCTTTTATTCTGTACATACTGAAACAACCGGGAAGACAAGTGACACCACCGAAGACGGATTCGAAGGCTTTGGTCAAATGATGGGAGATATAATATTCAAAGACTGAAAAGAACGTTAGCGCCAATGTGCGTGGGCGTAAAAAGACTCACCTTGAATCATAGTCACCCAGGTCTCTGATTTATTGGCAATCTTCGTTTCACCACACAGACCCATAATCTCGTGGTCATTGACCATACAAGCATTCATTCTGGTAAGTGAATCTGGGAAAACTTTGGTGTCTGCGTCCACACAGAGAACTGTTTCATATCTATCCGGAGGTATACCCGTACATCTCCAGATTGAATTGAAGAATTCGTATTCGAACGTCGTCATTCTTTCATCGAACATGACCTTTTGCAAGAAACTCATGAGAACGATTTGAGAGTCTCGTTTACCTCGGTTACCGGGTTTCGCGTCATTGGCTTCGAGTGGATTACCAGTCTTTGCGACCAAGACCATGGGTACACGTTGTTGCTTGGATGGTTCGACGGTTTCAGAGTCGTAATCGTAGAATCCAGAATAGACTTTCGCCATGTTGTGTCGTTTGTGACCATCCGCAATAGCCACATATGAATGAGCTTCGACTTCTTCAGGAGGAACCACAAGCTCCTTCATCATACCAAGGACAATATCCGGAGTGTATTGTTTGGATCCCGATCCTCTGACCATACCATCGCATATGACTAGTATCAATTTGTGCGAGTTGGGATAATCGGTAGTGGCAAGGGAATCAAGAGTGGTCCTTAGACCTTCGATAGATTCAGAATAAGCGGTGACCAGACAGATCGATTGAACAAGTGGGAACCTGAATGGTTCAAAGTCCGGAGCAGGTTGAGGCACAACATTGCCGAGCGGGAAAGGACAATTGGTAGGATTGTTGTTGTTCATCGATTGATCAGATAGCGATTGGTGCGAATCGTCCCTGAAAGGTAAAGATGTCGAACTTCGGGAATTTCGCAACATTGGAGATCCGGGAGGCGTTGTCTGCATCCCGGGGGCAAGTTTTCCACCATATACGCTGGCAGCTTGACGTCTAGAGTCTGCAAGACCATAAGCGGTTGACGGGCGAGAGGAGGAGACCAGCATAGGTTCCGCTTTACTGAATCTTGATGTAGTAGGTAAAAAGACCGTTTTTCTAGCATTCCCTCCACCCGATCCACCTTTGTTCGCAGCGTTTGGTCTAAGATAACCAGGAGCGGCCTTGTAAATATCGTCTGTCCAGTTCTCGATTTCCGCTGCTCGCTTCATTCGTTGTTGATAACTTTCCCCTTCAAAGTTACCCAACCTCCAACTGAGGAACCATCCGAAAACGACAGCCATACCAAACTTGATCATGACCGCACCCAAAATGAAGACCAACGACACGTAGAGTACAATGTCAGAGGCAACGCAACCGATCGAGATGCTGTCCACAAAACCGACTTGGATGATGTCCGTCATACACTGAGCATATTGTTCCAATCCATTTCGTTGAACAAATGCTGTGATATCTTTACCAGCGAATGTTTCGTTTCTCTGCTTGACCGTGTCGAAGAAAGATGGGTAGCTGACTTGACTGCTGTCGAGCCACTGTAAGAGATTCATATCGATAACAACCCTGCCCTACGTTAGCGGTGTTCCAATCTTAACGACACTCACGATTTGTAGACGGCTAGATTCCTAGACTCATTGGCAACTCTATTCCACGTATAATAGATCTCGGCTGTAGGGGGCAAAGCTGCGAAAGAGGATCTGGCTGTTGTTGTGGTATGACAATTGTTGGCATCAGAGTATCCAGTAAGGTTGACTGCAGAAGTTCCATTTTGATCGTGGATGTTGCAGGGAAAGTACCAAGCCATTTGATTGCCGTTGTGTGTGATGCCTGTACCAGCCGCGGGGGTAATGACGCCGAGACAGTGACGGTTGACGTTTTGGAACATGAAGCTGACGTCTTTGCCTCCTGCCATGTATTGATCCATGTATAAGGGACTGGTCGAGCCGTTGAATGTTGAACCAGCCGCAGGGTGCTTCCAATTACCAAGATCATAGTCGTAACCATTGATAATCAGCGAAGCGTTATCCGCAGTACCTCCGGCGATTCGCAGCTCCGTATTACCGCAAACGGTTTGTGTGAATCCGAAAGTAACGAAACCGACAATAGCCATTAAAGCGGCAACGATACCGACTATTCCCATCTTTTCCCTCCATGCACGTTGGGCTTCAGGAGTGCGCTTACCAAATACGTTTCTTAAAACGAATCCGGGAACAAGGAAAGTGAGAAGATAACAGTAGACCATCCAAGCGTCTTTGGGTCCAGGTGCGAAATTGCCCAAACATCCGAACTTCTCTTCACTTTCTCGATTTGCGTGACCAGCTCGATTGGATTGTGCACCATTGGGAGGTTGTCGTGGAGTAGCTTGAGAGGCTCGACGTCTAATAGTGGCTCCTCGTTTGAAAATATTGAGACCGGATTGGTGATCGATTTCATCTGTATCTCTTGCTAGAAGTGATTTTCCTCTTCTGAGATTCGCACCTCGACCGCCATGATACGGTTGATTACCGGTAGCTAAAAATGTCAGCTATACACCTGAGTCCGTCAGACTTACAACTCGGTTGGACGTCAACCTGATCCTCAGCTGCATGTTCCCTATAATGCCATAGCCGATGACCGGGATCAATCCTTTCCCGCTCTGGCCTAATTAAACTTTTTTTCCTCCTGATATCCGCATCATTCGAAGCCGAAAACCCTTGGGCTGCATCCACATACCCATCATTATCGTATCCTAAAGCCTCGGCGTTATAGCCAGAAGAAGATCCAGAAACAGTCGTCGTGAGGGAGTTTTTCGAGGGAAGATTTTTGGCGGGTGGTCGAGGAGGCTGATCATCCCTTTGGGCGCGTCGAGATGGGTGAACATCATCTTTGAACGATACATTCTGGTTGTTACTAGGTCGTGACATGGTGGTTATATCGATGAATTAAAGGGTCATGTCCGTCATAAAGATAAAAGAAAAAAGTATCTCGAGGTGATTACGAATGAATGAAACTGCTGATGGGAATTCAATCAGCGGCGATGTAATATGACAAAGGAGAACAGTACTGCAGTGGGATGACTGACTCACCTGATTGCACCGTGTTTTGAAAGTGGGTTGCTATCTCAATCTGAAAGCAATATTGTACGGGGCAACTTAGAGGTTTGTATGGTGAATTGACTGTTGGGTGATGTGAAAAACGAAGAACTAGAAAGTGTTGGTCGTTGAGGCTGTGTTGAAGAGAACGCGATATATCAGAAAGAATAAAGCCGATTTCCGTGTAATAGTGTAAAGAGATCCAGAAGAGCCTAATAGGTGATCTCGTTTGAAAGTGTGAGAAGGGATTCTAACGTAGCCAAGTACCGTCGAGTGATACCTGTATGAATGAAGATGAAAAGCAAAAGAGTTGATTGAAGGGATGTTTTATCATCTACAGGCTCAACAAGGGAGATCAAGGGAAAAAAAGAATAGTAAAAGGGTAGTATTAGAAAAATATGTAATGTGACAGTAAAGAAAAACAGGGTCATGAAAAAGAAATCGATTAACATCAAATCGTAATGAACAGCGAAACAAAAACTCAGGAACGTGGCTATACAAACAAAACCAACTTATTTACCCCTTGATTTCGAAAATTGAACCATCGACGTCATCAGTTAGGTGTGCTTGCCTCTCGCATCAGGCCCACGCCTAATCGAATGATGTGCTGATACGTTGTGATGTGGGGTCTCCAGAGTATGACATGTTTAACTTTTGTTTTTAATATCTTCTTCTTTCATTTTGCGATAAGACATGACAAGGTTCTTTTCGTTGTCGAATTGCGACTCCTTGTCGCTCTTTAGTCGTGCTACTTCCTTTATGAAATTCAATTAATACAGTTTTCATAACATTTCAATCTTTATTGGAACGACTCTCTGCCCTTTGCTCTCAAGTTCATCCCTTCCTTCTGACCCCCAAGTCGGCTTTCAACAATCGATCTCACCATTGTTCTGTATGATCTTGTTGTGCATCTCCCGATCCCTCTTGTTCTTCTAGTCATGTCAAACAAGGAAGATGTCCCCCACCCAGATCGTCCGTTCTCACCCTCGCCTCCTCGAGAAAATCGACACTCAGCCTCCAGACCCCCTTCCTTGCTTTTCGGTGCTCCACCCGTCGGTACGGTCGCTTCGTCCAGCACCTTTAGCCTTGCAGGATTGCCATCAACTCCTCCTGCACGAACGGAGATGAAGTCGAGGATTTTTTCCTCAAGACCCGGAGACCCGGATCATGATGACTTCGTACGAAAACGCCATAGTAGCGAAGTGGCGGTGCGCAGTATCCCGGACGAAGCGAGGCAGACGGTAAGGGGCCGCTCGAGTAGCATGAGATTTAGTCGCCAAAGAAGGTATGTCTTTCTGTTTGCAGGTAGAATCGCTGACACTTTGCCCAGTGACTCCGAATCCTCCACGACTTCGTCTGCTTCGCCGCCACTAGGCGCCACCTCTATTTTGTCCGAACTGGCAAATCCCACACCTCCACGAGGACATATCACACCAGCACACTCACCCCAAGTCTATCATGGCCGTACTCGTACTGCGAGCGAAGTCACCTCATTAAGGACACCAACCTTGGATGTACCTGCGTCTCCCAAATCCTATCAAAGTGGCTTCAGTTCCTCTTCCTCCACCTACGATCAGCTCGCTTCCTCACACTCATTACCTCGACTTCACCAGCCGACTGTTGTCAGACGTACCTCAGGAAGAGGTCTCGCATTCTTGCCACCACCTGCACACACTGTCACCCATAGTACCATAGTGTCTCATCATCCTCGTTCACCTTCATCCGGAAATACGACTATTTCTCACACCAATCACAAAACCGCTTCGGTAAGCAGACTTCAGGATATTCAACATCATGCAAGTCTACTGGAATTAGGTCAGCCCCTCCTTGAGTCGACGAAATCCCGCAAAGACGAGCGACTGATCGCAATGAGAGGTTCTGAAGAGCAATCGATGGTTCAACCCACGACTCTGTCAGATATACCTGCACCCTACCCGCCGGACATGACCCACGAAGTGGGGGGAAATACTGATACTCCGGTAAGGAACAATGCTTAAGGCGTTTATGTTATTACCGCTGATTCATGGCGACAGGAATCGGAATCGCTGCTTAATTCACCAGAAGCGGAGTACCCCAATGCGGCAGCAGCAGAAACTTCCGATGAAGATCCCGACGATCATCTCGCTGCAAATCTCCCTACTGCTGCCATTATAGAGGAACATGTGCCAGCGACAACCCCTGTCCCGGATCATGAGGCTGTTGAAGACGCTCAGTCGGACGAAGCCTGTGCTCTGGAACCACTGTCAAATTCAGCGGAAGCGAGGGTGTCAGATGTAGCTGCAACTGAAGAGGTTAATCACGTCGTCGAGGAATACCCTGCAGAAGACACAGCTGGCATTCCCCCTACTGTATGCCTAAATCAGGAAATGCCAATAAAAGCCCATGATCCGGAACATGAGGTTTCTGAAAACTCTGACGCGCACTGTTCGATCCGAAGCGTTTCACCTGATCTCCACGAGGTCGCTACACCCGATGTTGCAGCACAATATCTCAATGATGACCTTGCTCCTCCTATCGCGAAAAAAGTGATGACCTTACCGGTAAGTCAAGACTTTCAAATCGAAAGCGCCTTAAAGCTAATCTGCTCGAATGAAGCCTACCCACACCATGACACAAACAACCACCCCTTTGATGTCAGCGAAATTGCAATCGAATGACGAAACTGCTTCGAAATTTGGTCAAACCCCTAAGGTCCCTTACAAACCTCGCAAGGGATCTCATACGTTCGGTGTTAAGCATAGCCCTGCATCAGATGATACGCGCCAGATAAGCTTCTACGCAACGCTTAATAACCCGGCGAATCCGCTTCCACAATTCACTTCGTATCGACTGGAACTTGCTCTTTTGTGGGGAGAAGCTCATGTTTTGCGCTGGATCCCCGGAAGAAAGTATATACCAGACTGGAATTTGAAAGTTGTCGGAGGACACTCTAAGGACCCGGTCATAATCGATGTGCGCGTGGTCATTAAAACTGTTGTAGCTAAACTTCCCATATTTTGGCGATTCGCCTCTTGGTTGTAAATCTATCAGTATTGTATTTCCGTTATCACTTCCCGTTGTATTGTTCATTACCATGTATATGTCGTTACATGTCATTACGATTTCATATGATGTATATGCTCTACACTCAGCCCATGGGCTAGCTGAGGAATTTCTCTAAGCTGCGCCTTGTTCCTTCATCCGCTTTCTCCCAAAATGGTCCCAATCCAACGGCATGTGCTTGATTCAATACTTGCATGACGTAGCCTTTCAGAGGAACAGAGTAGGCTGGATCACTATCTTCTAAAGTAACACGACGTTGACCCTCGGGCGTATCTGTACGACAACCAGTCAGTCTCGACTCGATATCAAGATGTATCGCGGCATTGAAACTCACATTGTATATCAGACCATTGAGTCGAGTGCTCATCCTGCCAAGGTCGCAGCCCGGTTCTGCTTCAAATCAGCACAGATGGCTCACCTATATCTTGAACTTACTCGATACCATTTGGATCGTCTTGAGCTACTTGGACTTCGCCCAGAACATCAAGGAATATGTTCACTGATAACATCAGCAGGGATTATTGACACTAGTAACTCACTGAATTCGCCATCAAATCGGTCGAAGACATGGTGGTCACCCTGGTTACATTAGCTTGATCGTCATAAATTGCACTCACCGTGGTAAGAAGAGCGCCTGCTCCCATAGCTACTGCCTTCCTCATCCTCGTTTCTCCAACGTAATCGAAGTTTCGCCAAAGTGCGTCCAAGACTTCTTCTAATAGCTTGGCACCTTCTTTACTTTGCATTCGAGCTGACTCCGCAACCATTTGAAGGAAAATATTTGGATCAAGCATAGCTATGCGAGACAGAATCTCCAGGTAAGCAGCTAAGATCAACCCAGAGGCTTTATCGTCCTCCAGCGCTGTTGTGATATGCTGGAAGATACCGGAATGAAGGAGTAAAGGAGCAAGTTGGGATAAAGGTGCGGCACGGATCAGGAGCGTCACAGTGACTAAGATACGATTGACAGCTTCGGCATTGGGCTTGCTAGTACTCAGTGCTTTAGCAAAAGTAGTCGTGATAGCTTCACCGTAGGTTTGAGTGATTCCAGCGGCGTCAAGTAGAAGATACGAGTCGAGAAGGGGTAAAAGTTTCGATAACAAGTCCATATTCTCGCCCAGCATCGTCAAAAGACCAGGTAACAGTCGAATTAATCCGGTTTCTCTGGTCGGTTGGTATGGGGAAGCAGCATTCCACAGAGCTGTCTGCCACAGTATCAACCCATCTTCTTCGAAAAAATCTTTCGCTGGAGGTTGCAAACTTTCTTCAATCAAGGGGATAACGAGTTCCATAAGATCACCAGAGGTTGATTTCGCAGCTGATACCAGCTTTGTTGTAAGAACGACCAAAGACGACTTGAAAAGCCATTCTCCCTCCAATCCAGCAGAATTGTGCCATAAGACCGGTACTGATTGAGCAAGTTTGGGCAAGAATGGCAAGATGTGATCTCCAACTCTTTCGATCACGACACCAATAGTCTCGTTTACGTATCGCTTTCCGTCCAAGGTTGCGGCTTCGCCAAGCAATTTGGTTCTAAATGTCAGCTTATGGCAATCTTTGACCGGACTTACAATTCTTCAACAGTCTGCTGAATATAGGGGACGAAGTAATCGATGGGAAGTTCCCACAACTACACACATCAGCTACTCTCCGTGATTGTAGTCACTCACATCTACGCTTTCCTTGATAGCTAGCGAAGCACTGAGCTGAACCGCCTTATCGGTTGCGTCGGTCCGCTCCGATAGCAGATGCAGCAACATCTGCCAGACGATGGGCAACTTGGCAGCTTCCTCGTCCGCGCTGACCCACTCGCCAATGAGCCAAGCTACTCGTCTCTTGATGATTCGGTGACTGGACGTCAACTTCCGCTCGTGTTTTCGTATACTTACAGAGGCTGCCCACTACCAATCCAGCTCGTCATCCCGCTCAACAGGGCGTTGAAATCTACACCCCCGTACGCCGCTATGGACCTGCTCAGTCTCCCGAAGGCGCAATAGACAGACTCTCTTCTCAGTATCGAAGGCAAGTCGTTCGGAGGGGCAGCTGATCTGTTAGCTTCCTCTGCAAGGGGTCGAACTCACATTCTGTTGTGGCCAAAAGCTTGATCATCTCCGGTTCAATGACTTTCTGTTCTCTTGGTATATTTCGACAAGCATTATTCAGAGCTATCAGGACACGCTCGGCGCAGGGCTGAGGGACCGACACAGTCAGCGTGAACAAAAATGTTGTAAATTCACCCACCCTAAATTCGTAAGCCCATGCCTCTTCATCGAAACTCTCTCCAACGAGCCATTCTTCCGGCTCATCTTCGAGAGCCTCGAGGTCGGTCGAAGTCAAGGGTAAGAGCTTATCAACAAGGAGATGGAAAGCGGACAAGATGAAATGAGGTGTAAAAACTACTAATCGTTAATAAAAAATAACACACAACAAAGGTGAGACTCACTATCGCCATGGTCATGCGCTAGAATTGGCAAAATATCCTTGAAAAGAAGTAGTCCCAACAAGAGAAATCGTTTGGGGTACGGGCAGGAATCGGAGTCTAGTCATCAGCCTAATACGATTGATCGCTACTCACCATCATTGGCTACAGTTCCATCAGATCCCGCTACAACACCCCCTACTTCACCCCACCACCAACCAACCCCCGTTGTTACACCTGGTATTTTGCAAAAACCTTTGGGATCCAGACCAATCATCACTCTCCACCATTTCCCAGTAGCTCGAAGATGCTTTGTCAATGATCTGATGAGCTTATCTGTATGTGCACCAGAAACGAGACGCAAACGATGTGATTGTATGATTGCAGCGTGGTGGACCGAATGGTGTACGAGCGAGTTGATCTGTTTACATGATGTTAGCGTTGTCGTCAAAAATATCTTAAACGAAATAAGACAAACCCTCTGAAGCGCTTCCTGAGTCTGTAAGCCCTTTGCTCGAGACCACTGCCACTGGCAAAAGCGAGCCAGAATTCTGTCCAATTAGCAAAACGTTCCAGCTTATTGTTGACTCACTTGAAGGAATAACGGCCAGCCTCGGCAAGGACTATATCTTCCCCCCCATTGCGCTCATGTTCTCCCCAAACGCTCAGCACTCGTCCTACAGGATCGGTAAAGATATCCTCGAATTTTTGCATAGTTAGAGACCCATGAGCGACCTTAATTGTCCTCCACTCCTTGACAAGGGCATTGATTGTCCACAAAGTGTTGAGCAGGACAGTGCTGGTGGAGGAGGAAGAAGAGGAAAGATTGTCGAGATGCGCCAAGCATGTCAGTAAGGGTTCCAGGAGCAGCTGAGGCAGGTTTTGCCATGTCCTCGGATACTCGATCCTTGCGATTGCGACGAGCAAGCCGAGTTGCGGTCGAGCGATCTGAAGTGTTCTCAGCGGTAGGCGCCAGATGTACAGGAAAAAGTCAAGCTCACCGCTAAGTCTGCTTCTTCTAAGAAGCTGAACAATCGCTCTCTGACCTCGGGTTTACGATTTTCCGGCACCAAACTGCACTTCGTCAGCTTCTAACCTTGCAACGACCAACTCACGCTTTGCTTCGCCATTTCGTCTTCAATTCTCTGGCGGTTATCACAGAGGCCATAAGCCGCTCTTGCTGGGAAAGAGACTTATCACCGGCCAAGGCATGGAGCGCGATAAAGAACTCTGGATGATATGTTAGCCACTGAACGACCAATGCCTGACGTGGACTGACCCGGTTGCTTGAACAGCTCGGTGAAAGTCTGTTGATCTCGAATATACCCCTCATTGGACTGAGGGTTGACGAGAGCATGCAGAAGCACGCGAAGGTCTGCAGACATCACCCGTTGCCTTATGGACTTGACCAGTCGCGCTTCAGCAAATTGAAGGAAGCAACAATGGTCTATGTGCTATCAATGAGAAGTAAATAATCAAATGACTGTCAAAGCGAGGAAGATGAGATGAGCGCAACATATCTCAACTTTTGGGTCGTAACCAGGTCCATCTTACGTAACAGAACTCAACATGCCGTACAACCAGAAATCAATATTTTGACTTTTTGAATGTTGTCTCATTCGCTTTGTTTTCATGTTAACGAAAGTCTGTCCAGCTGCAGAAAGCGTATAGGTAGGCTTGAGGAAGCCAAAATCAGAGACGGCATCCTATTCGAACAAATTTCAAGCGCCGTCAACTCCTATCTAGCTGTGTCCAGGCGTATCGCATCTTCATACGCTTTACGACTCTCCCTCCCTACCTATCGCCAATGGCTACCACTATATCATCGGAGAGCTCAGGCTCAACCTCCCTTCGGAAGACAATGTTCCACTCCCGATCAACAATCGAGGCTGGGGATTTAGTGATTATCTACATGGTAAGTTAATGACCCCACCAATGTCACTGACAATTCTCAGTCAAGGGATAATCTAACGGCAATCACCATCACTCCGGGGGAAGTATTGCATAACAAATATGGAAGGTATACTCATGAGGATTTGATTGGACAAAAGTTCGGTACCAAGGTAAATTGAGTGTGCATTCTTTGCGTTGCTGACATTCAAAGTTACATTCTCCACCACCTCATTCAGGCTATATTCATATCCTAAGACCAACACCTGAACTCTGGACACTATCTCTGCCGCACCGAACCCAAATCCTTTATCTGCCCGATATATCGTATATCACCATGCGACTCGGTATAAGAGTGGGAGGGACAGTGATAGAAGCTGGTACTGGAAGTGGAAGTATGACACATAGTTTGTCAAGGACAATAGGGCCAACAGGTCAAGTGTATTCTTTCGAATATCACGAGCCACGGTATGAGAAGGCCTTGGAGGAGTTTCAGAGTCACGGTTTGAACAACGTGCGCCTGCAACACAGAAATGTGTGCAAAGATGGTTTCGCCGATGCCAAAGGAGTAGAAGCAGGTATGTAATTGATGTAATTTGCGTGTCTCGGCTAATAATCCTCAATAGTATTCTTGGATCTTCCAGCACCATGGGAGGCCATTCCTCACGCAATGAAGACACTACGAGTGAGTGACCACATTGTAGTCGCTAGGAAGTGCCGCTGATCATACGATAGCCCGATATCATAACGAAAATATGCTGTTTCAGTCCGTGTCTGGAACAGGTGCTGAAGACAGTGGCCACATTGCGCTCAGAAGGGTTTGCAGGTGAGTCGCTGAGACTGAATTGCTCAACTATACATCTGCTGATGGAAATGGTTCAGAAATATCGACACAAGAAGTTCTTATACGTACTCACGAGCTAGTTGTACCAAATGACCCAGATCATCTTGGCTCCGTTTCGTCGATCGTCGACCAACTGAAAGCGCACGAGAAACGTAAAACAGATAGAAGAGCGGTACAAATGAGAATCGCTCGCGATAAAGCTAGAAGGCAGAAGGAAGCTGAGTCTGGAATGGTATCAGAACGACCTGTAGAAGTGGGATCGAAGAGGAAGATAGACGAGAGACAGGAGAGCTCTATGGAGCAATCACAGGAAGAAGAAGAAGAATATGCAAGAACCTCACCTACTTGGATCGAACCGATCACACAACTCGACAGCATCGTCCTTACAAAACCAACTGCAGAAATGAAAGGTCATACTTCCTATTTGACCTTCGCGTCTTATTATCCTGAATCCATTCGAAGTGCAATCGCCGCTCAAGACATTGGTAAATCTGCTATAGCCACACCTCGACTTGCTGAACTGGTTAACGAGGGGCGAGTACGTGCAGGTAGTCAAGAGACTGAGTATGGGAGCGATGGGTTGGATGAAGTTATGGGAACTATGACAGAGGAAGAGATGATCGCACTTGCTGGATAGAAGACCATGTTGTATGCATGTAATACTATCCGTCAAACCGCTTCAAGAAATCGCCCTTCTGGCCAGACAATCCATCAACACCCAAAGCAATTATAGCATTCCCTTGGCTACGAGTCCAGGCAAATTCTCCTGGAGCCATCGTGCAGAATGCCTGACTCTATCGAAATCTTCTCTTTTCGCTCCAACCATCTCAGCTATATCTTTCCAATCTCTGATTCTCGGATCGGACTTGAGCTGATTGTACAAGGTCTGTTCTTGATTGACAAGTAGAGCTACTCACTGCGTTTAGATGGCTGACAATTAGCATAGGTATGGAACCACTTACCAACAATATTAGCCCGAACTTGCGTGGAAAGGATACTACTTCCCGTTCCCTTACGTTTTGACAATCGAGGTTCAGAGTTGCCCTGACATGAACAACCACAATTGACACATGCCTTTCCATCACGAGCAGGCATCGTTCGTAGAGGAGTATCACTCCTTGATACGTCAGAGTGACTTTGGCTTATACCATCATGACCGGGAATGAAGGATCGACCGACGAAAGCGATATCTTCATCTTCGTCTTCACTCCAATCAGTTTCTCGAGCTCGCTTTCTTTTAAAGGGTAGATTGGTAATTGTATCTACATTGCGAGAAAATATCTCGGTGTTGGATGTCATGCGATTATTCGAAAGTTGAGCATGCTGGGGTGTGATCGTCTGCATTGCAAAGTCGATGTGATTAGCCTGATTCCGCTCCACATTGAAACTAGCAACCACACTTACCGACGACGGGATGACCATGTCACTGTTGTGAGTTGCTGATCCAAGATACTCAATCTCATCATCGCTCTCTATGATCTTCTGTGGAATATTATCATTAGTCCTCGCGCTTCGGGCATCATTCGAGAGGAGCGAGTCTTTACTGACCATTGGATCGTCCTGGTTGGTCTCTTCAGAGTGATCTCTCATGAAAAGAGGCTCATTCGGTATATGTTTGCCTTTTACTATTACTATAAAACGTATAATTAGCTAACATTTAGACCGAGAGTGATATGGTGATTTACCAGAGTCATTATCCGTTTTAATCATTGTATGGGGCTGACGAGAAATGTTGTACAGAGTTACTGGCCATTTTCGCCAATCATCCTCTTCGACATCATCATTCGAAGCATTTCTAGGTTGGGGACAGGGCGTTGAAGGGCTGTTTCTTTCAATTAAGACTTTGTCTGATTTACGTATTGTGGGCGGCGGTGTAAGCGGATATGACATGTCAATTGTGATTTCGCTCGAGAACGAATGAAGGCTTGTTATAAAGTGTAGATAGCTGTTGAAATTAGGTTGGTCAGGAGCTGAGGATGATGCAGATCAAGGACTGATTATACTGTTTAGTTAGTGTCAGACTGGATGATGCAGTAAAGAGATACGAAGATAGCAAGAAACAATTGTAAAAACATTCCAATTCAAACTCGAAAAATTCTATTGTACACTCCTCTGATCCACGCAAATTACATTCATGGTCACCTTGACAACGAGAGATACGAGAGATTCTGAAATTACATCTCGTCAGCTTATTTTCCTGAATTCATGTTGTGGTGAACAAAGTAGCGTCAAGCAGTGTTCAGGAGCCTGATCTTTCTTCAGTGCTATACAGAAAACATATACGATATTTGCATAAATTGGTTGAAATCGAAAATGGATTTTTACGGTTATATTCAAATTCATTATTACACGTTAAACCCCTCAGACCCCACTGTGCATTCTGCCCTGATTCCGCTCTCTATACTTGCGGAAAAAAGCTTTCCTCCAACTTCCTTTAATATTCTACAAAATAACCTTCATCTTTTCGAGCTTTAGTCATGGCTATCAAGAGTGATCGCACACATTAGCAAAATGCAGGATGTGAACGTCCTTGTACGAAGGCTCACCTGCAATGATAGCACTTCCTACACCGGAACCATCCTCGGCGTGATGAGTGACAATGTTCTTACCCTTTTCACCGAAAATATCAACGAGAGCAGCGTGCACTCGGTTAGCGAAGTTGGGGTATTTCTGAATGAGTGATTTGAGTTAGCGTGATCGCACCAACCAAAAGCTCAACTTACGTTGTATAAAGATCCATCAGCACCAACTGCGCAACCTTCATCAAGATATCCTTTCTTGCTGACAATCGCGGCAATACCACAAGCAGAAAGTCTAGCCGATCGAGTACCGATCAATACAGCAAGCTTCTTGAAGAATTGTCGTTCTTCGAGGGTAGTCTCGACACCAAAGAAATGAGTGAAGACACCAATAACAGTGAGAAGTTCATCGGTGATATCACTTTCCATCAAGGATAAGAATGCAGTATCGAAAGCATAGGCCTTTTCAAGCTTGTAGGTGTTTTGACCCAAGAACAGATCACCTGCATCGATAAGTTCGCAAATGATCAATCTGAAGATTTCTCCGAGATAAAGACCTGCAATCATCTTTTCGAACGATTGCTCCCCTGGTTTGTTGGATGACTCGTCGATTATGATATCGTATTTAGTTCGGGGAAGGTGTTGATGATCGAAAGAATCGAAAGCCCCCCATTCGCAATTGATGGCCATACCTTGATCTTTAGGAAGACCAATGCTGTCAATCTTGGGGATGTGTCCAGCGTTCTCCATGTAAGCAGCGTTACAACCGGTACCGAAGATAACAGCAATCTTGGTGTGGGGATCGACGTAATTGGAAGCAATCAAAGTACCAGTGGTATCGTTGATAAGTGCAGTTAGTTCAGCTGGAACGTTGAATCGTTTCAAACTGTCCATGAACATGGCAGCTACGTCTCGACCTTCGATATTTGGAGCACCGAAACCTTTGGTCCAACGAATGAGGACTGTTCGGATGTTAGCGGGTATTCACCTCTCGTACAGTATCATCACTCACCACCATGGTCGATTTTATCTTGACTATGCAGGAAAAAAAGAAGGTTAGCTGGAGATTTAGCCAGGCGACGATCAAGCTTACGAGCATGGGTAAGAGAACTAACAAACGCCTCACGTTAGCGGTACGATCGCAGGAGAGTGCCGAGGTCGGAAGCTCAAATACACGAACTGCAGGGTGAATGACCACTTACGGTGAAACCAAGAGGGAGTAATCCGTCTTCTTCTGTTCTACCTAATGTATCTCTAATGAAGGAATCCAAGCATTCGGCGCAGAAATCCAAGCTGGATTTGTAGAGATCAGGAATGAGCGATTTACAAGAGGATTCAGTAGATCCACTTACAGCTTTTGACCCTCATCCTGCTTTTGTTCCTCAGTCAATCTGTATTTGGTTTGGGTTACTTGGAATTTACCCTGACCTTGAAGGGTGACGAGACAGACTCGAAGGTTGGTTCCTCCTAAATCAAGTGCAAGGTATTCACCGACTTCTTTACCAGAGGGCCACTTCGAGCGATATATGTCAGCTTAATTAAGTGGCCTGAGTAATGGTATTGCGCTTACGCCGAAGACGAATGTTGGAACTGTTCACCAACACCGGTGGTTAGTATCTTCACTCCTCGGAATATAGCTTTGAGGACATATACTCACTCATAGGCTGTAGAATCAAACATCGTATGTCAGCCTGAACAGTTTGATCTGTGAAGCATTCTACTCACAACTATCTGACCATCCTTTTGCAGACCAATATCCAAGGTATCCTCGAAAGCGTGCACAATCATTCGCATTCTTTGCGGGGTGACTGAGAAGTACGTGCCGCTTTAGCCTTATCATGAGGATAACGATTAGACGAGCACTCACGGGTCAAGAGACTCTCATACTTTCTAAGGTGATCGGCGATGGTCTCTATCTCAGAAGTCAGGCCGTTGCTCTTCAAGGTTGATTAGAACAATTTACGCACTCTTCTCAGCATGAGGTAGGTGGACGTCATCCTATCAAGGTCGAGCTTATCAATCATTCTGTACTAATCGATAATTTCATGAGTGAGACCTGACTCACTTGTGTTCTTGTGTGGTACACAGCTTGAGCACCACCTGGTGTCATTACGATATTACTACCTCTTCTACTAACTCTACCGACACTTCCAGAACTGCCTCTTCTTTCCATGTCATTGCTTGACATGGCGAAACTATTCCTTGAACCACCAACAGAAGGTTTTCTACCTAAAGCGGAGCCAATGTTGGTACCGTTGTCCAAGACTGATCCATGTCTAGGTGTTCCAGAAGTGGGGGAAGCTGGTGCAGAAGGAGATTGACCTGTTGGAGCTGGTTCAGAAGTGTTGAGACCGTTCAACTTGTTGGCGATGCTGTCGATGACTGACGACATTTTGGGCGGGTGTACTTGACTAAAACCTTGAAAAGGGGAAGTCATCGCGATTAGCTTGTTTATATCTTGTGTTTGAAGGATACCGAAGGGGCAATGGGAGAGAAGAAACGAGTGCAAGAACATATACAGAAAAAGAACTATGAAAACCCTCACTGATTAGAAATAGAAGTTAAATTTTTTTTATGAGGATATATTTGTGTTTGTGTGTATAGCTTTGATGATTGAAGACAAAGGAGATTAACGGATTAACAGAACATATGTTAGCTTAATTCGTACAAACAGACAGTGTTTACCATAGCGGCAAAGGGTCAAAGGACGGTTATCATACTATGGTCAAATGAAACTCACCTGATTCCTCTCGATAACGCGTCGACTGAAAGTCAATGATAAATCAGAGAGAAGAGATCAAAGTTGAGATGAAGTATGCAGACTGGTAGATACCACAAATAATCATCTAAGATATACGAAAGTTGAATTTGGTATCCCCTTGATTTTCCACTTTATCGGATCTGGTTGCTCTCGGTAGAGAAAAGTCGCTTTGGAAATTCGCAAGCTCAAAGCAAGGGAAACACGGAACACCACAGTTGTATGACGTGTTGGGGTGGTGGGGGGGTGGGTCTGATAGTGTCCCTGGATATCCCGTATCCTGAGATTATGAATTTTTTTCTTCCTAGCCTATAGGTGATTTTAGGGCTATTGCCGCAAATAGGAACAAAGAGTCCCGCGGGGAGTACGAGTTACCGCAGATTTCTTGTTGATCTGTTTATCAAATGACATCAAAGCTATAGGATAGTCCATTCTCAACGGTTCATATTCTTCGAAATGAAAAGCTATGCTTGCTGCATAGCACTGAGGTATGCATGAAAAAGCCTATGAGCGGCTCGCGTGAAGATCCGAGATGTCTGAGAATCAGCTAGAACATCCCGAAAAACGTGTCTTGTGTTGTATTTTGCCAAAGTTGTTCAGAAGTTGACTAACCCTTTTACTTACATACTACAATTTGACTCACCCCAAAACTGATCTTTTCAATTCTGCATTACTCACACACTAACTCAATTGGGATCATCATTGCATTTCACAAGCTCATCCAGTTTTCAACGAGTCAACTCCTTTGTCAAGCGACAAACACCATCGCACAGAGACTAATAAGGTATGTGAGCATTTCTAGAAAGATCTTCCCCCTATTCTCACTCCTTTGTATCTCTTATTCTCTCGGACCTGAGATCCGAACGTCGAGTTGGGACCATACAATACCTATCGTCATATTATGAATGGAAGGTCAACTTGTCTAGTTACCATACCCTATCTCATCGTTACCAAGACATCATTAGACGTCATCGAATGAAAATACCCCATCGCCATTACTTTGGGTGGCAAACGCTAATCATTCATACATAGTTCTATATATATAGATATACTATTTTTAATTCAACTTTCTCAGACAGCTTTTGATTAACGTACGTATTGCATCAAAGCTATATCAACAAGTAACAAATTTTTACCCTCCCAACAAGTAGATGTTTGGGGGATACTGGTCACCATATACAATGAACATGTATTCTCCATACGGCACAGTAAGTCGAGTTTGTTACAAAACTATTACTATCTATTTAATCAAGAACTCTTTCGGTTTTCAAAATCTAGATGATGAGTCCCTATTATGCAGGTGGTCTTGGTATTCCATATATAATGGGGGGATATGGGGGGATGGGTGAGTACTCTTGTCTACCTGGCTTGATAAGCTGTTACCGACCTCCTTATCATAGGATACGGTCTTGGAGCTGGAATTTACGGGATGGGTATGGGAATGGGATACCCATATGGCATGATCGCGAATAACCCTTATGCCTATAGTCAACATGTAAGAACTCGTCATTTCAATACATACCTCTTGAGCTGATGACTCTATTCATCAGTACGGCTACGGTTTCTAAGCAAAGAATAGTCAAACGTTTACAAGATTTGTAATGTATGATTAGGTTTGACATAATTGTATAGGTTACATATAATGAAATACAACTTTTCTAGGTTAAAACAATTGTAGAATGTATCGAAATAATTGATTCACAACCTACATTCCTACAATTAAATATCTTGTGACAATAAGCGCTCTCACAGACTTGACATAGTTCGCTTTCAGAATATCCCCATTCATCTTATTATCGTTCACCATTTGTCCCTGTATACATGAGATAGGCATGTCAATTTCAGTCCATGCCCATATGCCTACTTGCCAGGTTTTGGCAGCATCATCTTTCATCTTCATGGCTAATAACTTCGGATCCACGCCCAACTTGGGACATTCGGTAGGAAGTGGTTGGAAGATTACCGGCACAAGATTCTCAGGAGGTGTCGAATCGTTCCACTTTATAGATTCACACCAAAATATAATAGAATTGTGAGTCGGTGTTTGACAAGGTTGAAGGATCTTCATTCGGATATTAGCAGCACTTTCAATATACTGCAAAGGGGATATTGCGCTTGAAATATTTTCGTTGATAGCCATGCGAGGTTTGAGTAAGGATGAACCAGCTCGTTGAGATGGATATAGAAGATGTTGCATTGAAGTATAAAAAAGGTTAATAGAGGCATTTGAGGACGAGAGAAGATTGGCGAGTTGGATAGAAGGTGGTATTGCACTAATATCGACAAAAAGGATAATTAAACAAGATTTCATGTACAAGACAGTAAATGAGTAAAAGCTTACCCGCTTCCACTCCATTTAGCTATTCTTTTTCCTCTCGGTGATACGCCAATACCTTCATCATCTTCAATCAAAGTTGCTTTTCTCTTTGAGAATAAATCTCCTTTCGTTTGATCCGATAACAGAGTTTCATGAAGGGCAAACTTCAATTTCGAATCCCCTTCAATTTCCTTGATTTTATCTTTGAGTGGTGTCACGTCATGAGCTCTTTCATTGAGCCGTCTGAGTGTCTTTGAGGTTGTAGAAGGTCCAGGATCACCAGATTTATGCAGAGGAGTAAATGGAGTAGTCAAAGCGTTCAGAGGTCTCAGAATTGGTACTTTACGAGGTGTGATGGACGATTTTATCGGTTGATCTTCCTCTTCATCTTGATTAAGTGTACGTAAAGGGGTCTGCGAAGGCGAAGAAATCTCTGGAACAGCGAATCTTGGGAGAGCCGGAGAAGCCCATTCCTTCTTGACGTGCGGGGTCTGATTAGAACCTTGAAGTGAAGAAAGTGGAGCTGTAACAGTTGTAGATGGTTTGGGTTTCTTCTTCTGAGGAGTTGAAATGGAGAAAGCAAATGCTGATGCGCTTATAGGAGCAGCGCGCTTTTGCGTACTAGTCGGAGGTTCCTTGGCCATCTCTTGAGGGAATACTACATGACCTGCCGCAGTAATGGGTTTCAAGGCGATACATATGAGTCAATGAGGAAAATGGTAGCAAATATCAAATAATTCATGGGTGGCAATAAACGGTACAACGGTTGACGAAGCTGATAGAAGTGATGACATCATTAGATAATTGACTGATAACATTATAAATTCAGTAATAAACCGCGTTACGGCCGTCACATTGTTCTGTCTTCAATTTCCAGTCAAGAGCAATCTGGGTTCAACAATCTACGCATTTGAGCACAAGCTAAATCGCTCAAAATGGCTGACACTAAAGTAGCATCGCTTCAGGCTCAGCTTCAACAATCTTCTATGGCTTTCCAGAAATTAGAAGCAGGTGGGTTGCTTCTTCGTTCCATGTGATGTGATCATCACCAAAAATTCGAATCCTCCCTTACAATCCCCACCAAGTACTACTTGACGATCCTTGTGATCTTCTCGCCTTCGAGAGGAGTATCAGTAGTGAATAGTGCATTCAGGGCTGACATGCATTGTTTTGATTGCTCGCAGAACTTGCCGGAGTGATAGAAGCTAGACAAAGGCTGGATTCGCAATTGTCAGAAAATGAATTAGTGCTCAAAGTGAGTTTTCTCATCAAAATTTGATTGAGCACCCGTCTAACATGACTTTATAGGAATTCACTCAATTGAAATCGCATAATGTTGTATACAAGTTAGTTGGACCTTCATTGGTTCCCCAGGATTCCAACGAAGCAAAAGTGAATGTGGAAAAAAGATTAGATTTCATAAAGTCTGAAATGTATGTTCAAGATCCTCTTAAATCATATATGCTATATTTCTGATCATTAACGTTGACTTAATTCTGATTCTTCCTTGTAGAAAACGAGTGGAGGGGCAATTGAAGGATAGTGAAGAGAAAGCCGCGAAGAAGAAAGACGAGGTGAGTTTCAGTAAACTTATTTTAATCACCTTTGATACAGCTTACTAATTCATGGTATAGATTATGGGATTGCAACAGCAATTCCAATCTTTACAGGGACCTAATGGAGGCCAACAAGCTGTCCAAGGTTAAAACCCCATCAAATTGTACAATAATATCAAATGCATTACATCTAGATTATGATTATATAAGGTACGATAATGAAAAATCCAGAAAAATATACCCAAGAAACATTCATACAACCTTTGACATTCGTACAGTCAATTCGCTCTAGTCAGAACCACCTCGCACTGGCGTTTTCTGTATTTCATCATCAGAGGATACAGGAGAGTCGAATAAAGCTACTTCTTCTTCACTGTTTTCCTCCTTTTCGTTCTTGCCATTGTCCTTGTCAACTTCTTGATCATCCGACTTCTTATTCACGTCTGTGTCCAAAGGAGTGAGCTTCTCCAATTTGGAAGATAATTGTTTTTCCGTACTCCCCGTTGAAGCTCTGCTCATCGATCTTGGGCTCATGACCTCATCACCGGCGATATCACCGTATCTGGCATCTTCATTTTCGTCCGAGATCGAAGTCGCGCTGGTATTTTGATCATGAGAAACGTATGAGTCCATCGAACCGGAAGCGAGAGATATGTTGGTTGATCCAGGTGATGAAGGTCCCGACCGACGATTTCGAGCGAGATTTCGCTTCATTCTGGGATGAGAAAGACAGATTAGCATTCCTTCCTTGCGTCCAGTATGAAATGAGATCTTACTTTTGTACAGCTCGAATAACAGTACTATTCATAGAAGTGTGACATTTAGCAGGGGTGAGATCTCGATAGGACGACGCAACTCACAAGATACCTCGAAGCGTTCCAATAGCATCCTTCAGCTCCTCTTGAGTTGGTTCCTCCACATGCTGTCCAACATCAAACAAGTTGGCTTCGGTGTCGATCATCGGTTCTTGCCCATTTTCGGTAACCCACGGATGCTCCTGCTTTGCACATCAGCCACTTCCTTCTGCGTGTCGGAAAATGCGACTCACTCTCAGCTCTGTCATTGCTATACGCCTTTGAGGGTCTTTTTCAAGCATCCGCGTCACTAAATCCTTTTGCGATTCCTCCCAATGATCCGGTATATTTGGTCTAAAATCGATATCATTAGCTTCTTTGACAAAAAAATTTCGGACAAATACGAACTCTTTTTCCCGTACGGCAGAGAACAGTTCCATTGGGGTAGGAACGTTGAACGGTAATTTGCCAGTTAGCATGCAGTATAGGGTAACACCGAGAGCCCAGATATCTACTGCTTTTCCGTGTAGATCTTGCTGATGAGCTGCTTTAATTGTAAGCCGGCTCCTACGCAACCAACCGATGATCAAGTCGAGCTTACCTGTGAAACTTTCAGGACTGAGGAATGCAGGGCTTCCACCTGACTTCTTTATCCTATCATCCCCTGCTGCAGTGAACATCTCCGACACACCAAAATCACATAATTTAACTAGCTCTTTGTTGGAGGATAGTAATACATTATCCGGTTTGACCTGGATACTCTATCAGCGAATGAAGATCCGAAGAAATCAGTAAGCTCACATCACGATGTATAACGCCATTTGCGTGTAGATATTCTAAACCCAAACAGAGTTGTCTAAAGTATTCCCTAGTTTGGGGAAGGTCAAAAGGTGCCTTGGCATCGGAGTCGTCTGCGCCTATATGCACTTCCATCAAGGTACCTCCTGGTAGGTATTCCAATACAAGGAATAAAGCATCGGCAGTTGGAACAGAAATCGCTTCGTAAAGGTGGACAATCTGATCCAATCAGCTCGGACCAATGGTTACAATGACTTACATTGGGATGACTATATTTGATTTATTAGCCAGAGGTATTATTTTCCTCAAATTGAATTGAAACTCACTCAAGCTTCTTCATTACTGCAATCTCTCTCCTTACCAATCCCAATGGATCTTCTTCAATCGTCCTAGTACCTCCCCAAGGTTGATTTCCTCGTCCAGCAATTTCCGCTTCTCCAGCTCTTTTAATAGCTGCTTCGCTTGGCTGACCTGATTGAGCTTGCGCACGTCGTATTCTTCCACGAGTATTTTGACGATGTTTATCTTGTAATGCTTGATAATGTAATCGTGACTTTGAGAATTCTTTGACAGCCTTTATCGCAATTTAATCAGTATATGCAATTGAACGAATTGCGGATCACTCAACACTCACATATTCTTGACCAGTCCCAACATCCACAGCTAATTCAACCTTTGCATAAGCACCTTGACCTAATCTCCTACCTATCTTATACTGATTGATTATCCTCTGCCCGTCATCTGTACTTGTCTGCGTTCCATGCGTAGTCTCTCTAACTCGATGAGTGGAGCTCGTCCGACGATGGTGTAGACCCTTTGGTCTATATCTAGGTGAAGATGGTGAAGGTGGTCTTGAAGGGGAAGCAGATGGATCAGGAGAATCTGGGAGTCGAAGTGTACCGTCTCCTTGTGGAGACTGAGAAATATGAGTTGAGATAGCAGCTTGAGGTCCAGGGCTTAATGATCCATGTGATGGTCTAGATTGATTTCCAGGTCTACCAGGAGTGGGCGGATTTTCATGCTTCCTCTGTTCCTCCTCATCTTCTTCCTCGGGTGAATCATACTCTACTACGTCTTCCGTAAGGCCTTTGTCATTCGTGGCAGGTTGAGGTGGGTAAGCGAAGGTGGGAGGATGAAAATCTTTAGCATCAGTAGGTGAAGGTGGTGAGATTATAGTTGCTGGAGGTTGAAGTAAAGTTGGTCGGTTCGCAGGAGACGATTGCCTTGTCTGACCAGTATCCCCCGACTCAGACATCTTGCTCAAGGTACAATAAATTAAGGAGAGTAAGGGACAATTCCAGAGATCTATTGGAGTATGGTAAGAAAACAACAACAATGGGACTGTAAAGATAGGTTTGTGAGAGTATTTATGGAATTCGGGATTCGTGCTAATTTGGTTCGGTCTGTTCGGCATTCACCGAAACCCAATCGTAATGGTAATCGTAATCATATCAAATCGTACTTTACTATCATATTATGCATCTCTACATCATTCTATTCATTATATGCGGAAATCATAATTTTACATGTAAGGCATAAGTGAGCCGCGTTTCTATCAAGCAACATTCGGAGGCGGCCCATTAGAAGTCGTGCCCAAGATACCTGCAAAGGTGGAAATTAACCCATGATCGAGGGTTCGGAACCTTTTCAAAAACCTGAGCCACTTACCATCAATCAGTGTATTCCAATATTCATCGCTATTTTCTGTTCCAGGTTCAAGGGGTACACCACCTGCTAGGGGTATATTACCCATTGCTATATCACCCACACCGCCCATGAAACCGAATTGATTTGGATAACCGAATTCGCCTGGTGGACCAATCAACCCGGTCGTAGAGCCAGGAGTTTCTTCCATGAATTGATTGCTATAACCGGGCAAAGAACCTGGAGTAGCAGCTAATCCCGGACCTGGACCCAAAGACATATTGTTGAACCCACCAGGTGGTGCTGTTGGCGTTGACATCGAAGGCATAGGCAAATAACTCATGCCGCTGGAGTCCAAAGCAGGGACAACCCCGTTCACTGAACCGACCGCCATGGATGTATTGGCGTTGATCCAATGATCCAACCTGTAGAGCACAATCTGATAAGCACTAGCCACTTGATCGTTCAAGCACAAGGGAATAGCAGCGACTGACAATTTTTGTGAGTGGTCGTCCTCATGGCTACCCGTAGATGCAGGGCTTTGAGTAATACCGCCATGATGTACTGGTGTAAATTGCATTGATGCTGCGGGAAGGGCGCCCCAGGTTCGGGGTGGACCCATGGATCTACTGAAATGATTGATACCTGGTCCACGTGGCGTAGGGGCATCTTCCCTGGGCGGCAAGCCTCGAGGATATGCGTTAGATTGAGTAGAGGAATCGTTACTTTGTCTTAAAGCCAGCAAGAGAGCGACCGAATCCTTGTCGTGAGAATTCAATTCTCCAGGGCCAAAAGAGTCTTCAAAGATCTGGGCTGCTCGACGCGAAAGGGTTTGAATCTGCCAGAAAGTTAGCTCCAGCTTGTCACGTCATATAAAGGTGTTTCCGCACAATTTGGACTTCCTTCCGAGTTGTGGCATCTTTGCTGGCTACTTCGTGCCAGGGGTTCTGTTCCAAAAACGTAGTCAAGATACGTCTAGCCTTCATCGTCAGCTCAGTATAATCCGAATACTGAATGCAACACACCTCATCTGGTCAGCGTCAGGTCCTCTAGGCTCTATGATAGCGCTTATACCAGCTATCATGGCACTGTTGAACATCTTGAATTGACCTGTAATAGCATGGAAGCGGAAATCTGGGACCTCCCTTTGAAATTCTTGACGGATCTGGAAGTCCAGTTTAGCAGCCTCGAAACACGCAGTTCGGGATGGCTAGAGCAACGGTCATGTCAGTGCCAACGGGTCATTTGCTTACTGAAGCGGATACGTACTGCGTATCTGTCACTGGATAATTTTCGCAGAAGCCATGGTCGCTAAAGGCCATTTGTTTCAGTTTGGACGCCTCCTTGCTCCGAGATTGGCCATATACTCACATGTAGAATGATAGTCGTAACGAGAACCTCCGTTAGAAGCATCAATCTATGTACCGGCAGCCAGAAATGCACTATGTACAGGTAAATCAGCTGAGCTTAGTGCCTCACGAATATGAGATCACTCACCTTGATCAAGTGTCTTATCGGGATCGTGCATTCGGAAATGAGGTGGTAACTGATCAACGAAAGCGTCGAGATCCTGCTGTAGCCGTTCTACATCAGAGTACTGGGCAGGCTCGTTGAGCTTCTGGAAATGGTGTACAATTTTTCCAATAATTCCTGCCAACCTTTTTCGCAGTATCAAGAAAAGTGCAGGCGTAGGCTCCGTGAACGGGCGTGGAGGTGGTAGACCGAGGGCGGGATTATACTCGGTCAGATCGATGTTAGAGGGTGGTCTACCAAGCGTGTCAGATCTGAATTATCCAACAGGCATTCTTCAGAACCCACTGCGTGTCAGTATAACTATCAGATATACTCGGTGGCCGACCAAGCACAAGACTATATAGCTTATCGGCGTGGTATAGATAACTCCACAATCTCCGCCTGTATTCCGTTTGAAATGGACTGAGGGGATCGATAAGCGATCATATCTGGAGTCTGCGCTAGCTTCTACTCACTCTAAGCCGAGCTTTGATCCATCGCGATGTAAACCTATCGCTTGAGCTGTTCGGAGAGATGCTCCCAGTTGTGACCAACACTCAGTCAACCTTCGATCGTGAATCAAGACAAGATACATCGCGCTCTGTCCGAAGGTATTCTTAGCTGAATTTCCTCCAAACATGTGGACCGCTTACCAGAAGACGGGTGATCACCAGCTCGATACTTTCCGATTGCACGGCTGTGGCAATCAAAATACTACGTCGAGCTATCCCAGAAAGTCAGCTTCGGCTGCTACGTAACTTGCTCGGAGCAGCTCACAGCTCCAATACATCCGTAAACTCGAAAGCTTCCTGGTCTCTTCGTCTCCCGCCCACTCGTCGGGTGCTTGTCTTACAGCTAAAGCTAGAACGATGAAGACTAACGGCAGTGCTCGGACATTAGACGGGTCGACTGCTGTCGATTTGTTGTAAAGATCCTCGTATGATGCCCGGAAAGATCGTTCATCAATCGGATATCGAACGAAATTCAGCTTGTCGAAGTGCCAATCTACTATTCGATCGGCAAAATGCTTCGGAGGTAGTTCTTGTAGTAGCTCGGCCACCTGAGGGTATAATTGGATTAGCCCAGTCGTGTTTGTATATGCTCGCTTGAACTGACCTTGTGCGGGCTAACTCCACAATCCGTTATCAATCGTTGGAGATTCTCAGCAGGAGTACCGTGAATGTCAAGCTTCATCTTGACCTTGTCATGGACGTTCATCTGCAGACATCGTCAGTACAATATTAGCAGACAGGTGGTGTCCAAACAACATACAGTTTCGGGTAATCCACTATCGAGTAAATTATGCAGAATGTTAGTACAAGTCGATGTCGAGACTGTACCACTTACCCTTCCAGCTCGCCCAACCATCCTTTGCCAACCTTGACCAAACCATCTTCATCCGAATTTGTTGCTCTTTCAGTGTCTGTGGGCCCTATATCAGATCCATCGGTATGCAGTCTCGATGGTCCAGCTGAATTACCATGCGATAAGAAATGATGAGGCGATGAGGGAGTTGATGGAGCAGATGCGAGATGCTTTTGGAAAGGAGATGATGTGATCCAATCTCGTACTGCATCATATTGCGTAATGCCACCTGTATGCCTTACCACGACCGAAAGGACAGCTTCGATACTTTCTAATCGTTGTACGGTCTGCGGATCGGGTCCATTACTGCTAGACGAGTTTGCTTGCGGATTATAAGGTACCTGAGAAAGCCTCATCTGTCAGCATACCCAATGATAATTGATTTGATCCAGACAATTTTAGCAGCTCACACATAGTTCAGGTACTTTTCGAGCTGCAAGAAAGCAAACAGGAAGGTTAGTAAAGCTGGAAGCGACGCCATGTAAACAGGGTTAAAGCTCACCGACACCTGATAAAGATCAATCAGCAGGTAGCCTCGCTGTAGATGCTGAAGGGATGTTGTAACTTACAGTGATTACACGGGAACTCCCTGTTACACTAAGTACAGCCCACGTCAGCCTCAACGAACATTGTATTTGTGATAACACGCATACCTTTTGCTTTCGCTTTGCACCTAAAGTGACCTATCAGCATAATTCATATCGCCAGGGCTAAGAGTGCGTGGGAGGGAACTTACACTGGGCGCAACTTAAACTGACCCTCTTTTTCTTTTGCCCACCATTGTCATGATGATGAGAAGAATCCGTGCTGAATTTCCTTTCTGGCGGAGGGGGATAATGACCCGTTCCATCCGGGGGTAACGATCTTTTCATCGGTGTAGTAGAAATCGAAGGTATTTGTGGAAAGTTCGGGATTTGTGGGGACGGTGTGGTGTGTGTATATGATAATGCTGATGGGGTAATTGGAGTCTGTGACGATGTCCTTATGTATGGAGAAGGTCGTTGGCGATAAGGTGAAGGATGACTAGTGGTAGCCATTTCCCCTTTGATTGTAGAATTCACTGGATGGAGACTGATTTGTACTATAGTACAGGCATGTAAAAGATGTGTATCATGAGGTGAAGTTTGAATCTAAGTTCGATGTGGATGCGATGGTAAGGGAAAAGAATTTCGATTCTGATGCGGAATGATATTTGGTTTTTTTACTTTTGTGGATTTGGTATATCTCTACACGTAACGGGTGAAAGGGTTTATCAGATTACAGCTGGTCAGGGTCATTTCTTCTTGAATAGAGAGAGTCATCTGCCTTGTACAAAGGAATGTGTGATGTAGAAAGGAGAGTTTAAAGGGATCAAATGAGATATTGCCTAGGTTCTCGGGATTTGTTTGATATGTTTTTTCAATTTTGTACTTCTTTTGCATGTTATCTGATAAAAAAATGGAGTATTTTTCTGTCTTAACTCGTCAACACAGGGCCCACGAATCATGTTAAAAAACCCTGAATTCAATTTATACTAGTATTTCCACCATAGCAGAGTAGCCGATAATTCCGTACTTTTCCGAGTAGGTATATCAAAACAAGTGCTGATGTCACTACTATGTGGCACTTTCGTATCTTCGGCCGACTTTATCAACCTAATACTGTGGAGGAGTCTCAAATAACGAGACTAAGCTCTTGTTCAATAATTGTACATATTCATCTTCCTCGTGCTGTGCTCCTTGTAGATAGGAATATACCCCGCACCGATAGTATGAACGGAATAATGGTACAACTATGGATTCCAAGCATTCTAAGTTTAACTGAATTTGAAAAAATAGGCTAAATGTGTATCGCGCCAAGCCACCTCAATATACGTAGATCCTTTAATCCCTTCGCAAAGCATCCAATCGTCTTTGGAGATCGGTTTCGTCAGCACTCATCGGACCGCCTCCACCACCGCTTGCAGCCTTAGGTGTATCGCTACCGCCGGATGGCATTGATGGTAACCCTTCGGCCACGGCCACTCGTGATGATTGTAAAGGCTCGTTGAGATGTGGATTTGCCGTGGGTGCCGAGGCAAGCTAAGAATTTTTTCACACGTATCAGCAGAGCACGTTCAAATTGCCGGATTCAGGTGATATGTGTTGTGCGGAACAATCACTTACCGATTCGTTCATGCTCATACCGATCTCATCCAACACCTCTTTTAATATCTTATCACTCTCAACTTCTTCTCCTTCACCTTCGTCTTCATCCTCCATAGCGTCATCCACTGCGTCAGACATCATTTCTTCCTTCATATCCATAGTCGACGACTCTTTCTCGAAATCATTCATAATCTTCTGAATTTGCGGTAAATTCAGACTTCGGTTCATTTGTCCCATCGCCTGTACCAAAAAAATATGTAAAAGAGTCAGCTTGAATCATCTTTTCATCGAGTATTTTCCAGCTGACGCACCCTGGTTGCACCCTTCATCGCTGTGGCCATTTGTTCATTACTCCTTAATGTTTGCATTCTCAAAGAAACAGCTTGAAGTTGGACCCTCATTTGCGTAAATTTCTGTATATAACGTCTTGTTCGTACCAAATCCTTCGCAAGGATTTTGCAAGCATTCTGTAACGGTAGCGGCGATATTAGCTCGCCTTGTTGTGCACCGTTTGAAGCAAATTAGGCGATGTGCATTACACACCATATTTCCAGCCTTTGCGTTTCGTTTGATATCAGCCATGGTCTTCTTTTCCTGCGCCTCCAGTTTGCCCTTCTCCCTGTCTAGCTCCCTCTGTGCTTTCTGTAAAGAACGTTGATGTTGCCGCAACCTCTCAGCAGGGGTCATTGATCGACCAAAAAGGGTATCCTGTCCAACGACGAAGATTAGCTGAAACACCATGATTAATGGCTCATGACTTACGAGAATGTTCATGCTTGGAGATTCTCTTGCTAATTAAGTCCGTTGTGTGTGTTATGTGTGAGCTTCGTTGTGAATATATATCTGTCTGCTGTACGGATTAAGCATTGTTGACGATATTATAATTGTCAGTAACGATGATGACAGATGAATTGACGGTCATGGCTTCACCGGTTTCACCCTGAATCTAAGCACGCGTCAACCACATGGTATAAGCTATGCAGGTTATCTGTATCTTACGTAAAAATGTCTAGTGTAACTGGGTCATTGTTGTTTTGAGAGTGATCGTCGTTCTTAAGATTATACAAAATAACCTTTCATTCATTCATCTACAAATACCCTTTCACCCACCTTTCAGGTCTGATCGGAGGATTTGACGACTTTGGATAAACCCACAATTCGATAATCTAGTTACGCCTCAACCTATACTTTTGTCAGCGTTTCTGGCAAACATTATCAGAGTTATCTGTGCGATTCTCAATGCGCTTACCTAAATTCCTCTTGTCGGTGATAACCATTGCGGTGGCTCTTGCCAGTGTAACAGCAGCGTCCTCCATCGATGATGTTGAGCTTCGCCAGCTGACTGAGGATAATTTCAAGACTGAAACTTCGCGAGGGATATGGTGAGCTCAATGCATACAATTCTCGGTTTGTCTGAGCTGACACATCATGATTGGACTAGGCTCGTTGAGCATTATTCACCGAAATGTAAGCTTTGATGCCAAGATGATTTGTGATATTTGGCTATATAGAAGTATCGTTGCTCATTCTGTCCTATTTGATAGGTAGTCACTGTAGAGCTTTCGCACCTACGTGGGCGCAAATGGCAAAAGATAAGCAACATTTAGAGAGATTATCGGGATTTCATATGGCACAAGTCAATTGTTTAGCGCAAGGCGGTGAGTCAGCTACCTTTCTTCAAGTGATCTTGATTCACCAGCTGATAGTAGAATGCCAGATTTGTGCAACAATAACGGCATAAAGTTCTGTGAGGCGATCAATTCCAATGTCAAAGCGTAATCCAGCTAAGATTCTTGAATTCAGATCCCCAATTGATGGTATACGAGGATGGTCAAGCCAAACCGCATTATACGGGAGATCGTTCGTATGATGACTTGGAGAAGTTTATTAATGAGAAAGTGGAGGAATATACCCAGCTGCGAGCGATGGCTGGGTCCGAAGATGATGGCGTATCGAGCAGAGAAAAGCCAAATCCAGATGGACAGGTCGTGGAAGTTGATGAAGCGCAATTCGAAGTATTGAAAGAGGCAGGTCCGGTCATGGTGGATTTCTTTGCTCCATGGTGTGGACAGTGAGTCAAAGAATGGCTATCTCTGAAGGTCGATACTTACTTGATCCGTTGTTTTTTAGTTGTAAAAAGCTTAGACCTAGTAAGTTGGCTTGCCAAATCCCATAAGAGGTCAAGTGATTGTCGATTGACGTGTACTTTCAGCTTACGAGAAATTGGCCGAGACTATGAAGGGAAAGCTCAACCTCGTTGCTGTTGATTGCGATAATCATAAAAACTTCTGCAGAAAATCGGGTATTCAAGGCTACCCAACTATACGGATGTGAGCTGAGTCTGGATAATCCTGACCTAATCAGCAGCTGACTTGTTCTAACGCCAACAGGTACCATCATGGCACAAAGACAGATCATCCTGGCTCGCGATCATTTGATAAGCTGAAGGCTTTCGCTGAAAAGGCTGTCCAAGTGTATGTTTTTCCTGCAAACGTCGATCTAGTCTTGGCACTAAATCGCTTGCTATAGCACTACATTACAACCTATGAAATTCGCCGAATTCGATAACATAGTTCAATCGAATGAAGCTCTATTCTTATATTTGCAAAATTACGATACAACTGTAGCTGACCTTGTAAGCTGACTTATGATATGCACTTCGAAGGTACTCAGCTGACTTTAAGTCGATTTAGCAATCGGTTAAAACAGCCCTCGAACCGCTTCTTGGTTCGGTTCCAGCATATACATCGACTGATCCTCAATTATACCAGCAATTATCAATCGCTAACCCACCACCTACATCAGTCCTATTCGCCTTCTCGACTTACTCATCTCGCCCAGTAGGATCGCTATCTTTCCCAGCATCTCAAGATAGCTTGGAGAAATTCATACAGCTTCATCGATTCCCTACTTTACTAGAGTTAACAGGAAGCAATTATAACGCAATCATGAATTCTGACAGTCGAGCCATAGTGGTATTGGGAGCTCTACACAAGGGAGATGAAGGTAAAAAGGAGAAAGAGAAGCTGGAAGAAGTAGCTAGAGCTTGGAAGAAAGGTGGTAGACCATTCGGTCAGCCTGTATGGTTCGTTTGGGTAGATGGTGACAAATGGAGTGGATGGTTGAAACAGCAGTATAAGTGAGTGGACCGGTTCACAACAGTACGCCATGATCTGACAAGTCTCACAGCATCAAGAAGACTAAATTACCTTCCGTGGTCGTTATTGATACGCCGGTATGTCAATAACAGTTCTGCATGTTCCCGGACGTAGCTGATCGCGAGAACTTATTAGCTCAATGAGTATTATGACACTACCATCGAGGGGAATCAAATCGAATTTGACGGAACAAGCATATTCTCAGTATTGGAGGGTATATATCAGCATTTCTTGAGACCCAAGAGGATAGAGTCGACTTTGCAATGGGGATCCAGAAGCGCTGCAACTACATTGATCCGATTTGGTGTAAGTCGAATCTTAACTCATCCTTCCGTCTTGAAATGTAGCTAATTATGGTTGGGACATGATGAATAGGAAATGAGCGTGGAACACCCATTACTTGCTTTGGTATTGCTTGTTGGAGCGGTAGGATTATTCGTGGGGCTTTTGCAGAAATGCAATGGAAGGGATAATAAGGATTCTGGAACTCCAGTTGGCGGGCCAAGACTGGATTAAGGCCTCCTATGGTTCAGATTAAGGTGAGATGTCAGATAGGTTGCCTAGGGCAGTAAAGCATATCCTGCATTATGAATGATACCCTTGCTCGAATGTAACTTGTTCATCTAAATCACTTTCAAGGAGGTATATTACTACTTGATTACGTATTCACGTCAACATGATCAATACTCTGTCTTCGATTTCGAATTTCCGTTGGGTTTCATCTGACTTAAAGTGATCAGTCAAGGTTGTTCTTCGGCAATTGAGCTAATCCAACTTACCTGGCTTTCATCAATTCAAGGAAATACTTGGCCGCCTGATCTCCGAACGAATGGTTTACATAAAGAGGGAATCTTCGATGAACTTTGTTTAAAGCTACCAAATAAATCTGAGAAATACGATCATATTCCCAAATTGGCCATGCTGTAGGATCCATCATTCCACCTTCACTTATACCTAAGGATCCTCCGGCTTTCATTAAAATTTCTTGATTGGCATTCAACCAATTATCAGGGTATTTTACAGCTTTTAAATCGGGCATTCCCCACATTGAAGATACTCTGATTGCTTGAGCAGCAAGTGTCGGATTATCTAAATCACCAGCCAATGTATATATATAACGAGGTGAAATTAATGAACCAGGAGGATCCAGAAATCTCCAACTGATATAAGATAAAGCTGAAAGGATTACTCCACAATTGTATTTATGTGTGAATGAAACGCAATTGCTAAAATGTCCTAAGTTTTCGAATTTAAGTTCAATTTGCTTGTTATAAATGATATCCAGAAATATACGAATAGCACCAGAGTTTTCTGATATGGTATCGCTTAAGTTGATGATAGGAATGTCGGTTGAGCATGTCATGAGCATATCATTGAAGACCGGACTGATAGCATAATCAATTGGCTTCAACGTGATTCAAGGGAGTATGACTGGGAAGATAAGGAATACCAACATACCTGTGAGATTGAAGATGATATTTGTGAACTTTAAAAGCGACATTGTCAGACGAGAGGAGAGTGATATCTGCTCCTTCGTCATTATAGACTTTATCCATCACCGGCTTGGTAGTGGTATCTTCGTCGGACATGTGAAATGGTTCGGCAATCGGTTCGACTAATTGTGAATCTCGTCAGCTCAAGAAATATTTGCTAACGCAGCATTTATGATGGCATGTTTATCGATGCAGCACGGAGAGGGGAACACTATGACCTTACCTTCGATGCAGGAGATAACGGTTTTGTCTTGTCGAGCCTACTGAAAGGGTAGCGGGAAGCAGTGCAAAGAAAGAATACAGATGAGAGCGAAAGAGAAAATTAAACATGACCCAGTACGAGTCGGTAGTCTACATGGGAGATTTGCGCATGTTCAACCATTAGTGATGATGACGGGTGGTCCGTGCATTCATTTCATCAGATCTTTAATCTGTTTCAGGTGTTGTATTGCATCCGCTCCACCTGCATGTATCGAGGCGTTAAGTACGAGACCAAATGAAGCCAAATTCCATGGAGATTTTCCAGATCTAAATGTCAATGGTAAAGTTCTGCATAGATAATGTAGAGCACATACAATATACTTGAGTGAATATCTAGTAATAAGTTCAATTGGATATAAGGTTAAGCTCATCCGCTAACCCTTTAACAGCTTGCCTGTTGCTGCTGCCATTCATTCATCAATTCCTTGAAGTGGGCTGAAGCTGCCTGACCATTTTTGGCGTCTTGAGATAGATCATATACTCTTCCAGTCTTCATGAGAGCAACAACGTAGGGTAAAGGTACCCTCTGTAATTCCCATATTGGCCAAGAGGTAACCTCAAGGACTCCAGCACCGGCATTTTCCCCTAATCCTCCGCTCTGCTCTAATTTGGATTCCTCCGAGGTTCTCCATCGAGGAGGAGGGTCGGGTATATCTTTGTCTGTTGACCAATGCCATCCATGATCTGCCTTACTGGCTATAGTCCTCGCAGCCAGATCGATATCGCCCAGCTCCGCGGCAATGATGAAGATGTAGTGAGGGGAAATACGCTGATCCAAAAACTGTGCGGCAAGAGCACGAAGTACAACCAAAAGTGTTTCGCAATCGAATTTTCGAGCAAATTGAATACAGTTCCTGAATGGACCGAGTGAATCTCGAATGAGTGCAAGAGGTTTACTGTATACCGCATCCAGAAAAATTCGAATAGTTGACGAGTGTTCTATTTGTGTATCGGTAAGTTCTACCTTTTTGTTCACTTCTGAATCGGAGGTGTCGAGAATCATGCTTCTGAACACGGAGCTGGAAATGAGAGTTCTCGTCAGCTCAGAATTCTATCACTGGAGAGCGAATTTGATTGACCTATGAGCTTGGAGATAATATCTATGTACTTTGAAAGCGATATTATCGGAAGAGACAAGAACGATATCTGCCTTTTCATCGTTATATACATCGTCATCTGTAGGAGGAGTGACTTCATGACTTTCAGACATTTTTGATTGTGACAGACGGTGTTCTACTGGAAATTCATCTCGTCAGCTCGCACACAGCTTGCGAATAACAACCTTACAGAAAATAATGGTATCTCGACCCGTAAACACGATGGCATGGATGGTTTTGTTGAAATCACGTGATTGTTCGCACGCTCGAAGTTTATTCTCTTCCTTTTAAGTACTTCATAGTACCTAACTATAGTCTCTCTTTTACATTATATCTATGCAACTATCGTAACCTACAACAGGTTTGACTCACCTCGAAGTGATTGATGTTTTCAGCAAGGGGTCGGTTATTGAAAGATCAATTGAAAAGGTGATATATGTGAAGAAGACGAAAACGAAAACGAATACAAATTGAATTATCTACGTGTTTGACCGAATGGGGTCAGGTTGACACCGTTTTTCTTAATTAATACATCAGCACGCGCACCGTATTCTAATCTTTGTGGTAGCTTGGTATTAGTGGTGGATGTCTCTCGTCAGCTCAAACCCACAATTACATCTATGACGATAGATGTCATACCTCGTACAATGCATCATTGCATGGCGAAGAAATGGTAAATACTCAATTCATCTTACTTGCGAACAGTGTTGATCAACTTCGATCACGCTTTCGATGCCTGGCCACAATAATTAACTTGGTCATGATACATGTTTCATACGTATGGATACGGCAAAATACACAAGCTATATTTGACGTCCTTCACTCGTCCAGAAGAAAATACTTTACTCAAAACCGTGGTTTTCGCACATTCTGCTTATTTTACCAACGATTCTTGTGAGCCTTTTGGTGCCTTGGCTCTTTTGGTCTCTTTGACCTTCTTGTCAGCTTTGACCCCGACGTTGTCGGGAGTACCAAGGGGATTTCGTGGTGTATTTACTTTTTTGGTGGGTGGAAGATCCTTGGTGTCAACGTGTTCCTTCTTCACCTTCTGGATCTTTTCTTCTTTCTTTTGCTCATATCCTTGTTGAGAAACGGGAGTACGTTCCATAAGCTTCTCGAATTTTGTAGCGATATCAAACCAGTGCTCACCGTTCGAACGGATAATTCGAAAAGCTCTTAGATAGACCGCGAAGTATTTGAGAGGAATTTGATTAATGTCGGCAGCTGACCATGTAGTGGGATCCATGAGATCGTCTCCTTCCAACGAGGGGTCTTCATCGTCGAGGTGATTATCATATACTTTCCCTACGTCATACCAATCGGCGGGGTCGGGGTATTCTCCAGTACTGCAGTAGATCCCATCGTCCCCGTCCCTAATAGTATCCGCGCACAGATTGATATCTCCCAGATTACAGGCGATGATGAAGACATATCTTGGGAGGTATTCTTCTTGGTACATATATTGTCTGGCAAAATATCTCATGGCGGTCAAAACGAGCTTACAATCGAAAGTTTTAGCGACTCCGACCGCTCGCCTGAAAGTGCCGAGAAGTTGGAACTCGGGTCGTGGGATATTGCCGTGCAGGAAGTTCAGGAAGAATCGGATCACGCATGCCTTTTGGTCGAACTTGATCGTGACTTTGATGGGCGGCGAGGCGAGCGGAAACATGGCTGCAAAAGGTGCACTTCGTATAACAGAGGATCTCGTCAGCTTAGAACATGCTTGTAAAGAGCGAGAATATCATAAGATGAACGCTGATTACTCACCTGGAGCACCTCAGCAGGTTCGAGGTGAGTTTGAACACAATCCCATCATTCGATATCAGGTAAAGGTCTCCTTCTACATCATTGTATTCTTGGTCAAGCTTGTTGTCCACAATCAAGATAGGGGCAGAGCTGCTAGAAGGTGAACGCATGCTGTCTGCGAAACTTTTGATATCCTCAAATGATCTTATGACTTCTACTACAGGAGCTTGAGGGCCTTCGTTCGTGAATGAACTAGTAGACAGAGTGACTTTAGCTAAGGTTGAAGAAGCTTCAGATAAGGCTATCGCCTTAGGGTCGGAAGATTGCCCCAATTCAAAGGGTGATGGGTTCCTTGAGTCATTGAAGATTGGTCCAGAGACCCCTGAACATTCAGAGTTCGAGTCAAAAGAATCGATGCTTGCTGGACCAATGGATGTGAAAACCATTATGACTCGTGCTAAGTCGAATGTATCGTCAGCTCACAGAACACGATCAGGTCCGTGGATTTTTGTGAGTTTGTCTGTGAGATAAGGAGAGACCAATGTTCACCTTGCAGAGGAACTATCGCCTTTTTGCAGTTGGATCAAGGGCAAGTCAATCTTTGATTGTTGAGTGTTGAATGAAGTGAGTAAGGAAAAAAAGAAGAAAAAGAAAGAAATGACCGGTTAAGGAGGAACATCTGAAGAGGGAAAACGATGAGGATGTGTTCTTGAATGGATAGGGTAGTTGACTCAACTCTACTCATTCATATACAATATCAGTCAACGTGCACTCCCATCAAAGCACGGACCATTTTCAAGTATTTTCAAGTTGATCGATTAGGTGGACAACCTCCACCACGTGTACCCTGAATTCTTCTCGTCATCTTGGTCGGGTTTGACTCTATCTGCCGAGTTTCATTATTATATCACTATCTATTGCTTGAGCCCACCTCTTGATCTTAGCAAGAACGTCTCGCAGGCTACAATGCCAACACTGGATCCTTCTGATCTAGTGCCTCTATTCACTGAATCACCATCCTCTGCTTCAGTCCGAGCATATCTTGAATCACTCGCATCACCATCTTCACTTCCTGAACCAGAAATCAAATCATATTCCGATGTCATATATCACAATCACTATTCAATTGGTATATCATTATCATATAATCCATTAAAAGGATTAGATTCAATAGATATATTTAATTCATCTTTAATCAATTCTTCTTCTCCTACTACCACTAAAAGAATAAAGCAAGAACTTATTCCAAATTATTCAAATTCACCTGAAATAATTATAAATTTTTTAAATGATAAAATAGAATTACCACCTAAAAAAAAAGGTGAAAATTCAATTTTTATTAATAGATCAATTAATTTTAAAATTAAAAATAATTCTAATGGTAGAGAATTTATAAGTCATTTAGGTGAACCAAATAGAAAAGGTTCAGGAAGTTGGATTGGTTTATGGTTAGAATGGAATAATATTCTAATTAAATCAGAAAAAGAAGGAAAAGAATTTAAAATTGGTATAATGATTGAATTAAAAGATCCAGGTTCATATGAATTTTTAACGGAAGAAGGTAGGAAAAAAGGAATGGGAGGAATTTGGGAAAGAGCTTCAAGATGGGAATGGAGTAATATCAAATTTTTTAAGGTAGAGCAATAACTACAAACAATTGTTGTAAACGAATGCACTTCCGCTTGTCTAATTATGAGTAGACATGAAACGTAATCACAACATCATTATATACCCTGCAACCAATTGATACCTGGATAGTATCGTTATGAACATGCATTTTTTATATCTACATCTACATGTGAATGATTTTCCATATATGAGCTGTTTCAATTCTATGCGGTACCAAGAGTATCGATGACAGCTTTCAAGTCATTCTCCCCCAAAATCTCGAAACCTTGTGCTTTTGTGACCTGGGCAAACCGAGCGTTTTAGCGTCTCCCAAAACATAAGAGAGGAAAGGCTTACCTGAGCGAGTTGAACATTGTTTTCATCTAATTTCTCCTCCATGACTTGTTTCAACACCTTCAATGCTAATGAGTGGGCTTCTAGTAAAGTCATTTGCTATGTGAAGAAGAGTCAGTCAGCTGAGGTGCTAATGCAAGCTATGGAGTAGCTGACCTTATGGAAGGCATCTTGTAAAGATTGTTGAGCAGCATCTGAACCTGATCCAATAGCTTTGGCATCATATCGAACAAAAGTTCCTGATGGATCGGTGTGATATCTATAAGGCAGCCATGAGCGAGGGCTAAGATGATTCTATATGTTTGGCCGACTCACAATTGGGGGCCTTTCTCATCTATACCTGCAATTAAAAGAGCTACACCGAACGGTCGAGACTATATACTGACATTGGCTTTCGAAGCTACCTTGTTTAAGAAAGGGCGGGCTCACCATCAACGCATCATCATCCTCGACACTCTCACCGAACCTAAGTGCTAAATCACACACAGCTTGTGTACAACTCTCTACACCTATCTTCTCATCATAAGTGAAAGCGTGCATTTGAGAAGTGACTCTAGCATGTTCAACCATGGTTCTTGCATCTGCTGTTAAACCTGACATTGCCGTACCAATATGAGAATCGATTTCCATAATCTTTTCAATCGATGATGATTCTAATAATGGTGAAGGAACTCTTTTCTCTACTGCTAAAACTACTCCTTCGGGTGTGGTTATTCCTACCGTCGTTGAACCGAGCTGTGAATTCAAATATATGAGCTTGTGCGTCGCGATAAGAAGAACGACTGCTGATCTGTAGCTCACCTTGATAGCTTCCATTGCGTACTCCACTACACAGGTGATATCAGCATAGCCTTCCCCAGCACACAGAGTACATTATCGCATACCTTGGAACAGACGACCCTATAAGATATGTCAGCTAATTATCGAGAAAGCACTCATCAAGTTGACATACCTCTGGCGAAAATGTATTCACACCTCTGTCATATTCGGATCTGCAATCGAGCCAAACATGTCAGCTCGACATACATGGAGCAATAGCAAGAAACCGCTCGAGCCATATTGACGAGGAGATACACTGTTGCGGACATACCTTGTTAAAAACATCGTGTGCTGCTAAATACCCCTCTGGTTAAAAAACAAAAGTTACGATAACACAACGATATGTTGATAGTCTTCAAAGTTGTCTAGCTATCGGTGAGTCTATTGGTTGACAAAATTCTAAGATCTGAAGAAATAAGGTATGTCCGAGTATTAACCATGAAATGACAGAGTTGCCTGACTACTTTGCGTTGAACGATTGCTATTCCAACGTACGCGCGGCGTCACCACTAGTTCCTTGAGTTGCTTTTACATTACGTATTCATCTTTCAAAGTCAATTTGTCCCTCGTGGCTTCCTCGTGATTATCTATCTATATTATTTGGTTCCGATTTGACCGGTTATTCAACCTAAATTGTGTCCATTCAACCTTAGTGTGCACATACCTATTCTGCATCATTCTCAATCAATTTTATTACAATCACTGTATCTATTTTCATCTTTACTCTTGAGCAAATGTGACACATATATCTCTGCAATATAGAGGTTCAAAAGGGCTATCATCCTTGAGACACCTCATCTCATCTGATTCACCCCAGTTTAGAACCCGTCGTAAGAACCTCCCTGGTGTTACCACCAGGGGGAGTGTGGAATAATGCTTGTCTACCCAGGAGTGAGTCGAATCAATGGCTTTCATTATCTGCTTCGCTCTATTCCTCAAAGTCTTGAACCGAGCATGAAAGGCTGATGATCACCGCAATCTCTCCCATTCACAGGCCCAACCTTCACTCTTGGATCCAGAGGACTTCTTTCTCGATCTTCCCCCTGGACCATATCTCACATCCGATGACGCACCAAATGATGACAATGATTCCGTACTGGCCTTGGAAGAAGCTCCAGACTATTTGAAAAGGTATTCGAACAAAGATAATCCCATCGCTGTCGATAGCTCATCCGAAGATGAAAATGCTCCGCTTATCAAAGCCGGACCTTCAAAGCGAAAGAGAACGACTGGAGACCTCAGCGATGACGAGCCGACATATGATTTCACTAATTTCCAGAAAGGTAGACGAGCAAATAGGAAAAGGACAAAATCCACCACCGTACCATCGATGGAACCCACACCAGCATTCACTCACTCTGCATTACCATCTTCTTCTCCTCCTATACCAGGTCCTTCAACACCTAGATCATACCTTGCGGAAGATCATCTGACTCATGTATTGGAGATACTACCGGACATAGATTCCGAGTGGGCCTTAAGGAGTATTACAGAAGAAATGATATTGCGACAGAATGCGAATCCTGCTAATAGAGTCGTAGAAATCGCTTTAGAAATGGTCGGCGGATACCCAAAATTCGCAGCGAAAAAGAAAGAAAAGGCGAAAGAACGAATTTCTCCTATACCTGGTGAGAAGGAGCAGTATATCAGCTCAGCTTACAGAAGTCAATTCAGAATGGGTCCGACTTATAACGTCAAGAGTATAGCTCGATTAGAGGGAGATTTTCCTTTGATACCCGCACCTCAGTAAGTAAAGCTGAAACACCACTCTCAGATGAAAATTATAAGGGTTGACAACTTTCGACTTCTTAGTATCAGGAATAATTTCTACGCAGCACAAAGTTTATACGTACCAGCTTACATGCGACTGCTTGAACATACTAAGCTATCCTTTAAACCATATATGGAGCTAAAAAGAGCGAGAAACGGAGCAAAAGGGAAATATAAGCTCAAGAGTGCAGACAATTCTCAAATAGAATCTCAAGACACAGGTATTGGCAGCGCTCCGTCTGATTTACCTCTGGATCAAGGCGCATTAGAGTTTGATAATGAGTTGAAGTGGCTGCTCAATCACTTGGGTGAGTGATCTCTTCTCAACCCCGATCCCGATACTGACGCCTGAGGGGATCTTTAGCTATAGAAGCGGAGAAAGCAGATGCAGAAGAAGCTAGAAGATTGGCTACCGAACAAGCTTTAGCTGGAGGTGCTGGAATTGAATGTGGTTGTTGCTTTGACGAAACTCTGCTGGTGAGCTCTCTGTGCCCTTGGAGTTCTCTAAATAGCATATCAGGTGGTAAGTGCTCTCTGACGTACCTGATCACCACAGGAGGAAATGATACAGTGCAACGAGGGACATCTTTTCTGCCGCCAATGCGCCAAGACTCATGCGGAAACCAAATTGGGCGAACAATCTGTTGTGAGTGGCTATCATATTGCCTTATCGGATCCTTCGCTCCTTGCTCCTGGCACAGACCCGACACCTACCTATTGTCAACAACGTGAAGCTGATCCGATGTCAATTCCGCAGTCGATTTTGTGCATGGACCAATCCGGTTGTACCTCGCCGTTCTCAGAGTCGGAACTTTCCCGCTTGCTTCCTTCAAAATCTCTACAACTCTATCATCGTCTCAAGCAAGCTAAAGATCTAGAGCAAGCTGAGATTGAGGGGTTGGAGAGCTGTCCCAGTTGTCCCTACGCAGCGGTTATTGATAATCCGCACGAAAAGCTTTTCAGATGTATGAATGAAGACTGTGGTCAGGTCACTTGTAGAGGTTGCAGGAGACAAGAACATATCCCAAGAAGCTGTGCAGGTAAGTCTGGTGGAATAACAGACGATTTGAAGAATTGGCTGATTCCTGAACGAAACTGTCAGAGGTTGAGGCAGACCTGAAGCTGAACCATCGTCATACTGTCGAAGATGCCATGTCAGAAGCCCTGATCAGACGTTGTCCGAAATGCGAGAAGCCGTACATCAAGGAATCTGGGTAAGCCGCGCAGCGTGGGCTTTTGAAACCAAATAGCTGATTAAAAACGAAACCGTTTATACAGATGTAACAAGATTTATTGTACGAAATGTAATACAATTTCTTGTTATGTTTGTCAAGAAGTTGTCCAGGGGTGCGTATCGAAATTTTCATCGTTTCTCGCTCGATAGACTAACGCATCAGTGTGATAGCTACGAACATTTTGACCAGAGTGAGTTTGGAAGCCGAAATGGCATGTCGTAATGATGAGAAGGATTAATTTGACTCGGCATTATACAGATCCGGCGGAATCAAGTCAACCGAAACATCCGGGTAAATGCAAATTATGGGATCGGCAAGAGAAAGAGCAGGAAATAGAAGCTGTAAGTACCCTCAAGCCCCAGTGGGTGAATTATAAAAGACAATTTTGCTGAATGAACTCGTTCTTATAGGTTAGAGCAGCTCGGGACGCCGCAGCGGCGCGAGTAATAGCAAGGGCTCAAGAAATAGGTGTCAATGTCAACCCTGATGATGTCAACGTACCCTTGGTCGATCCTGTTGTTCCAGATAGACTTAATCTGATGCTGCCGCTTATAAACAGATTGGTGGAGGGGGCGCGGGGTCCTGATGGTCAACCATTTGCCCCATTTGATCTTCCAGCCGCGGAAATCCTTCGTAATTAACTTTTCGTTAGACTTGATTTGTATTGAATATAGCTGATTTATGCATGTTTCGTGGACGTATAGTAGCGTTGCGCATGTTGAATTATCGAAAGGGATGGGCGGGGTTGAGAATGATACGAGATGCAGGGAACGAGCGAAATGTCATATTAGAGCGGGAAGGTCAACAAGTCAGATGGGACAGAAATACTTTACAGAGAAAACTACGTACAGTAGTTGTACGTGCCCCTCAAGGGCCCGACCGCGAATATTTCCGACACCTGGAAGCACAACTGAACATGTTGGATCAAATCAGGCCTGTTGCGATACCCCTAAATGATCGACCGATAGCACCTTTACCTCATAGACCAATAGCACCTTTACCTCATCAATATCAAGCGCAACTCATGCCTAATCTCAATCCAATACTGAATCCACCCTTACCTCCTATACTTGCCCCGCTACCCCCTAATCAAATGATACAAAGGGCCAATGCAAGAGTCCAAGATGAAGTGGATGTAGATTTTTCCCAGTTTCTTAGAGGGGAATCGGTCGAGAACGATGCTTTGGAAGATCAGGATGAATTGGACGTTTTGAGAGAGATGGAGGAGAATCCTGCACGTAGATGAGCAGGTAGACCATAATGAAAATCAGACATTCCAGAATATACTGCAGCAGAATCCGACAAGTGGAATGAACAAGACAGACATTTGAATAGGTGTGATCGTCAGTTTCATGCGAAGGAGTCACTTTTTATGATTCATCCAATGAGTGTTCTGAATACTAAAGTTATAAATATCACTTCTTGTTGCATTTAGGTCTCTTTGATTTAGTTGTTTATATTTTCCATGTTGTTGTATCTTTTAGCATGCCATGTATCCTATCTCGCATACCTTATCTCTTATCAAGCCGTGCTTGCATGACGTCAAGCGAGAGACCAACCATTCGAATACATGGCACCACTTTTCCTGCGATCCTTTATACTGACTCAAAATTCCTTTCTTCAGAGCTCGGCTCCATTCTTCTAAGATCAAGTATAAAGGAGTTATCATACTCAGAAGCTGACTTCAATTTTGACTGAATCATACAATTCGACTCGGATACAGTATATTTAGCCAACGACTTGAGTATCTTTCTTCTTCTCCATTCCCATAATTTACATTTCACACATTCATCTTAAGATCAGTCTTCCACATCATTGCACATCGATCCAAATCACCGAATTTCAGTTCCACTATCAGTTCAAATCCTATCACGAATAAAGACTAAAAGGGATTAACATACGATTCGAAATGAGCGATCCTTCTAACAAATCCACACTCTCTTCTTGTTTAACCGGAAAGCCGTCGAATGCGGAAACGGATTCAAGCACCCGACCTTTTCTAGAAAGTTATAGGAAATCCGCAAGAGTTAAGCCTGATTTACCATCTTTCGGAGATATGCCCGCAGGGGAAATTTCGAAATTATCAAAGGCTACTATGGAATTCGTTTATAGTAACCCCGGATCAATGGGAGAAGGTAGAAAAGATGGGTCTACCAATAAAAATATCTGATAATACTCCATCATAATGCGTTCTGACGTATTGAATATTGTCCTTCTCGTTTTTCCCGATTATTCGATTCTATACTTTCCCGTCAATTTCATGATTGCTAATGATGTCAAAGGATTCATGTGGAATTTCCGGTAGTTCACCGTTATCTATTGGAAATATATAATCATATGACGAGGAATGATGACATGCATATATTCGGTCATCCATGCTCCTTTGATGGAACGTACTATCTGTCATCCATCAACGGAGCGATACTGTTTCACTATATTCCCGCTTTTTGCGCTAGATATAATTCTATAGTGATGAATGCCTATAAGTATGATCGATGTTAAATAGGGTCAGTCACTCACCAGTTATTTTTCTGTCCCACTAATCAAATCATGTCTTCGTCATCTCAGCGCCCCAATCCAAAGAGTCCTACAAATTCCAAATCCAATCAAGGTTATATACAACCCGCTTCTCAACGAAACATGGATGACTTGAAGTTCAAAGCAACATTTCCTCTCGGACAAAGAGAAGCTGAGCTGGTACGCCCAGATGATGTGACCATCGAGGCTGGTCATAAACAACGACCTGAAGGTTATGAGAGTGATGGATCTCGATGTCCCGAGGACAAAGTCCAATCGGATGATGATGATTCCAGTCCTTGTCATTCGGAATACGACTTCGATTACGAGGCTCACGTATCGGACGCAACTGGCAGTAAAATCAAGCAATTACCAATGAAAACCGATTTGACCGGTTCGTCCTTTGTCGGACCCCAATCAAAGGATCAGGCAAATTATCTTCATCAAGATCAGCCGCCCAACAAATCCAGCAGCGTAGATGATATTTCCAACGAGATGATGCTGATCAGCACCCAAGGAAGGTTCGCTCAAGCAAGCAGACAAGTCTCCAATCCCTCAAACAGACGACAAAGATCTCTTTGGACAAGAGCTACACATATCGATCCGGACAAGATCACAGCACAGGTATACGATGATGGCGAAGAAACCGAATTTGAAGAGGATGAATAGGTTGGAGTTGCATAATGCGATGCTCTAAATCGTCAGCTGTTGAGCAATCAATAGCCTGCTTGGGGTGTTGATTATGTCTCTGAGGATTTATCGTAAAACTTGTAGTTTGATGTAAGGATTTCTCGTAGTCTTAGTCGTACGCATCATTTATGTGCACATTCTGTAAAGTCTATGCTACTTGTCACTCCAATGCCACTATCAATCTATCTGGTATGCCACCAATCGTTCCCAGGAACGATGATTGATGACTTCATCCTTTTCGATAATAATGTTTGATATTTTGACGCGTTCATTTCGGTCAAATGAGATCGAAATTTCACCTCGAACTCATAATAACATTGGGAGTCGCCAAGCTTAAATATTGATACATGCTTTCAAGATCTCTCAACCTCACAAGAATCATCAAATCGACCATTGCTTCCCCTCTCTATCTACGACTACATTTCGTTCACTCGCCATGCCTCCTCGTCCACGTCGCTCCACAGCTTCGACAACCGCTCCAAAACGAGAAAGATCCACTTCATCTTCGTTATCTGATGCTCCGCCGCCGAAGCCAAAAGCAAGCACTAAAGCAAAAACGAAAACAAATGGGACCGACAAAAAAGTCAAACCTAAGACAGCTTTAGCCGATGATGCTAAAGCAGGGGATGATGATCCTACAGTAATAGAAGATGAACCACCTAAAAAGAAGACTAAAACAGCTAAAGCAAAAGTATGGCCACCACCCGAATTATCACCCGAGAATCACCCACCACGGAATGGATATCCAATCTTTGAATTACCTTCCACCTCAGCGTCACCCAATGGTGCTCTTCCCCCTCATACAACTGAAAAAAGACCGATGTTATTGGGTGCTCATACCTCAATTGCTGGTGGACCTGCTGGTGCTTTACTGAGAGCTGGTAAAGCTGGTGCGAATGGATTAGCATTATTCACGAAAAGTCAAAGGAAATGGGCAAGTAACCCATATGAACCTGAGGCTATTGAACGATTTAGGGATTTGATGAAACCCAAAGAACAAGGCGGTGAGTCCGGACCTTTGAATCGTACAGGTTGTTAGCTGATCCAGCACTAGGCCTGGGATATCCACCTGAGAGCATATTGGTTCATGGAAGTTATTTGATCAACCTGGGGTGAGCTTCTTTTGGATTCTCATCTCAGAGAAGCAGCTAATGCCTCTACACTCCTTACAGGAACCCAGACGAGTAAGCTTCATCTTAAATGCAGTAACATGAAGTTGCAGCTGATTCACAACAATAGGACTAAATGGAATACATCATATGAATGCTTCAAGGATGACGTTTACCGTTGCCATCAATTAGGCATCAAATTATACAATTGGCAGTAAGTACAACTTGCAGTTTCGCTCACAAAGTTTGCTGATATCGGCAACTCACAGTCCAGGATCAACCGTTGGAGCGTGTACCAAGGAGGAAAGTTTCGCTTCCATTGCTAAAGCCATAAATAGGGTACATAAGGAAGTTCCAGAGGTGGTGACCGTCATTGAGAATATGGTAAGTTATAGTCGATTTTTTACCTACCGCAAAGGCTTATGGTTTATCAGGCGAACGCAGGATCAAACATCGTTGGAACAGCATTTTCTGAATTAGCCTCTATCATTGCTTTAGTGGAAGACAAATCTAGAGTCAGAGTATGCTTGGATACTTGTCATCTTTTCGCATCAGGATATGATTTGAGAACTGAAGAAACTTATGCAGAAACGATGAAAAAGTTTGATGAGGAAGTTGGAAATGGATATTTAGGAGGAATGCATTTAAATGATTCTAAAGCTGACTTAGCTGGAAATAAAGATTTACACGAAAATATTGGTCTGTAAGTTATCTTTTCTTCTACATTACGAATATGGCCATTTTAGACTTAGCTGATAATGTGAAATACGATTGTAGTGGTAAAATCGGATTGACAGGATTCAGATGTATAATGAGAGATCCTTTGATGTCTGGAATACCACTTGTTCTTGAAACTCCGGCACCTGAAAAAGCATTAGAAACTGGGGATTTCGCAATTTGGATGAGAGAGATAAAATTACTTTATGAAATTCAAGGTATAGAAGATGAAGAATGGTCTAACAAAAAGGATGAGATAGAACAGAGATGGAGAAAGGAGAGAGATAGTATAAATCCACCTAAAGAGAAAGGTCCTCCTAAGAGTAAAACGGCGCCAAAAGGAAAAAAGAAGAGTAAAAAAGATGATAGTGAGGAAGACGAGGATTGATAATGAGAAAAAGCTGTGCTTGGTGAGTCGGACGCCCAAATTTGAAGATGTTATGACGCTTGATATTATCGAGTCAATCCATGATTGAGCACCGCTGACCATATCTGCTTTTTAAACTTCCAGAGTGAAAATTCGACATATTTTTCCAGTTCAACTCCGCTTGTCATGCACAAATATTCTTGACGACATATTGACTTTGAGCACTCAAGTAAAACATGATGAACGGAGCGCATACTCACGATCCTTTCAACGGAGCTCGCATATTCTAATTATGATATTGGAAAATGAAGAAAACCGTTGAACACCGCTTCAACTGCACAGTCCGTTCAAGATAATCTGCGCAATGGGAAGCGAATAAGTCTGGAGCTCAATGCTAAACTTCTTTGGTTCTTATAATTACGATCGAGTCAACGAGCCTTTTATGGGACATGACCCTTGCATTGTGCCAAGATTACGATGACTCGATATTCACAAAAACAGTTATCTTCAGCTGGTTGGAACAAAGGCTAAAAAGAGGTCGTTCTATGAGTAAACTCCGCTAACATGACATGAACAACTTTTTCAAGAGTGATCAGTCGATAAATCCGTATATAAAGCGTTGTACTTACAGAATCGAATACACTCAGAATGATTAAAACTTACTCTTTATTTGAAAGTGCACCATCTTATTTTCCATAATGAGCAAAAGCCCTCATCTCCCACCAATAGACACAGACCCGTATGCCTACATTATGCATGGCACTGTTGATCGTCCTAAACCAGCGCCTCCGACTCCAACAGCCTCGGTTCAAGCTGAAAGACGGGAATTAATTCTTGAAGAATCCGATCTTCAGTATGAAGACAAAGTCCCTGACATATTGACAATCTTGGAAGATAAGAGATACCATGATTGGTTCAATCAGCCTCCTGATACGTTTCGATAGTGAGTACCATTTCTTCGCACAACACAAGAATAATCGCAATCTAGTCGTATATGACGTACTCATTTCAACACCGATAATTTTTTACTCCTCATATTAGTCCAATGTGTGTGCTTACCTAATTCTGATTTTGTAGTGAAGATACAGTTCTCAGATATAATCCAACTACATACCAATATGAAGCTACTGGACAATATCATCGTTCACCATCTTCTGGGAATTCACCAACTCAACCCAATTTCGGTACTCCTGGTTGACCTGAAAGAGTGTCTCGATCTAATAGTTTCGCCTCAAGTTCGAAATACGACGGTAAGTACTTCGCTTCATCAACAGCGAGACGAAACTCAAGGTCTTCGGAGGGAGATACGATTGAAGACCCGAACGATGGAATTGGCTTAGGCATCAGAACACTCAAAACGATGCCAAGTAGAATCACTTACTCGGAAGCGAGTTGTAGGTGAGTCATCTCACAAACCGGTCTCTCGGTCATCTTTTGTATGTTCATAGAGACTGATTACTCTTAAAGTAACTCACCTATTGATCCGAAATCGCCAATATCACGACAGACATCTTTCATTTCGAGACCACATTCATCTGGTGGAGGCAGACTTATGCATAGTTCCGCTTCTAATCTCGTGGGGAGGTAAGTTGGGTTTTTCATCTGATCGACCATATAAAAAATTAAGAAAGTGTTGTTCAATTTTATGGTTAATTGATTGATTTATTGATAAATTGTTTTCATTATAGACTTGAAAAAACGGCAGAATTGAATGATGATTCGGATATGGAAATTGAAATGATTGATATTGATACCAACTCTGATCCTAAACAAAGTGATGAAACTGAAAATTCAAAAGAGCATGAAAATGTTAAACAGAAAAAAGAAGCTTTCAAGAAGTTTATGATAAGAGAATGGAAAAGATTACCAAATCAATTAAGAAGAAAAATACAAGAAACGAAAGAGTATTTTACTACTTATCCTAGAAGAATAAGAAGTGGAACACCTTCTCCTATTATTGATGAAACAACTGGAAAATCTTTAACACCAGATAAATATCCTTACGAAATATTAAGACAAGGAAGTACAAATCATCCTGAAATAGTACCTTATAAAGTGGATTTTGAAGCTCTTCAAGCACTGAATCAATTGGATGAGCCCGAAAGATCAACACGATTACAACGATTACAAGAAGAGGTCAAAACAGAGCGCCAAGAAAGACAAAAAGAATTTCCAGGATTTCAAAGATCCTCAAACCAAAATCCATCAGGACAGACTGAAACTCCTATACAATCAGGCCTTGAGATATCAGAAATTTATAATTCCTCCAGAATCGAAACTGGAATTTCAAAAGATCAACAAAGTAATTCAAAAGGTAATCCAAGAGATGAACTAGCAAGAAGAATCTCTACCGTGTCTTCAAGTTCAAAACGTTTGTTTGATTAGATTGTTCTTATCTTTCCTGATTATAGGTCAATTGGATCCGAATTTGTGAAATCCCTCTATAATCATACTGTTGATTCTAGCCCGACTACTTTATTCACATCTCAAAAGTTCATACAACGCTACGTACGAAATCACACTGTATACTCTGTGATAAGCATAACGAGATTTTTCACATTGTTCACTTAACCACATCTCATCTCATATTTGAATGTTAATGCATATGCTGATGATGCGGAAATACTATGATCCTACCTCTTCATATCGTAACACATACACCGCCTATTGAAGCGTCGTTTGAGAGATATTCGCTTTCAAATCATACTGCAGTAGGTGAGGGTGCAGGGTTCTTGTTTTGAGTCTGATTATGCGAAGGTTGCCGTTGTTGCTGTTGTTTGGGTTGCTTATTACCGCCTGGTTGCCCCTCACCTGTCAGTCTCGAGGTGGATGATACCCTCGCCCCTCCTCTACCACCTATCACATATAAAAGCAAATTAGCTCTGAGATAGATACCCAGAAAAGTCTTACTGACCAGTACCACCCTGTCCTCTATTACCTTGGCCTTGCCCACCTCTTCCCCTACCATCCCCTCTACCTCGTTGAATACCATTTCCTCGACCTCTGTTGTTGGTCTGTTGAGGGGCTTGTCTTCCCACGACTTGAAATCCATCTTCGTCCACTGAAGGTTTCACTGGTGCTTTTTGATTTTGTGGATTTCGACCTGCACCTGAACCATTTTTGCCTCCCTTGCCTCTACCCTGACCTCTCTGAGCCTTACCCTGGCGTTGTGTTGGGGCTGCAGTGCTTTCCACAGCAGGAGGAACAGGTACACCAGTACTGTTCACTCCAGTGGCAGTATTCACGACAGATTCCGAAACATGAGCGTTGGCTAATTCGTTATCTTGTATGAGTGCTATGGCAGGTTCTTGCTCTTCCGTAAGCACATTTTGTTCCTCGACTTTGCCCTGGGCTTCTGGTTGACTTGGGGCGATAGCAGGTGTTTGAGCTCCGCTAGGAGGTAAAGCGAAAGCTTGTCTGATGTGAGCTGCTTCCTCAGCTTCGTCTAAATCTTCATCTGCAGCCCAATCGAAAGTTGATGGAGCGAATGACGTTGGGGCAGGATTAGAGGTATCAACATCGGAGGGAGCAGGTGTGGCGTCGATCGGAGGTGGAGGAACTGTCGTTATTGGTTCTTGAGGTGGATGAGAGCCGGAAGTCTATACTAAGAGCATTCAGCAATTTGACCGATGGTAGACAAACAAAGAAGGAAGAACGGGAAAGTAGCAGAGGCCCAACGTACCTGATCAGCCGCCAAGCTCGGTATGTCAATATCCTCCTCCACCAACTCGTCTTCTTGCAAGAAATTCAATGCTCCTTGACCGTTAGCCTGAACGCTTTCAACTTCTTGCTTGACATCGCCATTAGGTAACGAGTTTTCGGAGGAAGCCTTGGACGCTGGTTCTTGCACCTCAACCGTTGGTGCATCTTCAGTTTCGATTTCTTCGGGCGTGACTTTGTCAATTTGTTCGGAGTCAGAACCAGTGAGGAGAGTCAGAAGATGATGGACATGGTCATCTGGATAATCCCAGAAGTCAGTACCGACACCGTTGGGTATACGATTATCAGGCTCGCGACTTACTCTCTTCATCTTCACCTGTTGGACCTCTTATCAGTCCAGCGATGACCTCACTACCCCTCTCACCACCAGAAATGAGATCCTCGTACATCCTCCCCACTCGAAGCACATCTGTGGCTTGAACTTCATCCTGTAATTTTGACGGTAGTTCAAGGCGGGCGAAAGTGAGATGTTCATGATCTGTCGATCGGGCTGGATGGAGGAGTTGATGGAGGCGAAGGAATAAGGAAAGTGGCGTAGATAAGGATGACTTGATAGAGGCTCAGCTCTATGGGTATTCCGAAATATACTATTATAACTCACCTGAAATTCTGATATCCTCTTTGCTATCGAGATTTGAACCTCTTGCTCGGCTTGCTCTTTCACTTCTCTGATTCTTCCGGCTTGCTCGAGCTCGACAGGCTGATAATACGAAAGAGAAAGAGATTTCGATTAGCTACAAATGCCAATGACCCTTCAATCGGAGACAAGGTCGAAGTGAGGGCAATGTGCTCGACCCCGTGTGGTCGGATTGCAGATGATGATTCTATAAGCCAGATACAAATGACTCACCTCAATCTGCTTAATCAGGTCATCTAACTCTTTATATACACCTTCCATCGCGGGTAATGAAGCGACAGCAGCTCTTTGATCGGCATTCAGACTCTCGTGAGGTTGAGCAGCGTAACCTCTGAAACGTTGCTTTAAAAGAGATGAATAACGTCAGCTCATGGTTCCACCACCAAGTTCGGTGAAGATTGGACCCCAAAAGATCGATCTCTACTCGATTTTAGAATATAGAGAACACTCACAAGCTTCTTAATCAATTGTCTTTGCCTCTTAGCTATGACTTCCTCAACAGGTCCTTTTTCCTTATTTTCATTTGTAGAAGGTGCAGCCTCTTCTGGAGTTGCGACGGCGATAGGTACAGGTGATTCTTCCACGACTGAGGGCGTCTTGACACTAGGTTTATTAGCTGATTTTTTCTTGTTTCGCTTTGGCTTTGAGGATGAGGGTAAGGAAGCTCCGGGAATAGCGGTAGGAGTTGATGTGGATGGTTGAGTAGACATATTGAGATTGGAGAAAGACGTTGATTATTCGTATGGAGTTCCGATTGGTCAGGATACTTGAGGTTTTGTGGAGCGAAAGGGACTGAAAAAGCTTGCTAGATAGCTTTTTATGACTTTGCTTCAGATGGAATTTAGTCTGGATTTGATTAGAAAGGTGAAGAAGTTGAGCGAGTTGAGCGTTTGGGTTGTGGACTAAGCGGTTGAGAATCGATCGCATATAACCGAACACCTTTTGATATCGAAAGCATGACGTGGGGATTTTGTATCTAACCTTGTTTTTATGATATGATATGCATGCTAATAACGCGTGGTTTCGAGTCCTTCGAATGGTTTATTAAAGCTAGCTAGCTTGAGACTGAGAACATCAGAAATCAAAGATTACTTTCAAGAGTTATAGAACAGGCTATAAAGTATATTGGTAGATGAGTTAAGGTAACATGTCCAATTTTCAATTACCTCAAGGATTCAAACCTTCTGCAGGAGGACCAAGTGGAGGTGGTAATGGTGGACCTTCACCTGAAGACAGGGAAGCTGCTGAAGCTAGAGCGAGACAACAAGAAGAAATGAAAAGAACTATGATAGCTGCTATGCTAGAACCCTCAGCAAGGGAACGATGTGAGTTTTTTTGTTTTTGTATTCACTCAAAACATCTGTTGACAGAACGACTATATGGATTGCATCCACTAATGGTGATGTCTATCTTATAGTATCTCGAATATCACTTACACGACCACAATTATCAGCTCAAGTTGAAGATTTACTCGTTAGGATGGGACAACAAGGTCAAATTAGAGGTCAAGTCACTGATGAAGCTTTAAAAGGTCTACTTGAACAGGTCAGCTTACTGTCCATTAGTGAAGGTCATGAATTGCAACTGATTAAAGAAGAATTGTGCTCATGATTACAGGTATCTAATCCACCACCAAGTAAAAATACTACACCCGCTCTATCTGCTGGAGGAAGAACAAAATCACTAGGTAATGGTATAACGGTAAGTTATACAAATTCCACCACAATTTATCGAATTTCAAAGGAAATGTATTAAATGATCGTATTTATAGATTCAACGTAAACGAGATGATTCAGATTCAGATGAATACGATTTATAACCTATCTTTTCATCCTGGGACATCAAATAACCACAAATTACCAATATCTGACGAACGGTAAGGAAGCCTATGAGTGAAAGGCATAATAATAGTTAATACATTTTGTATAATATATACCCATCATACTGTATATCCCAAACGTTAATGCCAAATCAGGTCCGACATTATGAATTGATCATTGTTCGAGCAACTGAAAGCATATGAAAACATATGGAATTCTACACGAATCGGTGCTAACAAGGAATCACCATTCCATTGCTTGCGATGCACATGTCCAGTAAAAGTCCTAGTAATTTATTGCATGCAAGAAGAAGTCCGCAACAATAATATATTGCGCGTCACAAATGCAATCCAATTCCCAATAACAGATTATTCATAATTTAATCAGATATAATCTATTTAAACGACAACAACCCAGACTCTAACGAGGTTATCAGAGAAACCAGCGAAAAGAGTTTGACCATCAGCGGACCAAGCAAGAGATGTACATTCAGGTTTTCGTGCTTTTTCGGAGAGACCATCGAAGTCTGGTCGGAGGTCATCGACAATGGATCTAAAGAAAATTGCGTAATCAGTACAATGGTCGTAGAAGACAAGACGTCTTGAGGAATAGTAGTAGTAAAACAATACTCACTTGGATTCAAGGTCGAAGATCTTGATGGAAGAAGCAGTAGCAGCACAGAGCCAGTATCGGTTAGGTGAGAATACAAGGGCGTTGACGACATCTCCGGCGTCAAGAGAGTAAAGGTGTTTACTGTCGTTTAAGTCCCAAAGCATGGTGATACCATCTTTACCACCTGAAGCAGCGAGCGAACCATCGGGAGAAACGGCAAGGGTGTTGATGTAACCAGTGTGACCGTAGTGGTTGGTCTTGAGCTTACATTTGGAAAGTTCCCAAACCTAATACAATCGCAAAAAGATTGCATTAGCTCTATACTCAGTGACCAAGTTGAGTATAAAAAAAGGCAAGAAATAGGTAAAGTGATCAGAGATCTTGGTGGATAAAATTGTCTCATCGGGTCTGTTTCACCCCTCTGAAGTAGCAAATATATAGATCGCATCATATCGTTTAAAATGTCTAAATTTGGTAAGGAGAAAAAGAGGATAGCTCACCTTGACGGTCTTGTCCCAACCGGCGGAAACGATGACTGGGATGACTGGGTTAGGGGAGAATCGAACACATGAAACCCATTCGGAGTGTCCATCTTCGGTGATGTTGAATTTACATTCACCGAGGGTGTTCCAAAGTTTGATGGTTCTGTCTCGGGAGGCGGATACGATTTGTCGGTTGTCGGCGGAGAAGGAGACGCTGAGAGGGGTTATTGCATGTTAGTATAAAATCCAAGCAACATATACGAATCGCCCTCAGCCACCAATGCTATAGCTCGCTTTTGGCCAAATAATCATATCTAAAAATACCGCCTAAGTTCTATTTCTCTGTCCCACTAGCTTTACGTATTCTTGTATTCCGTGTCTATCCTGTTGTGAAAGTACGAGAGGATTGAATAACTCACGAAAGAACATCACCGGTGTGTCCAACGAATTTCTTGGTAGTCAAACCAGTGTTCAAGTCCCATAATCTGAGAGTGTGATCCCATGATGAAGAAAGAGCGAATTGACCATCAGATGAAATGACAACATCAGATACGAAATGGTTGTGACCGTGAAGGATTTTCTTTGGGAAACCGAAAGATCCATCATCTCTTGTTAATTGCCAAACGATAATTGTTTTATCTAAAATTCACAAAATATCAGCATTTTTATTCTCTTTGTTTGAATTTCCTAATAATAGCAGCTCCTCTATGATATAAATCTATTTTCTTTTCTACCTCTTAAATGATAGAAACTATGAAACCCACCCCTTGAAGCAGTCAAAATCACATCTGGGTTTTCGCTTGAAGTAGCGATAGCTGTGATCCAACCGGAGTGACCAGCGAGGGTACCCTTGAAAACGAGAGGCTCAGCCATGATGTATATCTATGATATATTTTTGAAAGTTTTTAAAGGTGAAAAGAGATATATAAATCCGTTTTTATGTTAAAGGTTTTTTTTGGAGGTCGAATGGTCAGAGACAAGACAATCGGATCGTGTGGTATTCCTGAGAGTGAGTGAGTGAGTGAGCAACAAATGATAGCTATGGTGATATAATTTGAAAAATGGTATAATTCAAGATTCAGGGTTTATTACTTTTTTGGTCAACTTTCGCCACTTTTCATTCAAAATGTCGTTCCTCGTTCATAACGCCGTATTACCGATGAATCCAAGTGGAGGTGGTCCACTCTTTTCTTTCTTGTCTTCGCTCTCTTCTGCTTCACCTTTGATTGTTATGACGTTGTGGGTATAGACAAAGGTTGTCAAGCATGAAAGGTCGCTATAGATCTCTCTTGTGTTGATGTCCTCTTGAGGCATGAACACCTTGCTTCCTACTCCACCGAAGGAGGAATCCACTGTGCAATGATGACATCGGGTATTCTCGTCCTGGTCATGTCACTCTTCGCAATAGCATATAAAAGACGGCCTCGATTGCGTTCATTATCATACTATTCTACTTATCTCCCCAGTCATCACCGATAATCTTCCACATAATTCTAGTGCTCGCACGCTCAAGCGATTACACAACTTCTTAAAACATACACAATATTCAGCTCAATCAACATGTTACCCGGTCTCACAGACCCCGTAAACAACCGATCATCTCAAAGATCCGATCTTGTCTCAAATGGCGAGAGGGAACCTTCGCCCGACAGAAATGAAAAGCAAGGTAACATTACCCAAGCTGGAACATCTTCATCGCCGAAGCTCCCAGAGATGTAAATAATAGCTCTAACACACCAACAGGCAAACCAGAGTCTGAACGTAGTGTCGATCTAAACGAGGTCTCAAATCCACCCAGGTCGCCTGCACCTGGTCGTACCCAGTATGATCGACGACTAGACGCACCTGGTTATGTAACATGTCAAGAACCAGAAGGTACAGAAGCACGATCTGCATCGGCTGCGGATGGGGTAGAAGCAGAACAGAGCAGATTGACCCGCCTCAGAGCTGCTATCACTGATATCAAGGATGGCATATGCTGCCCAGTGACTTCCACTGTGACGGGCGCCGCTTCAGCTTGTTCTTCAGGCTGCTCCGCTGTCCGTGGGTGGTGTACTGCCTGTAAATCCCAGCATCAATCCCAGCGTCAAGGTTGAAGGCAGGGAAGCTACTTTAGATAACGCCATCATAGTTCGATGGAATTTGGCTTCCCTACCTTTCGTATCGAATAATTGTATATATGAGACATAGCTATAGTCGTGGATTTGCCCCTATTAGTAGAGATATTGTAAAGAAATACTTATCATACTTGGTACTTGCACTCCTCTATCACTCAGAGAGGCAGAGAAGCATCTAATTTCGCACAATCAGATTAGATAAAGACCATTTCAGTAGCCACCGCGGTAGATTTCAATCCTTTCTATTTGACAGGTAGCAATCGAGCTTCGTAAGTCTGCTTTTGTGTCTCCAGTGACGTCTGGATGTTCTCGAGGCCGGTGCCAAGGCTAGCTGGGCCATCCGGAAGCTTTTATCTCAGGATCCCGGAGGAGATATCAAAGGATTAATTTGGCAAACTGCAGGTCATCGCTGACTCATAACGGTCGAAAGAAAGGGGCGCATAGATATATCATTATGTTTCAAAGATGATGATTTGGGCGATTGCGTCAGAGCTTTCTGTCAAAGGATGAGATATGTACTATATGCAGAAAACAAACCTTTGTCCTGACGATCCAAGTCGACTGGAATATCCGCTGTAGTCTCCTTTTCCCATATTAATCTCTTTCTCTCTGAAATTGATATCATTGCTCAAACAAGTCCCTTCATCTTTTCAAACTGAATACCTCAATACTTGCCATCCTCTCCTAGGTAGATGCATCATGTTAATCTCTACTCAACCATCATCGCAGTGTAAATCCCTTGAAGCGGATTTGTGTACCATACCCACAACATCCTACCTTCGAAGGGACAATGAGACCGCCGATGACGAAAAACAAAGTAAGACAGTCCATTGGACAGATTTAAGCGCAGTTCCTCAATTATCTACCGCAACTACAGACTCAGATTCCAAGATCGCTTGTTCATGTTCCATTCCCAATTGCTCTGCTGGATCTTTGAAACCTTATACGATAGAAGATGTCGATCGCTTCGACGACTTCGCCCGAGATCCGAAAGTTACATGGAACCCGATCGAACCATTTACTTTGATGCTGGCAGATGAGTCGACTGGTGATATACATTCACAGATTCTAACTGAACTTGATCGCCAGGAAGATGGATCATCTTGGCACAGCCGCTCTCGCAGAAGAATAAAGAAGGGAGTGAATTGGCTTAATTGTAGCATGCGAAAGATTTGTTGATATGAATCACATCTACACAAATTGTAGCATCATTTCCTTCGGTCTAAGTCATCATACAGTATATAAAGAGAGGTCATAGTTCATGAAGTTTGTAGTATCAACATTCTTACGTATGACGTATATCACATGTAAATTAAATACTGCTAAGCAATGAGCAGAAATATTAAATTCAAGTTTAAAACAATTTCTCCTTGCCTACGATTTCCCAATTTTCAGCAGTTCCAATACAACTAACAATAACAATTTCTCCAACTTGTAAATTTCCAAATTCTTTAATTCTATTATTAGCAATTTCAGCTAATTCATCACGTCTATTTGATTTAATTCCACCATAAAATAAACTTAAATGTGGAAAATAATTAGGTAAATTTTTTAAATTAAATTGATTTTCAATTTCTTTTCTTAATTCTAATAAAGTATTTGAAGGTATAACAGGTGATAAAACTGATTGATAATATTTTTCACCTTTTTGAGCTTTATTTAATTTTACTTCAAATTCATTTAAAGAATATTTAGAAGATATAGATTTTATAGATTCTTTTAATTTTAAATGAATTTCATTTAATTTAGTTGATAATGGAATAGGATGTAAAAGTGTTATATGTGGTTGAAATATTGGTGAAGGTTCTTCAAAAGATGCAAGTTCTTTTATCAAATTTTGAAATTGATCTTTCTGTTCTTGAATTGTAGGTACGAGCCAAAGTGCGTAAGCTAAATATCAAGAAAGTTAATTCCATCAGCACGATTTTGCATATTGAAACTCTTATACTCACCTGCAAGTTGAGGAGCAGCTGGATCTTTAGTCGCGTCGGTCATTTTTCTAAATGAAACACATGAGAAGCATAAATGAGGGAAAAGGAAAACAACCTGATAGGTTTATATAGTAGAGAAAGTTCAATGGGATCACTGCGATAGTGGAAATAATATAATCAGAGGACAAAGGTGCGTATTCCCTTCAAATCTCACAATGAGAATTGACTCTAGTGTGTGAACATGTCTAATTCAAGAAAGGTGTTTCGGATTGATGCCAAAGCACTTCGAGGAGCATTCGTAAGGATGGGATCATCGTCATCGATAACAACATCGTCGGCAATCTCCGCCATATTATTATGCTAATCTTATCAGTAAAGCCGATCATGTTGAATGCAATGCATATGGTGTGATTACAACAGTACAGATGTTGAGGTTTCATGCCAGAGATTTGTGAGAGGCGCATGTGGATCACTTGAGTCCACCTACTCTCCCTGCAAGACTGAGCCAAGCTATTATCCTCCAACCCACAGCGACAGCTATTAATATCCCCATGAACCGGCCAGTGTTCAGGTCTTTCCATCCGAATAGAGCCAGTCTGATCAATCGTAATATTAGCTTTAGCGACACTCTAAGATACCAGCACACAACCTACAGTTGTTCTCCACTTTGCGCGACGCATGTACCTGAAGATATCTCGTCTGGTGTGCAATTGAAGACAAGTCCAACAGACTCGTTAATGATTTGTATACGAGTGGCGGCTATCGCGGAAGACAAGTCAGCTCGTCGATTAAAGCGCATTGCATAAGTGATGCGACTAACCTTTTACACAAGTCCCCCAAGCTAGCTGTAAGCCGATAACGAACGAGTACAATCAGCGGATCAGAATTGTGAATTTTGGTGAGAAAGGACTTACAGCCGCAAGCCAAGTAGGCACACTTAAGGAGATAACACCACTAACTTGACCAATCATAGACAAGAAGGTGGAGACGACACTGAAAGTAATACACTATCATAAGCAAGTGCTCTTACCTTGTGGGCCTCAACTTACGTGACGGTCAGACCCTCTGTTTGTATCCAGCTTCCAAAGATCATAGCAAAACTTTCACCCATATTGACCATTGCCCAAATGGTTACGGCGAATTCAAAGTAAATTCGGACTGATGTTTGCATACCAACTCCGATGTTCATCTGAAGTACACACAAGGATGCTCAGCATGTTTCATGATATAAAATGTAGCAGTAGTTGGAGGAGCAAAAATCTTGCTTACGATAGCAGCATATCCAATTGCTCCTGCTATTTCGAATCCCAGTTCCACCAACGTGTAAGTTATGACGAACGTAGCGGGTGAATATCTTGCGCTTGATTTTGCTTCGTGCAAATATAAATTCCTGTCCGCTGGGAAAATCGCCATAGCATTCAATAAGCCTACAAAAGCAATTGCAGAGGTTGATTCGATGGTGATACCAATTCGATCTTGGGCACCTATCATCACATCACATCAAATTAGCACACCTCGTTTGGGTTTGAATACGAGAAATGTGGATCGACTAACCAGACGGTCCATGGTTCAATCTCTGGAAGAAAAGGATGAACATCCCACCAAGTAAAGGGGTTTGTACCAATCTATTAAAAAATATATCTTTCCTCCTCCACAAATTTTTCCAATGTCGTTCAAGCACAACAGGCAAAGCGACTCTCATAGAAGTTGTCCCTTCTCCCCTTGTCAAAACTTGAGTTGATTTCGCCTTTTCGTTCTCGCCACCGTCCTCGTTGTTCACATGAGTTGACCACCGTAATGTCAGGTCTTTCACTCGGGAGAGAGAAGACTCGTACTCTTGCGGACGAGGATCAACCGAGACGAGATCAAGAAGGTGATCTGCAGGATTGAAAAATTCAGATGGCATCGGAAGATCAATTTTGGTGAAGTAGTCCACAGCTTCCGATCGACGTCCGTTAAACTGCGAAACACGGTCAATAAGTCTGATTATCAATATCGTAGTCCGATAAATCGGACTAACCGCTACAACGCCACCTTTAGCAAGAAGCGTAACGTTATCCGCCAATTTCCAAATGTCACTTCGAGGCTGATGTATGGTAGCTGTCCGGATCACACTTCGTCAGTCTTTGGCTGATAGCAAGACCTTTCAAATATGTAGAACATACCAATTACTGTCCTTCCGGTCGCGGCAATATCCCGTAGAACCTGCATCACGCTCAAAGCTATACTAGCATCTAATCCAGAGGTACTGGGATTGTCAAGCTTGGATCAGCTTCACGACGATATTTCGAGATAAGAGACAGCGACTAACGGCTCATCAACGACCAGCACAGCTGGATCATTGATCACTATCAAACCAGGGGCATCAGCAAGACGAAGCGTCCGAGGGATTATATTATTACTCACTTTGAACAGCCAAACTCAATCGTCTTTTCTCCCCTCCACTGATTCCCTTAAGTAATTGTCCACCAACGGGCAAATCCGCACAATCTTTCAATCCCAACATACGAAGTACAGTTTCTGCTCGCGCTACTTTTTGACGCCTTGGCATTTTATCTGGTAGTCGTAAGATAGCGGCATAGGTTAGAGTCTCTCGAACTGTTAATGAAGGTAGATGCCAATCATCGTCTTGCTCTACAAAAGCTACATTTGATCTCGATGCACTCGAAGCGGCTTCACCAGCGAAAAGCAATGATCCGGAATGCGTGAATCGCGAAAATGGACCAGGATTAAGAGGACGACCAGCGATGAGTTGTAGAAGTGTAGACTATCTCCTTTATTTAGCTATATGTTCCTCTACCAATATACAGTCGGTAAGTGCTCACTTTGCCTGCTCCTGACGGGCCTAGAATGGCCGAGATCTCTCCAGCTGTTGATGGAAAATCAGCTCATTGGAAAAGACAGAGCCTCTATGCAACAGACCTTTACTCACCAGGAAAATGAATCGATATCTCGTTTAGGATAGTCTTTTGTTTATCTTTCACAGCCCCTCTGCCTTTTCTTTCCCACCTTAGAGTCAGATTTTTGACCTGATTTAGTGAACAATTAGCACAGTCAAGTTAAACGCAAAATGGGGATTTACTGCAACTTCGATCTTATCCCTTGTCATATTACTCTCCATGACATCAGTACCTTTGCCTCGATTATGACTCTCAATTTCGGACGCGTGCTATATGATCTCATGATCAGCTGCAATTTTTCCCTCTCAATGTGCTAGCACAACATGCACTAACCTTGACTCCTCCAGCAGGATATATCCAAAGTATGAAGCAAGCCAAGGTGTACTCCAAAATAGTCACTCCGATCAAGCCTCCAAACCATGCTCCAATATTCACGGAAGCATCGAAATTAAGTCCATTTAAAACGTTATTCCCGACACACTAGATTTACAAGTGGCTTCAAGTTAACATCTCCATCAAGATTCAAAGCAATCTCAGACCTCCACGTACTTGGTTCAAATTGGCAGCCGAATCTGGAGGACAATCAAACACTCGATCCTTGAATTGAGTAGTAGCGATTATACCTATTCAATTCAAGATCAGTCGCGAATACACCCAGTCATGGGAAGAGAGAGACGTACGGAAAGAGTAAAAGTAAGGACTGAGCCATCTTATCCATGCTACATAGGCTGGAACATGCACTCTATACCCTAGATTAGTGATCTGCATATTCTGCAGGCTGATGTGAGCCGGAATAAAAGGCTTACACAATAAAACCGGAACTCATGCTATGAACCCCACGTCAGCTGAGTGTTTCCTGGCCGTTGCAGAGAGTACGCCACTCACATCATGAACAAATTTAGAGCATTACCAACAAGCGAGGCAGCTGCAAATGACCTCAGCAAAGATGACTGATCCAAAGCAACGCAAAGTCAGATACAAATACTCGCATTAGGTTTTGAATATATTCAATATTGACGAAGCAATGGGACTCACAGATACCAGAGATAATCCTTGAGTAGCAAATTGCACCAAAATAGTCTAAGGTTATGTTTTGTCAGCGTAACACTCCGACTGAATCTGTCTTGCTGACTTACCGAAGCGATTGAGGTGAACAGCCTAGCTGCCAAATCCTCCGTTCGTAATCTAGAAATGAAGTACACTAATACGACATATATCGTGGGCGACAGGACACTGGGAAGTAGATATGATATAAAATCCGAGATTACATATGGCGTTACATCCTAGAATTAGCCTTAATTAGCTTTTATCATGGAGATACACCAAATGCCAAAAAGCTTACATAAAGTCGGTCCTTGAGTAAGATATAAATGCTTAGCTAGTCGTTCGTATAGTGAACGTCAGAACTGTCAATAGCTCACTTCTCGTTCACGATCAAAGATAATTAAGTCAGTGCAAAACTTGTATATCCCTAATACATATCGTCAACATCCTGAGCTGACAGAGCGGAACGCAGTGCATCAATACTCACAGAATACTTGTTGTAGATAGAATACACCAGGTATTAACTGGAAACTCAAGTTTTTCAAACTTTGTATTCCAGTCGGCGTCTTCAATTCTGTGTTCTTCAGCGTCTCTATTCACCACTGGACAGTGGAAAAGGGATCATGACTTACTTCAGGCAATCTATAATAGGTCACTCCAATTATTACACCCAGTACAACAGCTTGTACCGCGAAGCCAACCAGCTGAGGAACGTTTCGATAAACATTCCTATGAGCTCTTGCAGTAAGTACGATTGTTTGCTTGACTAATCCTGGTCTTTTCTCATCTTTTGCAACCAGTTTTTCAATATCATCATTGCCTTCTTTGGATGCTGCAATTCCATCTGGCCGAACATGAACGGATGAGGCAGTGGAGTCAATTGAGGTTTTAGACAATCGATTATTCACTGTAGGCGATCGATTCTTCCATGCACCAACCAATGCCGATACTCTCTCACGAGAAGTCTCTTCCGCTTCGGTTGTACGATTATCGATAGTTGAAATATCGATCAAAAAGTCTGATAGAGTCGATATGCCATGTTTGTCAGAACATTGACAGTGTTACTTTCAATTGGGGAAGGCTTACCGAGAGGGTTGACACCTTTCTCGACATTCTCGCCCAATCCACTGAACCATCCCAAACACTCATTTCTGAGACCTGAATAGACTATTTGACCTTTCGATAACAATGCTATCCGATCGAAAATGTCGAATGCGTCTGACCTCGGAGCGTGAATGGATAGAATGACCGTTCGACCTCGGCGGGCAAGATGGGAGAGGGTAAGTAGAAGAAGATAAGATGTGAATGCATCTGGAAAACATTTATGGTCAGTGACACTTTTAGACATAAGCCATTTAGGCTGACTGACCGAGGCCTGATGTTGGTTCCTAGATCATTATATCTCATCAGTCAGTACGCAGTATCAAGGATTCCGGCATGATTTCACTCACATCTAAGATCAATACACTAGGCAAAGTCACCAACACACATCCTATCGACAATCGCCTGACCGGAGACACAATGTCGATAAGCCGTCGATCACTTGACTTCAGAGAGGTGTCAATCGAGCATACCTCTTTTCCCCACCCGAAATACCTTTCCTCAATGGTCCACCGACAACAGTATCAGCAGCATCCCTCAGCCCAAGCTCATCTATAGTCTGGTTGACGATATGTGTAATTGCTTCATCAGACAACGAAGTTGGTAATCTGAGTTTGGCGGCCTGTTTCGATTCGCCTATCAGTTTGCTCAAAAATATCGTCGTCACAAGGAGAACGCACATATGTCAAGGTTTCTCGGACTGGGCATTCACAGCATCAGCATCTGTCATCTTCCGATGAAAAATGATGATTCTAGATTAATGAAGCTTACCAGTTAAACATTCTACCAAGTAATCTTGTTGTCGGACAAATCCTATTCTCCTCTTCATCTCGCTTCTACCCAATTTCTGACCTTTTACAGCGGTTTGATTTGTTGAAGTATGTGAATTTGCAGAATAATAAGCTACTTGACCTGTTTCAGTTGGAAGACCAGATAATCGATTTGCAATAGCATTAAGAAGTGTTGTTTTGCCAGATCCGGAACCACCAAGACTGTATACCAACGATCAATCAGCATTTCCTTGACCTTGAACAACGTTCATATATGAAACATTAGCTCACATAGCTAACATTTCTCCACTTCTACATTCACACCCTACTTCCTTCAGGATCCATTTCTTCTTAGGCTTTTCTTCTCCGATCGGTGGGACGATTTCTTTATTATCCCGTTTGAAGTATTTAGGTAGCTTAGGTATCCATCTATATTCAGGCGAATCAGCTATTCCTCTTCAGATGAGATACCTATTAAATACATGTGTACTCACGCAGGAACCTTCTTATCAGGAACACCTATTGTAAGCCCTTCAACAGATAGATGAAAAGGTAATGGAGGAGGTAAATTCAACAGTGCATTAACATCGTTGGATCGAATCCTTTCCATAGGGTCTTCAGATCTCATCCTCTCGAATTGTGGATTCACTGGCTTCTCAGCCGGGTCAGGTTTGACCGAGATGGGTAACGTCTGGGCGTTAGAGGAAATGCGTGTAGGAATATTAGGCGGAATATGAGAACGAGGTTGACGTTGTGTTTGGACTTCCTTCATTTCCACTTCCTCATCTCCCTCAATACCATTGTTCTTCTGTCCAGTGTGTGTCGAATCCTGTTCATCTGTAAGGTGGGTATTTTCACTATTCATCCGATCTTTCTGATCCACCAAATCCACCTGAGACCGTTCACCCAGTAATTCGTTACCCTTTACATCGCGTTTGCCAATACTTGATTCTACATTTTGATCATCATTTACATGCCTCACTTCAGTTTGTGCATTCCGTCCTATCGAAGTCCGCGGCTCAATATCGGTCTTCGTGATATTTAAGTTGATAGGCTGTCCCAAAATCGGTATATTTGTTCTTGACGGTCCGGCCTCCTCATCATCGTCACGTTCTCCTTGTGACTGCAGTGACATGCTTCACTAATCTAATCAATCCGCGTGTTTTGACTATACATGCCTGCATTAGTCTCTCTGCCCTTCTTGCATCATCGTATGTGACTTTCTAACTCACTCACGATGGTTCACAATCAGATATTGATCGGTTTCTGATCGGTAAAACATAAACAAAGCCTCCACTTCTTGAGGGGTCAATTCTTCTTGAATATATATATAACAACAATCAGTGTGCGGGTTCTAGATCATAGGGAGATGTATTCAATCGCGAATCGCGATTGCGTTGAATGACCATCTACCGTTCTTCGATATCATGTTGGCTATGACAGCCCTCGTAAGGATATTCTAAAATCGCCCAAGGAGAAGAAAATGCCCGTCTCCGTGTCATGATATGATCGGGAGACTATCGTTCTACGCCCAGGCACTGCCCATCGCCGGAAACATCGGATAAATTGACAAATTGGATAAAATGCATATGTAAATTAACAACGCCATATTTAGATAACGATCTCTCATCTATGCAATTGTGGTCAGTCATCTTGGTCCTCCCCTTCTTCCCTCTCTGGGACTTCAGCTATAGGATTTGGTACTGCTGCTGGAGTTTGCCAAGAACTTTGCAATCTCGTCAATTCACTTATCAGGCCCCAGATAGTCTCATCTACCTCCCTCAATACCTTCAACCTATCCTCTAATCCACCTGCTCCTCCCTGTCCACCGAATGCACGTTGAGGAATGAGCAAGTCCGAAGCATGAGTCAACGTCGGTAAAACTGCTGGTAAAGTTTCCCAGTCGTCTAAATTTACCGCACTTGTACCACTAGTCACAGGCTGAAGTACCACTTCTTTCTCTTTGCCTTTACCCTTCGAACTTCCCATGGGTAACTCCGAGGATGGTATACCGAATCTTTTCAGTGCAGCCTCAGCAACTTTGCTTCTAACTTCCTTCTCGTTCCCTACGACTACTTCTACCTGGTCATCCTCCATTTCCTCCGGTTCGATTGTACGAGCTGTACCGGTCGGAGAAAATATGACCGGAGGATTGGATGAGAAGGGAGTGACACTCCCCGACATCTGAGGTGTTACAGGTACTGAAAGGCGAGAGCCTCTTCTAGATAGTGATGAAGGCGGTTCCGGTTGCCCCCCACTTTGGGTTGCTATTGAAGGTGTTGAACGGATTTGATCTGTTCTGATAGGTGGCATGTTTGTGAGGTTATTTGCAGATTGACGATGCTGTGTGCGAGGTGCAGCTCCTAAGGGAGCAGGGAAGAAATTTCCAGGTACGATGGGTCCGCCCCAAATCCCTCTTTGCAATCGCTCTTCGATACCTTCTGCCCTTGACGGTCCGGCCTCTGCGGCAGCTGGAGGAGCAGTAGAAGTTGTCGGTACGGGATTATCCCAGCCCATCCTTGGTAATTGGAAATACTCGTTATATGCTTGTTGGATAGGATTCGCGCCTTGATGATTCGGCGGCTGAGGTACAGCTCCTGGTTGTGCAGGCGGAGGGTTTGCAGCCGCTGCATTACGTTGAGCAGCTGCTCGGCCAGGTGCAGGTCCCGGTGTCCGTAAGACATCCCGTCGGCTGCGAAGAGTCATACATTTAGCTCCCTTCACCAAGCCATGGGAAGGTCACCAAGCCATGGGAAGGTCACCAAGCCATGGGAAGGTCTCCAAGCTCACCAGGTCGGACAGCTTTGCTGCCTTTCCAGCCAGCTTCTCAAACAATGGAAGTGGAAGATATGTCCGCAAGCCAATTTTTTAGGCGTTTCATTCGGTCCACCAATATCACCGGTTCCACCTTGAGCAGCAGCGACGGATCGCGGGATCATCTCTTCTCTACATATGATACACGTTCTATCACCTCCCCGTTCCATCTCCTCTTCCGTCGCGTCCGGGTACAACGCGTCCATGTCTCTTGTCGCTCTTCTATAACGGACTAGGTCGCCACATCTCGCAATGAACGATCTGAGCGTCATATATACGTCGCGCAGGATGTGTAAAGGCAAGCCGTAATGTAAAAGGATTACAAGGAAGAACGATAGGTATGTCAGAAGTTTCATGAAATCTAATTAACGCAAACAGTATAAGTGCCCGTTGGATACCAGCAATGCCAACAATCGTACGAATATGACTCACCAACAACCAAATCAACATAAAACAACCACATAGATTTCTGTTCCCATGGCGGTGCATCCGCTCTTCCCCTTGCACGCCTCAAATCCACCAAACCTACAGAATATCTAGCAGCTGTGCCCAGTATTGAGGCATTCAGTATTGTGAACTCCGATGCGAAGAGGACCATCGCAGAAACACCTTCCGTCAATATCTTCTCTAAGGAGTATGAGACTAAGACGCCATCTAGTACTGCCAGTAATATTATTATAGATATTATTCGGACATGATATAATTTGGGTGGACCTGGCGGCGGAATTTGATCCATCTAACGCATTGTTATTAGGTTTTCAGCATTCCGTTGCCCATTCTGGATCATAAGGAACACTCACATAATCCACCCTGTCTGCCGTTATCCAGTGAAAGCACTTTAAGAATAACAATACTCCATACATGAAAGCGAAAGGGGCTGAAAAATCATCACTATGTGCCAGATATTCAATCAATTAACAAGCTCGATTCAATGAAGCGTTTGCCCAGTCTGACTTACCGGAAAATGGTCAACGCCAGAAGTGATTCTGTAAGGAATATCCATAATCTTTCGAACAAATGCTATTAACAAAACAGCATCAGCCGACCGATATCAACGATAACAGACGAAGATCTAGCAACGAGCAGAAGAGGATCCAGAACTCACCTCATATTCAATAGCTCTCAATTGACCGAAGAAGATTTTCTTGAAACAAATTCCTATATATATAGTATTGGCGAGAGCGAAATTGGCTAGCACCTATTCAACAACGAAAGAATGATCAGCTAGGTCAAATCCCACTCGGCTCTCCATCCTGAAAAGTTCGGTTACAAGTCTTCTTATCCGCCTCCTATTTGACTTTGCGCCCTGTTCAATTCAGATAATTTTGAATTAACTTACCATTAACGCTCCGCTGCTTCTTCCTAAAGCTACTGCTGCAGCATAAAAATTGGGTCTAGTATTTAAAGCTGAATAAATCACTCCCCCAGCTAAAAGAGTAGAGGTCAACCCATAAGCCGCTAATCTATCTACCATCTTGATTTCCTGCTCTTCTGTACGCGAAAAAAATGAGTGAACTAATTGACTTGGCTTCTTGTCAATGACGATTTGGATTGATAAATTGCCAAACTACTACGGAGCAAAGCTTTTCCTGTGAGTATGCTCGTATTCCGATCTATATACTCATTGCAGCAGCTAATTTGATGTAAGGTCAGATCACCACATGAATACTCATCTGTTAGGTCAAGGCTGAGTGATGAACATGAAAGGAGCAAGTCTATATTTGAGTTGAGCTGCTTTTAACTTTATTGACAAGATAGCATCATCGACAATGACTTTTGTGACGTGTCCCAGAATTTATCGGCTATCGCCGCGTCACTCTTCACTTCGGGTGGCAACATTGAAATCTCGGACGACCTGATGCATGTGATTTACTATAGATACAGAATAATATGAGGAACGGTAAGGAAGAATCTGATCTGAACAAGGTATATTACAGGTAGTGATCAAGCAAGATGATTGATCTCGAAAAAATGTCCTGATATTTCAATCTTATACTTATTACCACTTCAATTCCCACTTATTATTTAAGTCCCCTCTCAATCCCGTTACTTTTACTTGTCCTACACTTTTATCATAATCAATCTGATCATCGCCTATTTCTTGTCCATTCAAAGAGATTCTAGAAGGTTTATTCCATACTCCGATGATAGTTACGCTCTTAAGATTATTATCGATATGATAATTTCCGCTTGTTGTAGTAGTCAGGCAATTCTCAGTAGCGACAAACGTCAAACAAGTCAATTCAGTCACTATATCATGCATCAGTTTAAGGGTCTTTACGATATCTGTAAATATGGATCACAAACTTACCTGGATAACTCGATCCGTCATCAATTTTGGCATCACCCTCTGCGTATCCCTTTCCATCTAAAACCACTATAATACCATACCCACCATCCCGTGTTTCTTTCACTGTATATTCAGGTTGATCGTATATGAGCAATACACTTCCGCTTCGTACATGAACACCAATGTTGCCCAGTGGTAGATCTAAAGTGACGTTCTCCTTGCCATCTGAATTGTCAAGTTTGGCATGAGTCCACCAATCTACCCAGAAGACGCCGTTCTCTGAAGGGAAGATACCGTTGACGGTACTTTCGTTAGGTTGAAGAACGGGGGTGACTAAAATCGTTGGCCCAATTAGGAATTGAGCATCGATATCGAGGTAATTTTCATTCTGGAATTCATGGAATAAAGGTCTAATGACGGGACTACAAAACAAGATTCATCAATGAGATCCAACAAGGCAGAGCTGATGACTCACAGTCCAGCTTCTGAAGCTTTGGCGAATAAAGTCTGCCAATAGGGCAGCAAACTATATCTTGCATTGATGGCTTTTATACTGGCATCCCGCACAGATTCCCAGACATATGGCTCCTGGGAGAGCGCCAATCTGTTCATGGATCAGCTTGATTATTCAATCATAATTACCAGATAGCCCGTAAGATCTAACTGAAACGTACTTCGTATTGTGGTTCTATACCACAATCTCGTTGAATAAAACACTCTCAAAATGTCTCGCGTGAGTGGTAGCTCACCCTGTAGAATGGGAAGAATGCCGACAACTGCATCCATCGGTTGCAAACCTCTTCGTCAGAGTTACCGTTCTATTGGCAAATTAGCTTAGTTCATTGTTGAAATTAAAGATTGATTAAAAAGGAAGAGGATCTGAAGCTCACAAAACCGCAACTATAATAGTCAATCGTATTAGCATCATCAGTACGAATGCAGTCAGTCCGCCTATTTACTCACGTATCAGGTCCCACCATAGGCTATAGGCAAGGTGGAGTCAGCTGTTAGTCTTTTTAAGTTGAACCCTCCTTGAGACAGCTCACTATTCCAAACAAGTTGAATTGTAGTACACCTTGAATTGATCGTTTCATATAAGCACTACACATAGCTTTCGTCAGGGAGCCGAAATGAGTCAACCTCAATTGACACGACTGACAAGGTAGAATAATTATCACCGAGCCAATGAGCAGTTTTTCTTCCCTGGCATACGATCGCATATAAGCTAATTTCCCAAAAAGTTGACAGGTTTGACAGCTTACAATACCGGCAAAAGTCGATCGAGCAACCATGAAAGGTCTCTGACCAGGCTTAAGGTTTAATAGCGTATTGTGCATGTGCAACTCTTCCATTGTTCCCCAAAGACTACAGAGGTACCATCAACTTTATCAGCTGAAACGCCAGACGCTCATGGGATGGATGATGAGAGATAGACTCACTTATGCACGTTATATTCTTGCAATCCACCATAATGCGTAGCATTCGGGCTTACAGTCTTAGCACTTAGTCTACCAGCTTGATTTCGGATAGGATACGGTGGCTCATCGACGTATCGGATATTTGGTATGTAGATTGGCAGGTCTGGAGCATCAGAAGTATCCGAATCAGGAGTTGACCATCTCTTGGCTTGCTGCAATTCTGCAGTGTGAGATCGTCTGAGTGCTGTATTCTTAGGCGCAGTACCGTTTTGTCCGTATGTTAAGGTTCCGTTCACAGTCTATGTCGCTTCGTCAGCTCTATCCAAAAGTGTTTCTCGTCTAGGCCAGCTCACTATATTTCCACTGTATCCGGAAATATTGGGCCAATAACCTTCTGGGAAGTCTACCGGTGGTGCTTGAGGAGTATAATTGGCTGCACACGGGAATCAGCGAAACCGGCAGGAGACTTCCAAGCCATGCTTACGGGGTACAACGGTTGTTTGTTTAATCGGAATTGTCGAATTAGTAGCTGAACCATCAACGAACGAGGACGGTTCGTTCATCTAGAGGTATGGATGAGCTTCCCCAATTGCCAATCGCCTGGGTAGCTTACATCGAGCCAAATGCCTGTTATCAATACGTATTCAGCGAACATCGATCTCGTTCCACTTCGATGAAGAAATTTAGGCTCACCATCGAAATCAACTACTTTACTCAGATTTTGGAAAGCTTCAGTCCAAACCTGCTGCATTTTCGGATTAAACCAGTCTGCACGGTGCAAGTCAATTGTTTATCCACGTTGGGCAATTGAGGATGATTGACATACCAGGGAAGACGGTGAAACCTGTGAATTAAGAAATCAGTTACAATGCTCTCTGACCTTCTTAAAGGAAAGTTGAATAAATAGCTTACCTGGCCATACAGCTCCCACATATTCTGTACCATCTGGGTTTTTCATCCAAACATCTAACTCATGTCCTCGCGAGTACACATCGAACTGTATCCATCATCAGCTTTGTTGTCTCGTTAATTCTATTTCCAGCTATTTGGCCCTACTTACAATATCAGTATCATTCATCAGATACCCTAATAAGTAACGGGTCATCAGCTTCTGTACAGGTCGGTTCGTTCTTTCGTTTGGCTCACCAATAGCAGCATCAATGATCGGAATCTGCGATATTGGTCAGGTCTAAGGATGGCTCTACCAAGTTTCAGCAACTCACATAGTGTTGATTCATCGAATGCAACTCATCCACGAACGCCTTATATTCAGCTGGAGCATAATTCTGATCATATTGGAATTCTCGATATGCTCGCATCCCTACAAACTTCGCAATCAGCTTGGATGTCGACGTGATAAAAAAACTCCATAGCTAACTTACAGTCGATATCATTCCATTGTCTTTATACGTGGACCCCGTCAGCAAGATCGCGGGTGGAATGGAAGCTCACCCACACTTCTAGAGGTATTCCAGCAGCTCTCATTCTTTGAACTGTTGTCCTAGTATCATTGATCGAAGTGTATCCCCATCGACATAGGTGGAATCCGAATGACCATTCCGGCATGACTTGAGGATAACCTACCGCTTGTGCGTATTGAGCAGCTACATCATTTGGTGCAGGTCCAGAGAATACATCTAAGAAGAAGGCGTTAGTGTGAATGTCGTCAAGGCCGAAAAAGACTACCATTTAATCGGGATGAGAACAGAATTGTGAATATAATTGTGAATAAAGCTTACAGAAATCAAAAGTTCCTCCAATCGCCCTATATTGAATCACACCATCTCGAAGGATAACGTCCATTCCATTTGAACTAGAGGTTGTGATGTCACTTAAATTATATTGCATGACCCAAGGACACTGTGGACTTACTTAAGAAGGAATATACCGTGTGACATCAATTTGTTTTGCTTTTCGTTCCATCGAACCTCCATATACATAGGATGTACACCATCTATGACCACGATTATAAGCTACCTGAGCTGGGTTAAAACCCGAACCATGTAGGAAGCTTACACATATTCTCGTCCACTGGATCTCCCACATCCCTCGCCCAGAAAGTCTGCACAGTACCTGTTGAATTCCTTCTATATCCCGTTTGAGCCTATAATCAACTCCTCCGTCAGCTGAATACCACAAGGCTGCGCACATTACAGCTAAAAAATCGAAGACTTACGATCACTTCACCTAACCCATATATGTTCGCATTTTTGGGTAAAGCGCTCGATATTTGTAGATATTGATCCTCGAAAACCAAAGGATGAGAAGGCAAGACCGTATAATTACTATAAGTACCTTCGATTTGGATTGTTTCGTTATAAGTTGGGATTTTGCTAGAACGAGTATCGAATAAAATGGCAGAATCGGTTTTTCGAGTTATCCAAAATTCGAATGGATCATTAACGTAATCAAATTGTAAATTACTTGAATCTTTTGATGATTGTCCACCTCCAGGTCGAGGTAAAACATATTCAGGAACTTGATATTGATGAATATCATTATCGTATAAATGAACATGTAATCTTTCGTTGGTTTCATATTCTACCGATACGGTGAGGTATGAAATATCTTCTCCGTATGCTGAACAATTGTTTTTCAATGTGAGGTAAATCAATAATCCACCTGAAGACGATGCGGAAGAATCAGCTACATAGTATCCTATATATCTCATACATCAGATTTTTTCTTATCGAAGGCAGTATCAGATGTGAATCTCACCATGACATTTGGTTACATCTCCTGAGTAAGCTGACTGTTGACTCAGAACAGGAGTGTTACCAGGAGTAGTTTGTCCCGTATCTCTCGCATATAAGGTGTACTCCGTTACGGGTATAGCTAAAGCTATAATGGGAGCAATCAGCATCCCAAGAACTTTCATACTGTGTCTCGGGTTTCTTCTTCAAATAGTAGAGTGGGTAGAAGGACAATAGACAATTAGGAAACGAAAGGCCATGAGATTCAGTAAACAAAAAGCTAAGGGGTATATAGAAGATTAGATAATTCCCCACGAAAGTCGAGTGCATGACCCCGCGAATGATCACGCATGGGTGCGGCACAAACATAAAGAGCCGAGACCAACCAATGCACAAGGTAGTCAGAGAGAATGACGATCTCTCCTTTTTTAGTCCAATTCGCAATATACCTAACGCTGCAGTCACGAGGACACTAAAAACGCCTTTGACATGAACATAAATGTTTAGCGTAGAACGGGATTTGGTAATTGGACTTTGGCACCTTGAATAACCGCCGGGATACGTTGTATATATAGTGCTAGCTTGGAGTCGGTCATGTGTTGCACTCATTTGCAGGTGGTCATCCTCCACCTGTCCTTTTCGTATGGACCAGGCCAATTGATAAGATGTATGTCTAATTCTGCATGATGTGGCGTTTACAACGGGAGAGCATGAGATCGCGGTGACCTCCACCTTTTACTCGCAGATTTCAGCAAGATTTCAAGATTTCAGATTTCAAAAACAGTTCTGCGTTACTCTTCTACATATTGGGTATTCCATCAATTTACTACCTGCTGCTTGCTGCTTATACGAAGTAAGGGAGTATTACCAAGATGGCTAAGACGTCGAAAGCTTTCAAGAAGTTTGCTTCTTCTGGTAAATTGAAAGATCAAATCGCCAATCGAAGATCAAAACAACAATCTAAGCGAAAACAAGATGATAGAAAAGCTCAACGTAAACACCAAAGAGGGGCCGCGAATGAGTCCGACGCGGAAGGGGGAGAGGATGATGAAGATGAAGATGATGAGAGAGATGCTAGACGTGCTGGAGAATCTGAATTAGGTGGAAAAGCAGGTGGAGTGGCTAAATCTGTTGAAGATCTTTTTGGTAAAGGCGGTCTTGACGGTGATTTACCTGAAGAATCAGATTTAGAGGAATTAGACGAAGAAGACGAGGAAGATGACGATGATGAGGATGGAGGAGATGAGGAAGATGATTTACTCGACGAAGTAGCCATGAAGAAAGCAATGAAAGAATTAAGTAAGAACGATCCTGAATTCTTCAAGTATCTTAAAGAGAATGACGAAGACTTATTGGAGTTTGGTAAATCTGGAAACAAAAAAGGCAAAGGAAAACAAGTAGATGAAGAAGAGGACATGGCTAGTGATGATGAAGATGATGAAGCAGAAGACGACGATGAAGACGACGGAGAAAGGAAGAAGATCAGCGTTAACGGGAAAATGTTGAGAGGTTGGCAAGAGGGTATGCTCAAGGTCCGTAATCTTCGAGAATGGGTTTTCTTGCTCGTATAGCACGCTCATAAAATGTCTTTCTAGCAACACTCAATTCGATCATTGAGGAAGACTTTGGTCGCTTTCAGAGCTGCTGCCCATATGAACGAAGAAGATGGTGATCAAGGAAGTGGACTGGACACTAAGTATTCTATTGATAGTGCTCAAGGTGAGCTAGGCTGAGAAACCTCCACCAAGTCAGCTGCGACTAAGCTAATGGGTTACTTAACAGTTTTCAACAAACTTGTGGTCACTGCTCTCAAGTACACACCTGTAGTCGTAGCCCATCATTTCCCTTACAAGACTTTAGCCAATGGTAGAATGTGAGTTCAGTTCAGTGTGATATAGATCAATTAATGTTTCCGCAACTGACTTCGGAACACTCAGTAAACTCCAAACACCAAAGACACCCAATCAATCCCTCAACCGTCTAATCTTGTCACACTTCTCCACTCTTCTGCACCTCATAAAATCCCTTCCTTCCACTCCATCATCCTTATCATCAGGCTCGGGCGATGAAGATGCCGGTTCTTTACTGCTTGTAGCAGTCAACGAGTCGACGAAACTGCTTCCATGGATCATGGGTGCTCGAAAGCATCTCAGAGCATACCTGAAAGTATTGTTAGAACTTTGGAGCTCAGCAAGCGATCAAGTCAGAATTGCAAGTTTCCTTGCTATAAGGAGGTTGTTTACCATAGGTGATGATGCCGTCAAGGATTTGTGTTTGAGAGTAAGTCAAATTCTGCCTTCGTAATATTTGCGACACATCGTTTAAAGTCACTTGTTTAGAACATCTACCGATCACTCCTTCCACCACTACGAAATACGACACCTCACACTCTGCCATCCATCAACTTGATGAAGAATACAGCTTCTGAGCTTTATCAATTATCCCCTCAATTGTCATACCAACACGCTTTCGGTTTTATCCGTATGCTTGCTGTTCACCTGAGAAATGTTGTGCGATCAAGTACAAGCGGTGCTGGAGGTGATAACCAACAAGCTTTCAAGACTGTATACAATTGGCAATTCGTACATTGTATCGATTTCTGGTCCCAAGTTTTAGGAGGTTCAGCTTCTATACAAAGTCAAATTGATAATGGTGGTTTGGAGAGTCCGTTGAAACCTCTCATTTTCCCTTTAACTCAAATCAGTTTGGGTGTTATCAGGTGAGTTTACTTTACAATTCCTAATCGATCTCTATACCATTCATATACTGATAATAACGATGATCACAGACTCTTACCTTCTTCAAGATACTTCCCATTACGTTTCCATATTATTCAATCACTTTTACGTATAATTCAAAAAACAGGAACATATATACCTCTTTCACCTTTTTTACTTGAAATTTTAGATTCAACAGAATTTAAAAGATCTAATCCTAAAAAATCAACATTAAAACCATTAGATTTTGAATATATAATTAGATCACCAGCTGCATATCCTAAAACACGTATATATCAAGAAGGTTTAGGTGAAGAATTAATTTATATTTTAGGAGAATTTTATTCAACTTTATCACTTAATATAGCTTTCCCTGAATTAATTTTACCTATTATAATTACAATTAAAAGACATATTAAAAAAAATTCAGCAGGTTCACCAAAAGTAGTTTCATCTTTAAAAGTTTTAATTGATAAATTTGAATCTACAAAAATTTTTATTGAAAAACAAAGACGTAATGTTTCTTTTGCTCCTAGAGATAGAAGTGAAATTGAAAGGTTTTTAGAAGGTAATAAAATTGAAAGTACACCTATTGGAAATTGGATTAGACTTCAAAAGAAAATAAGAGATAAAAGAAGGGAAGAAATTGAAAAATCTTTCAAAGAAAGACAAGGTGTTGAAGATGAAGATAGTGATTGATGATATTCTGGATTTTGAGTATAGATTGTTCTACCCTTTTGAGATTATGCATGTATGTTTTTATCGATAACAGCAAGAATGAATCTTTATTTTCCGTACTGTACATTATTCGTGTATCTAAGAGTTTATCAAATTGATGATTTTCATCGATCAATTCATCGCTTAACATTTTCAGGAGAATACTTTTATGTAAAATACATTTTTGGCATACTTTATGCAATACAACAGTTTTCCGATCAATACAAATACACCAAACTTCGCTTACCCAACTGGCATGTTTAAAATATGAAGGAAATGATCCAAAAAATAGCTTGAATTTATCTTTCGTCATAATTTCAATCTACCCATGAATCCCTTAACACCTTCAACAACATTTTCAACTGAACTTTTTCTTCTATTTTCAGGTCTTTCATTATTGGTATTATTCACTTTCATTTCATTTGAATTTACAACTGATGTTGAATCACCGAAATCTTTTTGTTGTATCCCTTGATTATCTCCATTTTTACCTAAACGAGGACTTTCATTTTCTTGTTCATTAACAATTTTAACATTTCCAGATCTTTCATTACCGAAATTTCCTTCGGGAGTATGTATTTCATGATCATTTTCATGATCGGTTTCTTCAGCAGTGAAGAAACTATGTGAATCTGACATTGGTTCTTCTTCTGTCATACTTAGAGGAGTTACGACTTTTTGAATAGGTGTTGCAGGTGTCAGGGTAGGCGTAGCTAATGTTGCGATTGTAGATTCAGTAGAAGTCGATGTTGAGATTGATGCTGATCTTGAAGATTCTGATGCCGCTCGTAATCGATTTGTAGCTTGTACGGCCTATTATAAGCTAATCAGCAAATTGACTCAATATAAAGACCACCATTGAATAATGCTAACTCGAATGGCCTTTTTCCACTTCATCTTGGCATTCAGAGCAGGAATGACAGCGTCAGAAAGGTCATTCTCGGTAGCTTGTCCTTGAATCATCCACTGGTAAAAGGATCAAAACAACAATCATCATCAACATCATCCTCTTTCTCGTGCTGGGCTTCACTGTTTGGTGCAAAGCACTCACAGGATGTTTCAATGCATCAGCCGAAGACATTCTTTTCTTTGGATCTACCACCAGTAAAGCTTTGATGAAGTCCTTAGCTATGGTCATAAAAATCGATTAGTAGTGGATGTGAGAAAGGTTTTGCTGTTTTTTGTGCGGGAGGACTGACCAGTGTTCGAGACCTTCTTCCAATATCTTTCATGGAATACCACTCTTCCTTTTGTCATTTCTCGTAGAAGAGCATTTCTATCAGTTTCTCTAAAAGGTGAATATCCACATAGAATTGTAAACGCTATGACACTGTACGAAGATGAAATGTTCTACATTAGCATTCTGTAACCAATTTGAGATGAAGAAGAGAGAATCAATTAGACTGACCCTATACTCCAACAATCACATTTTACACCATGTCCTGAACCAGTCAATACTTCTGGTGCAGCATATCCAAAACTACCAGCAGCATCTTGTAAAACTTCATCAGGATTCTCTAAATGTTTAGCAATTCCAAAATCCGCTATGACTATTCTAGAATTTGGATCTTTCGATTTATACAGTATATTTTCAGGTTTTAAATCTCGATGTACAATTTGATGGGAATGTAGATATGATGTTGCTGAACAAACTTGTCTACGCATCATAGCACAAAGATTCAGTCAAGCCCACATCATATGACGGAGTCATCATCAACAACGATAGAGAATTGACATTTCGTAAAACCCACCTTATACAATCTAAAGCATCCTTTTCCGTAAATTTCCCTCGCTCAGATATTCGATCGAATAATTCTCCTCCTACAGCCAGCTCGAAGGTGAGATAAAACCTTCGATGAGTAGAAATACTTGTCAGTATAAGGATACCTCAACAAGAACAGTGAATCTGCACTCAACATCATCCAACTTACTTATCCCTAGATTCAAAGTGATCCCAAACATGTACAATGTTAGGATGATCCAGACCTTTCAATACATTTATCTCATCCATGACAGCTTGTTCATTGCCTTTGACAAGTTTTTTCGATATTATTCTACAGCAGAAGATATCGTATATCAGCTGTTTGACAATTCATTTGGTATAAACGAAACTTACTTTAGCGCAACGTCTTTCTTTCCCCCTTCTGAGGGTGTCCAAGTAGCTCTGACAACTTTACCAAATCCACCTCTACCTAATAATTCTTCTAGCTGATAGTCCTTCTTCTTCTTGAAAGATGGAGGTTGCGATAAAACATGATCACGAATGTTCGATATATTCATTATGGACTGTATTGCACGATGCGGAGAGAGTGGGGCCAAAAAGGTTTAAGATAAATGTACAATTCGTCTTTGAAATGCAAACTTTGACTACAAAGCTGACTTTTGAGAATGAAAGGACGCTCTGATCCTTCTTATGATAAACGGGTACAGTTACAAATTTATGATATGTTTCAATATTGTCAGTGGAATAGACAGCTATGATTTTCCAATTCACTGAACAAATGAAATTACCGTGAATCAATGAACCAAATTTGTTTACGTTAATGATATCCCGATCTCAGGATGTGGAACACGCGCATTATAGATAATAACAGATCCCTTTGGTGATTGCGGCAAAGTGCGATATTGCTTGCACGATGCTCGACAACATAGCATTTGACTGTGCACCATTCAAGAGTACCTGTTCAGCGTGGAAACAATAGCTTCCGAGGGACAGGAGATGGTCAAGCATGGGAAATGCTGAAACGTTCGGTCTCAAACCAAAGACAAGCAACAACAATATGCAAACGACCATTTGAGTATGATGTAAGAATCTGGCGAGGGACAGCGAGATCACCCTTGATAGCTTCATATCTATAGATGTAGACTGCTCGACAAGTTCCCTTGATATGTCAATTGGGGGAACTCATGGAACTGCCTACCTCTCTGCTACTGCCTCGACACTTGTCCGCATCTTTGCGTTTGACAGTTACATTAAAAGAGTTACTGATCCGCCTAGTCTGGGTCCTTGAATTGCCGGAAGCAAATTGAGATTTAGTTAATTCTGACGTCTATGCTTCGGACCATCGCCGATCACCTCACTCTTCACCGTTTAAATCACGAATTTGCCCGACTTCATTTGAACTTCACGATTTGTTACTTATACTACATCGACTCGATCAAGAAGAACATTCATATCTGTTTGTCTCATTGAACGTATGCTTCGCATGTTCAGGACAATATTACCTTTCACATCGCCTTTATCGAAAAAGCCACCATTCACACATTCGCCCTTCCGCACTATGTCATCAGTGCAACATTTATACGGTACACCTGCTCCTCAGCCTTCCAATGGATCTAAAAACTCTACCGAGTCTGGAGATGCACCAGAGAAACTTCATTTGACATCTCATAATCAATATAAAACTCCACGTTTATTAAGAGAAGATCTTAATCCTAATCCTTTAATTCAATTTAATAAATGGTTATCATCAGCATTAAATCCTAAAGATAATGAAAGTCCAATAGTTATCGAACCAGAAGCAATGACAATTTCAACAACAACAAAAAAAGGTATACCTTCAAGTAGAATTGTTTTATTAAAAACAGTTGATGAAAAAGGTTTTATTTTTTTTACAAATTATAATTCAAGAAAATCAAAAGAATTAATTGAAAATCCTTATGCAAGTTTAGCTTTTTATTGGAGAGAAATTTCAAAATCTGTTAGAGTAATTGGAAATGTAGAAAAAATTACAAGAAAAGAAAGTGAAGAATATTTTCAAAGTAGACCTAGAGGAAGTCAAATTGGTGCTTGGTCTAGTCCACAATCTACAATAGTTAAAGAAGGTCAAGTACAAAGTATAGTAGATGAAAAAGCAAAAGAATTTGGTGAAAATGAAAAGATTGATTGTCCAGATTTCTGGGGAGGTTGGAGAATTGTTCCTTTGTAAGTCTGTTAATCTATGTTCTTTTTCCTTATCAGAACAGACAGATATTGACTGCATCCTATAACCCATTCTTTTCAGCGAGATAGAATTCTGGTCAGGTCAACCTTCTCGATTACATGATCGATTCAGGTATACTAGAGAAGAAGGATCAAGTGGTGATTGGGAGATCAACAGGTTGGCACCATAATGTCATGCATCATTGACTGGTTAAAGAAGATATGTTACATTACTATCCCCAGCATTTCACCTGTTTTCGCTCAATTACCCGTCCAGCCTCCAAATTGATCTAGATCTGAAAGGTTGATTGTACTTCCTCGTCAGCCGAACGAAACTGAAACTTGCTCGATGAGATGTCACTTACCTAAAGCAGGGAAATCAAGCCATGACAAAGCATTCACGTTAATATTCGGTATATTCGTGGTTGAATCAGAATTATTACTCAACCAATAAAGCTGATCTTGACCCGCAGTTTGATTTTGAATATTATGTACCATGCTTTCACCATCGAAATTAAAACCGAAATTGAATATTTGATCTGTAGGCCCTAAATTTGCGATACTTTGATTAAACATTTCTTCAGCCATGAAAGGATCGAAATCCAACGGGCTTTCATTGGTAATACTGTCACTAGGATGATCAAACAAAGTATGAGCATCAACTGGTAGAGCGACTTGATGCTGTAGATTGTGATTATATAGACTTTCGTTATCTATTGAAGAGCGGAGATGAGGATGGTTCTCAGCTCTAGGTGAACCTGGTCTTGTTTCCGGAGGGAGAATTCGCTTTTTTCTAGCTTTGCTGATCACGTATCGCAATTGTCGGGCAAATGAAAAGCCGGGGACTAAACAAGAAATCAAGGATACTCGTGTGAGCAAGAGAAGAAAAATCTGGAGCTTTGATCAGGAATACTTACAATGAGCCAGAACGTCAGTGAGCTGCGTGAGATCTTTAGCGACTTTCCTCAAGTCAACTGCTTCAGGAAATAAAGTTGCCAATCTGATGTATATTCTTGAAACGCTTGCCAATGCGACATGCGAATAATGGTTCGCATACAACAATTTGTTTTTCTATTGACAGACATATCCGTTAGATTCTGTCTTCAGTGTTTGAGGTCTTGGAGCTCACCTCCGTACTGATAATCTTGCCTGCAATGAACCTAGCGTCGTCCAAGCTGGATAACAACCAACTCCTACGGTGAGGCAATAAATTGCCAACGTCAAGAGGACTGCGAATATCCCGGAGCAAATACGAATTTGCAAGAACTCTGCACAATGTTATTATTGGCGTCGAATAATCCATTGGAAGAAGTGGTTTTCGTTATTAACTACTTACGAGCTGAAACATCTTTGTGTGGTCACTGCGTGAGAGTGGTATTAGTCTTTATATCATAAGCACAATGTGATCACATACTTACAATCAGTAACCAAAACATCATCCAAAGATACTCCTTGACAAACTACGGCATAAACAATCAGCTGTCTTGCCTCAAAGTACAGTTGGAGTTTCCTCACTGTAATATTCCTTCCATTTGGCTTCCCAATTCTTCGCCCCGTCATTGAAGCGTTGTAGAGCTTGATCGACATCGCCTTTTTCATCTGATAAGCTTATACGATGTTGCGGCACTTTCAAAGTTGGTCATTTATCAGGTCCACTCTATCGCTTTTGAGAGTGATAGCTTGACCTACGTCTATGCAAGAGTATTTCGCACGAAGCGATAATCCGTCCATCGGTAGGTAATCTACTTGGGTGACTTAACAGAGCATGGGCATGAGGCAAAATGAGATTCTCCTCGATAATCAAGGGTCTTCCATGATTATACGCCATTCTGTGAGATTGTGAAATTCGATCAGCCGAAAATTGTAGCGCAAGGCGCTCGCGAATCGATGCACTTACTCAATTGCCATTTTACAGATTGTGAGCCATAATCTAGCTCCTATGACTAGTCTTTTTTCCGGGTCTTCCGATGAAGGGTATGAGGAAGATATCTTGCTAGCATATCGTTGTTCGGCTAATCTTGGTAAACATTTGTAAAGCTCCATATCGATTCTAAATCAAATATAAGCATAATAAGAGGGTCGATGGTAAACCTTTCAAGCCTGAACTCACGCCATGCTTATTGCATGACTGCCAGGTCGCCATCCGGTATCACCCCAGGAGGCCAGTACAACTGAAATATCTTAGGGATCAGGTTTTGCATTTCTGGCTAAGGAGATTACATTGAATTCACTTACTCATGGCCTGCAGAGCTTCTGCATTAGCAATAGGTGAAAATAAGGTACTTTTGCCTTTGTAGAATACATGTCAGGACATAGTGATGTGAGCTTGCTCTCTTCTTGAACGAAAATGACCCACCTATCGACTCCGCATGCTCTTTCAGCTTTCTTTGAAGATCACTAGGAACATTTCCTGCATCCATGATTTTCTGCCCAACGAACAGGATAACTGATATGGAAAAAGAGGATCGCTGTCTCAGACTGTATCACACAGATTATGAAGTCAGCTTTAAATTTGACAGAAAATAAGCACGGCAGCAAGAAACAAGATACCTTTCCCAAGTATCTGTAGTAGGATCATAAACAGGTATGAAGGCATGTGCGCCTCTAAAAAATCTATTTACATCATATGGATGAAATATGAGTATATCCGCAAATTGTCAATTCGTATGATGGGCTTACAGATCAAACAATTGTCGTCCGTGTGACTCAGTACAGATACCTCTTGCAATGGGGTCCAATGATATCGATGTTGGAAACACATCGCTGGCGGGAACATCGTTGGATCGCTTTCTCTTCTTGGTCTGCAACGCGCCTTCTCCAACAGGAGATACTCCAAATGGCTTAGATCCTTTTTGCTGAAGATTGTTAAATACGGTTGTATCCTTTGGAGATACACTTTCCGCGGGCAAATGCCCATCTGCTCGTAACCTCTTCCTTTCTTCTCTCTTAAGCATTTCACGCATCATTGACATGCCCTCCATATCCCGTTCCGGATGTTCTTTATCACCATCTGTAGATGATGAGCTTTCAGAATGCTCTTCTATAGTATCAAGATTCTCATCTCGTCTATCATCGTGAGAAGCGGTGAGAGTTTCGACGTGTGACGTGTTCTGAGTCTGAAAAATATGATTTTGTTGATTTGCAATTTGTTGAACCCATTGCTCGAGCGAAGGCGTAGAAGTGGACGGTTCCGATACTGGCTTAGGTCTATCTTGATCTGACATGATACGGATCAGATGAGCGATGTTCTATGTGAAAAGAGCTGACTAAAGATACACTCACTGCGATTATCATGCGCAGCTGACATCGACGATCCAGTCGACCCAGTAGTAGGCGCTAAGCGCAATAAAAGGGAGACTACATTCTCAAGATTCGTTTTCACCTGTTCCATCTGTTCCTCCAAAGCATTGACTTTACTACATGACGCCCAGGAGAATCAGTATCAATACGCGCATTAGGACATGCAAGCATGCACGTAATCTACGTCTCACTCACTTTTGCAGACCTCGAGTAGATCTGGACTTGCGCTTCGGAGGAAGAGTGGAAGTGCTACCGCTTGCAATGAAATTTCGATCACTCATTTCTTTTCCTTGTGTCCACTTTTGATGCCAGCGTAATGTACTTCGATCTCTGGGTACTGGCTCTTCTTTGTCACATCAGATCAAGCAGACTCATTAAGTATTTCGAATCAACAATGCGAAAATCGTTGCAGAATCAACGTGATCTCATCCCTAAGATCCGGTAAAGGGGAAAAAAGCGTCAGCCGCACATGACGAGAACGGCCCCGCTAACATATGATGTAATCTCGTAATCATTAAAAACCCAGACAAATATGAAATACAATTTACCCTTGATGAAGGGACTGAAGACTACAGACGGTAGAAATGACAAAAATCAAAATGCATCTAAATATCATATTGTATACAATTACAGGACTAGTTTCAATTTTCAATTATTCTCTAAGCAGACTCAAGCCAGACTGTAGTTTCACCTGCAATGACACCTTCTTTGACTGATTGTTCAGAAGAACTGACAAGAACTTTACCAGCTGGTAATGCAGCTTCATTCTTACTGAAATTAATTACCACTTCCCATCCACCAGGTCTTTTGAAATGTAGTATATCTTTTTCAGGATTCTTGACCCATTCAAAAGTTTCAGAAGTTTGAAGTCTTTTTCTTAATTCTAATGCACGTCGATATACGTTAAGTGTACTTTTAGGATCTTCATCCTCTTTATCTACAGCGTAATTTGACATCCAATCAGGTTGAGGTAAATGAGCTGGTTTACCAGGACCGTATCCGAAATTCTTATCATTTGAAGACCATGGAAGTGGTACTCTGCATCCATCTCTTCCTATTTCTTTTCCTTTCGTTCGACGGAAAATTGGATCTTGTCTTTCCTCAGGTTCAATTTCAACAACTTCTTGTAAGCCCAGTTCTTCACCCCTATGTTGTGAATCAAAATCAGCGAAAGGTTTTGCGGCTTTTTGCGAGGAACAATTCACTCACTGGTATATATAAGTTGAACCTGGTAAGGCCAAGATCAATAAAGTTGCCGCTTTAGCCCTCTTGATACCGCTCTCAACATCGACTTTCTGCGTCTGAAATCTATCGATTAAGAATTTGTTCAAAGCCACTTGAGATACTGGAAGATTTTCATTTGGAACGTTGGGAAGACCAAATCGAGTTGCATGCCTCATAACCTAATAACACTCAATCATCAGGAAAAATATATTGACAATCGGGAGGTGAATGACTCGACACTCACATCATGATTTGATAATACCCAAGTATTGCTTGATTTGGTTTCCTCGGCCGCAGCTAAAGAATCGTTGATACATTTTCTATATTCTTCCGATTCGAAATTACATAATAAGATATCGAAAGAGAATGTCTGACCCAAACCATCGGCAGAAGCGTAGAGTGGTTTTCTGTCTGGTGCTACCCATGCTTCGGCGACAGCCCTATGGAACAGATTAGATTCGTAGTCCTTCTCGAGGTAACAGAGCCGATAAAAGCTATAAGATGAATGGATGAAACGGAAGTATACGTACATGAGTGGTGGATCATATTGATTAAACAATTTTCGCCAGCTACTGTAGATCTCGTGAACTTCTTGTCTATCCAATAAAGGATGGTCCAAATCGGCATTTCCATTCGTCAATTTTTGAGTGGTCATTTTGTCCAAAGTCTCCCAATCAGGTAATGGTTCAGACATGTCTTTGGCAAGACCATGAGCTACATCGATTCGAAATCCTGAAACTCCTCTATCTCCCCAAAATTTCAATGTCTTCAAGAAATCTGCCTTGACGTCAGGATGTTCCCAATTGAAATCGGGTTGAGAATTATCGAACCAATGAAAGTACCATTGACCGTCATTTGAACCAGAAGGCGACCACGCCGATCCACCAAAGATACAATTCCAATCGGTTGGGGGCTCATCCTTGTTCGCACCTTTACCTGTAAGCGACGCGTGCGGTCAGTCGAATTCTACAGCACGAAAGTTACCGTCATTATGCACTCACCATCTCTAAAAATGTATCTTTCTCGCTCAGCAGATCCTTTTCCAGCTTTTAGAGCAGCTTGGAACCATTCATGATCATCACTAGAATGGTTAGGCACTATATCTACCATTACTCTGATTCCAGCATTCTTGAGAGCCGCGCTCATCTCGTCGAAATCCTCCAGAGTACCAATCTTTGGATCAACGTCTCTGTAATCTGCCACATCATCTGCGAGGCAAGAATGTAATCAGCCATCCACTCGAATCAGCAATAGGACGAGACACAACTCACATCCACCATCCTTCAACGCAGAAGGGTAGAAAGGGCTAAGCCAAACCGCATCGATACCGAGCTGTTTCAAGTATGGCACACGAGATGTAATACCTTTGAGATCACCAATACCATCACCATTTGCATCGGCAAAAGACCTGGGGTAAATTTGGTAGATGACAGCTTGTCTCCACCAGTTAGGATCTTTAGACATCGATCAGCTGGAATACAGTAATTGGGTAAGGATGGCCAACTCACCGGGAACAAGGTATACCATTGTGCGCAAGCGGATTTCCTTAACACAAGATGTAGAGGAGTAGATAGTTTTACAGTCAGAAAGAACTTCAGTAGCAAATGCAGTGCGAGTCAACCACTTTGGCTCGACCAGATATTACTCTTCTATACACTGAATAGCATTCGATCATATTGCATGCTCATTTCAGAATTTGTGGTGGAGGTCGGACCGGTAAAACAGCTGATTGACATGAACTAAAATCTAGGACACATTTGGGTTTTTGACCCTTTCTGTTCCTGCCTCACATTACCCCTCAAAATTGCCAATCGTTCTTGAGCGGCACTTCATGATCAAGAATTAGGCTGAAGCAAGGATGCAGAACAGAATTTGCAATATTCAGACAACAAATGAGGCATTTACGTTCCTAAGGCATCGATATGGGTCTTTTCGATTGCCAATAAATGGAACGATCTTAAGGCATTGGAAGTTATCAGCTGAGCGCGGCTTGAGATTAAGATCTTGTCAGCGTAGGTTCCTGGCAGGTCAGGTGACGCACATTTGGAACTCCACGCTAAAAGGCCATTGCTTTGACTGAAAGCTTCTCTGATGACGACAATTTGTTACCATTAATTCAACTGCCTAATGCACGAGGTTATCCAAATGCACATCTGAACAACAAAAATTGCCAATAATTGAATCTTTAGTTGTACAAAAACTAATTGCATTCCCATAAATTTACGTGATTTTTTAGGTTTATTATACCCCATCTGCCGCAGACAGGAACGCCATGTTTTATTCTAAACGTCCGGAGAAAAAGATTTCCATAGGAGCTGCCCCAAGGGGATCCCGCAACGGTGATCGTCCGAAATCCAATTTTGTCTAGCGATTAACGACGTGATGTATCAAAGTTTGCAAGATGCAACCCCATATTTAGGCTTCGTGAACAACTTTGATCAGAAGATCGATATAGCCAGAGATATATAAGCTGTCTTGAGAAATCGACAGAAGTGAAAGAAATCTTCCCAACAACAGATCTTCAACTTCCTAAAGCTTGAAGCATATCAATCTCAAACCTTTGAGCGTATAAGTGAAACAACATGTCTCGAAGAGGTACTTTTGCCGACATCGCTGCCGACTTACCGGCTGGCAATGACCTGGTTACTACCGAACAAACTGTATTGGATAATATCAAACAAGAAATCGCCAACTACGACGATGTAGTTGATTCTGCCCGTGCAGCGGTCGATGCTGAAAAGAGCATGTCTCTAAGAGAAGCTCTTCGACGATATCCAAAAGCAGCCGGATGGTCGATTCTACTTTCGACAGCTATGTAAGTTGTGACCGTACCAATGCGATGAAAATGACATACTAATTATCTTCCTACGCCTTTAGTGTTATGGAAGGTTTCGATGTTGTTCTTATAAACAACTTTTACGCACTACCTCAATTTTCCCAAAAATATGGTGTACAACTTCCAGATGGCAAATATACCATTACTGCAGCGTGGCAAGCTGGTTTGTCCAATGGTGCTCAAGTTGGTGAAATTATCGGTCTTTGCCTTAACGGTTGGTCTTCTGAAAGATTTGGTTATAAGAAGACTATGATCGCTGCACTCTCGATGATGATCTGTGCTATTTTCATTCCATTCTTCGCTAAGAATATCGAGACTTTACTCGTTGGTGAAATCTTACAGGGGTGAGTGACAAATCAACAGAATGCACCAAAGAGCGACTAACTCAAGGTCTTCTCTTTCATTTAGTATTCCTTGGGGTGTCTTCCAAACACTTACCACTGCTTATGCTGCTGAGATATCACCTGTTGCTCTTCGACCTTACTTAACTGCCTATGTTAACTTATGTTGGGTTATCGGACAAGTTATTGCTTCCGGTGTTCTTCGAGGTGTTTTGACTTGGGACTCTCAATGGGCTTACAGACTTCCTTTCGCTCTTCAATGTGAGTCTTTCTTTTCCAGTATCTTACTACAGATCTTCAAGTGAAAATTGTTAAAGCTGACACTTCAATCAATATCAGGGCTATGGCCAGCACCAATTTTGATTGGTACGATTTTCGCACCAGAATCACCATGGTGGCAAGTTCGAACAGGTCAACATGATGCTGCTCGAAAGACTATTAAGAGTTTATTCAACAATTCCACGGAAGAGGAAGTTGAAAATTCAATCTCATTGATGGTACATACAAATGCTATTGAAAAAGAATTATCAGCAGGTACAAGTTATTGGGATTGTTTCAGAGGTGTTGATTTGAGAAGAACAGAAGTAGCTTCTGGTGCTTGGATGATTCAAAATTTATGTGGATCAGCATTTATGGGTTATTCAACTTTTTTCCTTGAACAAGCTGGTTTAGCAACTACAAACGCATTTAATCTTTCAATTGCTCAATACGCTCTTGGTATTTGTGGTACTCTTTCTTCATGGCTTTTCATGACTAGATTCGGAAGAAGAAGACTCTATCTTGTTGGTCTTTTCGGTATGATCTGTTTCTTGTTAGTCATCGGTGGTATGGGTTTCATCTCTACTTCAAACTCTGGTGCTCAGTGAGTCATAGCTTCAATCTGACATTATATCGAGGTGCAAGTAATTGACCCGCGTGTCACTGTTTTAGATGGGCTATTGGAGCGATGTTACTTGCCTACACTGCTTTATATGATGCTACTGTCGGACCAGTATGTTACACAATCGTAGGAGAAATCTCCTCCACTAGATTGAGAGCTAAAACAGTCGTGTGAGTATTCATATCATGTATTACCAAAAGATACGAATTGACAAAACCCATCTCCCTTGAATAGAATCGCTCGAGTCGCTTACAACATCATCGGTATCGTTAATGGTATTATCATGCCATACTTCTTGAACGCACAAAAGCTTAATTGGGGAGCCAAGACTGGATGGTTCTGGGCAGGATTCTGTATCATTTGTTTCATCTGGACATACTTTAGATTACCTGAAGCGAAAGGTAGAACATATGGTGAATTGGACGTTTTATTCGAAAATAAAGTTTCTGCTAGAAAATTCGCTGCTACCGTTGTTGATCAATTCGCCGGACATGAGTCTTCTCATTCTCCATCTGGTGGACGAGTTGAAGATATTGATGAGAAGAAATTCATTAATGGAGGTCAAGGTGATGTTGTTCACTTAGAAAGTATTTGATGACTCTGAATGTGGCAAAAAAGGAAGTCAAGTCTCTTCTTGACCTTCATGTGGAAGTCGGAACAAGTATGTATTTATGATCGTTTCGAAGTCAATTCTGAGTAATCTTTTTATATGGTCATTATGATATGAGATAGGTTTATAGTATAACATAGTTACAATAGCGTATTTTACGAGATGAATTTTGCTAAATATCTTATACATCTGAACTGTTTCACCAGTGCACCATATCGCCTTCATAACTTAATCTTATGCAATCACCCAGGCTAACGTCATGCATCATGCAGTTGTCGATGATGATTGTGCTTCAAATCTTATCTCCTTGCGGCACCACATATTAAAGTCTAATTACTTATATACAATGCATTCAAGAGTTCGTGGAAGGTGAGTAACAAAAAATGATATGGCAAACCGAATTTTAATTCACCAACGCATGATTCAAGTATAAACAGTGACGATATCACTAAATCTTTCCCTTACCCAAGCCAAAAGGTAAAGGGACAAACATACTAGTCTCATCTCTGTATTTCTTCCATGCAGCATCATCACCAAATCTCTTTTCAGCTGATTCTTCTAAAGGTGGTACACCAGAAGCATAACGAAGTAAGAAATAAGAGAAGATGGGTGAAACAAAGCAGAGATATTTCACCGTGGGTGGTAATGGAGTTGTAAAAGCTAAGAGAGGAGGTCCATTTTGTAGGATTACTTCGCCCAGATAGCTAAACAGCAATCATCAGTCATTAATATCAAGTAGATTGATAAATTTCTATTGTATCTCACTTAGGATGTCTGGATAAACTCCATAAACCAGAAGAAATGAATTTCTCTTCATGTTTCTTTTCATCCTTTTCTTTCCTCCATTGTGATTTTTCTGAAAATGATCATAGCCAATAACGTTAGCCAATGAAAACTTTCCACCTAACTGAGATTGTAAATTATACATGAACTCACCAGAATCAGCAAGGACTTCGAATCCTAAACCAGCTAGCCAAATACCTAATCCAATGAAATCCTTAATTCCCAAAGCAGGGTGTGCAGCGGCAGGGACAGAGTTTACTAAATAAGCAGGAAGACCAACGAGTGTAATCCAAAGTGCTTGACCGAACCTTGATATGCTGATTTAGCATTGTCTGCACGGGGAAAAGCTCTGGGGAATACAAGATGAGAAACTCACCACATTCCGGAGAAAATCGCTGGTTTGGTTTTAAGATCGTCGAATCGAGAATCAGAACCATGTTTAGCAATACGCTATTGGTTACCACCGCATCAGCTCTTCTGTATCGGATTTGTGAGAATTATCATGGGGAGGTAGATATTTCAGACTCACTCCGAAGAGATAATAACCCAATCTACCTGCCCAAATCAACATCATAGCGCTAACCAATAATTGTCTAGGATGATGACCTGAAAGAGTAAATGGAATAGTAGGTGATTTTGTTACCCATGATTTAACAGTCGGATAATACTGGAAACATTACAAGCCATTATTAATTCTAATTTGGATTTGAAGATGTCAAATCTAAGGTTTACTTACTAAAGATAGTAAAGTAGAAGTGATAAAACCTGTTGAACCTGCTAAATCGTAAAATTTTTCAGTCTTATTAGGGACTGAATATAAGGCGAAAGCAGTTTGATATGCGAATCTGTACATGATCAGAGCAACAATCAGCTCTAATCTTTTCAGAACACAAAGTGACGGCGATCATAGATTTCTGTCTTGTCTAGCCTTCTCAATGTGTCAACACTACTGTTAATCCATCTGTACTCACGTAAAGCCAAGTACACCTGCTAAACGAGAAGTGACAGCTGGATGAAGACCTAAAAAGACCATGTTGGGCTTAGTGATCTTTTATAGTATTCATAGAGATTCCCAAAGATAATTGATGAACAGATAATACAAGTCTATTTTACTATAACATCCATCATGAAATGAACACGCATTTCAGAATGGACTTTGTGTGTGAACTTGAATGACGAGATGATGATGTAACTGATTTAAAGATTAACCGTATCGATCGGACGCTAAATCCGTGCCTCGCATTGCCCGAAGACCGATACTACTCTGACTATTCAAGGGGGATAACTTTGCATGCATGTATGATTTGGAATATATGTGATAGGATATGTCAAATTACTTACGCATGCTGAGTGACCGTCGCGTTGACGATCTTAGGTAAAGTTTCTGTTCTAATATATCATACCGATCAAACCATAATTAGATGACCTTACCTTGAAATCGAAGTTGTTCATGAGTTCACATTGTATGATTGACTGTTTTTATTTCCATCGTTCTTACATTTTCAAATATAGTTTGTCCTATACCTACGTCCACACGTCAGTCTATATTTCATCTTCATCGCCATGCTCATATATTCGGACTCCTTTAGTTGCTTTTTGAGTTATTATCATTATTCATTATTTTCTCAATATCATTCTTAAATTTAAAATTTGTACCCGAATTCAATTTAACACTCACTATGTTTTATTATGATTTCAGTTTTAGTTGAAATATGATACTGTTCAATTATCGAAATAGTTTCTATAAATCTTATGAAATAAGCGTCAAATCAATTTTTTTCATTTGAAAAAAAAACAAACTTTGATCTTTATAAAATCCTTATAATCATAATGAACTAATTATAAAAAATACCTTATACAATAATAATTTCAGAACAACTTAATTTTGTATTATACCATAGTTAGAGGTTATATTTTCCATTTAAACTTTTTGAATAATCATATCTACAATTCATTGAATCAAAATCCCCAAGAAGAAATAGTAGGATAAAATGAATTTTGTTTTTTAATTAATGATATAATACTATTCTTTCACATTCCCATTCTCCACTTCTATCTTGTTATTATTTTTTTTGTATAGACTTCTCCAGCTTTAATAGGATTCGGAATTATAAATCCTGTCATTTTTGGAATTTCTGCTTCATTTATTTTTGTATTTGAAGTTGAATTTGTAGGATTATTGGATTGACATTTAAAGATTGAGATGCATGGGTAGATATACCTAATTAGTATTTGTGCGTTAATTGAAGATAGGAAGAAAAGAGATATGTAAAAGATAGCCTGCATTTGCATTTTGTGTTTGATATTCGGTTAAGTTGAAGTTTCGCTTGGAATGAATGTGATTTCGAAGCGATTGATGGTGGATTTGCTGGACTTGCTGAATAATTAGAGAAGGATTGGACCTGCCGAATGCAGCGAAAATAGCAGAAAAGCAATTCTTCAAGAGAAAGCTGAACTTAAAGGTAAATGGAAGTGGAAGCTAAGAACATTCGAAGTAGAAAGTGAACAATCAAGGAAAATTTCAAAGGGAAGAATAGAAAAGGATGGGTCATCAGTAAGGTCGATAAATTGTAGATAATTGAAGATATAAAGGAAAATCAGACGTTCTAGCTAGATTCTAAGATCCACTAACTCATTTAATGATTGTTTCGTATAGGAGACCAAGCGGCGCAGTCGCTCAGTGATACACAGTTAACGGTTGTCCTCCTTTTATCCATGCATCAGCTCAACCCAAGGTAAACTATCTGGAGAGGTCAGTCCTAGTAGAACAGAAAGAATAAAGAGTGTTATAAATCTCAGTATGAAAGTGTTATTGAGTGAAAGTGTTATAAGGGTTACCCATTTTTATCAGAATTCACTTGAGCATCATTATCTAATCGTCGAACCGAATGATTGGTAACCACATAGACTTTTACTTTACAACAAAAATGTTGTAGTGCAGATGATAATGTGATGATGTCAGAGTTGTTGCATATGCTTTTAATCGTTCCACTCCTATTCTACTCATACATAGATCCTCTCATTTCACTTTATCTTTATTGAGCTTTACTAACAGTTTGTGAATTCACTAATTTACTCAATTCACTAGATACTTGAGATTCCGATAAATCTGCTAATTGAATTTGAGATTCGGCTCCTCGTTCTATGCGGAATAAAAGTAATCAACATCATAAGCGTCGTTATCTATATATAATCCAATGAAAGCCTCAAAATTCAAGAAAGGAGTTTACGAGTATTTGACAATTTATACACTCGTTTGAAAGTTAAATTATAGCCATAATTGAACGTATGAAATAGGATAGTGAAGATGAATTTTCAAATAAGTAAAATTACTCACCAAATCTTACAAATGCCCTTGGTGATATATCACTAGCTTCACGAATTAAGAATTTTAAATCTGGGTTTGATTTTTTGATAGATGGATAAGATGATTGAACGAATTTTCTATATAAAGTGTTTCGGTATATTAGTATATATACTTTTTTTTTTTTCGTTTCCAGACTTAAAATTTGTGCATTGTAATTGTGCTATTACTTCTTGATGGACGCTTATGAGGTTATGGGATATTAAATCAAACTAACCTGATACCTGCTGAATGACCTGAAGTTTGACAAAAATGTAATCTAATTTCCTTGACTGCTTTTGGTATTTGTTTAGCGAAGTTGGACATATTGTCTGAGTAATATATCAATTCGATGATCAAGATGTAATAGGAATTGTTTTTTCTGATTATTTGTATTGACTCTGATAAATATATGCAATGCAGTGACTTATGTGGTTCTAAAATGACAAGTTGAAAGAGTGAATTATCTAGATTTGGATTGGAAGTCTTGTACGAGTAGCTTAAATCAGCCTGATAACCTTTTCTTTAAACCTGGTACATATACAGCTGATATAGAGTCAGCCTGATTTAGACTAATCCTCCACCACGTGTTCTTGAATATGAGATTTCCGATACGTGCCTGAATGATGTTGATACAAGAATTTCAACAACAAATGTTGCAGAAGAGATTATAACTTTAGCAGAAGTATGAAGGATTCAATACCTTCTGTGTCTTTGTGAAACTCATAACAATAGTTACAAAAGCCTTTCAAGTGCACCTAAACTTTAAACTTTTAAGGATTGATTCCAGAAAGATAGTGCTTTGATCATTATGCCTCATAAACGTAAGCTTTAAATCTTCGAAACTCATACGATATTTATCATAATGCTAATTTACAAATGAATGGTAGGTTCGAAAAGATCAGTCAGAGAAGCTGAAACGGCTAAAAAGTGAGTTCAAGCTAGGATTTTATGTTAACCATGCAAAAATATACGATAAATTTATTAATGATGAATAATCGCTAATGTATCACTCGATTATAGAGGATCAAATTTACCTCCTTCTGTAAAAGCAACAAATTCAGCATATGATGATACACCTAAAGGAGCTTCACGTATAATATCAGGATGGAAATTTCAATCAACATTTAGAGAAAGTGGTAGAACAAATTCAGAAGATATAGGTGATACAAATAAAAAATCAAATTTAAAAAATAATGAATCAAATTTAAAGTTAAAAAATCAATTAAATACTAATAAAGGAAAAGAAAAAGAAAAATTACCAAAAATATTACCAAATGAAACTTTAGGTGATTTTAATAGACGTATTGAAGAAATTTTACGTCCAAGTGTAAATAAAGCAATAAAAGAAGCAGCTTCTTTAAAAGCATTAGAAGAATCAAATTTAATAAAAGAAAAAAAATTTCGTAAAAAACAAATTAAATTAGAAAAATTAATTAAAGAAGGTAAATTACCTAAAGAATCTTTAGAAAAATTTTTATTAGAAAAGAAAGAAAAAGAAAAAGAAAAAGAAAAATCAAATAAAAGGAAAAGATTGAATAATGATAATACTAATGAAGAAGAAGAAGAAGAAGATAAATTTAAAAATAGAAAACCAATTAAAGAATTTAAAGAATTAGAAAAACCAAGAAGATTAAATGATATTGTACAAGAACCACCTCAATTACCACATTTACGTAAATCTTCTACTAAAATTAAAAGTAATACTTCTTCTAAAGAAAGATATGAAGCTGTAGGTAAAAATAGTGATAAGATACCACTTAATGCAGGACAAAAGAGAATATTAGATGAAGAAAGAGAAAGAGTAGTTAAAATGTATAGGGAATTAAAAGCTAAGAAAGAAGAAGAAAGAGTTAATTTTGTAGGGAAGAAATTGTAAGATTGATTCGTATAGACTGAGCAAGGGATTAATAAATCAAAGTAAATTACCATCCTCGACTCTTGCATGAGAAGGAAATTGTAATTTGTAGCTCAACATAAATTATGTAAATATTACTTGCAACTTGAATTTAGTTTTTCATTGAAATACCCCTGAAAGCGTTCCTCTGAAGACGAGCATCATCAAATAAAGGACGAATGATTTCTATCATAATTCATATTCGACTTGTTTTATAAAATCTAACAAGTTGATTTTTACACCCTCTCTCCCTTCAATCAAATTTATCTATCCATTCAAAAGATGTATAAATATAAAGATCTACTTTTGACTTTTTTTTTAAATCACCTTAGCATACATCCTCGCCTCGTTTTCCCACTCTTGATTTACTCCAATTCTTCAAGATCAGCATCTTTCTTTTCACCTTCTCCAGCTTCATCAAAGTTTTCAACAAGGTCTGGAATTTCATCATCACCACCTTCTTTTGATTCTTCTGCACCTGCACCACCTGCTGCTGCTGCAGCAGCAGCTTGTCTAGCAGTCATAGATTGATAAGATTCGGCAAGTCTTCTTAAATTAGCTAAAGAGTCTGGACCTAATTGATTTAAAATTCCAGGTACTAATTCTGTAAGTTCTTTAGTTTGTCCTGGACCATATACTGCTAAAGTGTTGGAAGGGAGAGCAGCGTGGACTAAAGCAAATGAACATGTTTGATTATTAGTTCGCGTTACTTCTCAAAAGGAAACTAAGTTGTCAAAGAATAAATGCAATGATCCTCCTGCTTTCCTTTCTATTGACATGCTAATTTCTCCTCACATTATTTCTCCCCTATATCTTGCATTTGGACGACACACGAATAGTTAAAAAAAAACTCCTTACTCACCTCGAGGAGCACCGAAATGCAAAACGTTACCATCTTCCTTGAACATGTTAACTTCCTCTACACCGGTAATAGGTTGAACACCTAATTTCTTAAGAGCAGCTTGAAGTTTTCTATCATCTCCTTGAGAGGCAGTAACTGATTTCTTTACTTGCTTTCTTCGGGGTGTACCCTTTCCACCTATGTTCGGAGTTTGAAAGGATTGGGAATAGATTGAAAGACGAATTAATGTAAAGGAGAGGGTTGTTTAATTATGCGGTAATGAAAGATATTGTAGTGAGGTAATTCATGAGTTTGATAGGTATTATTAAAATGTATGTTGTGGTAACGCATAGAAATATATTGATTGAAAGTGAAGGAAGAATAAAGAATAATTAGTTCCAATCAAACGATTTATCATGTTGAAAATGGGACATACCGATTCGGACTTGAGCTTGAAGTTTAGCCAACTTATCTTTATCCATTTTGACTGCTTTTTTTCGATGAGTATAAGTTTAGATTAATTTAGATGAAGTTTGAATGATATATAAGGTTTATTGCTCTTTAACGCTGAACAATGGTCAATGGTGAGTGAGTCTGAGTGAATGAGTGAGTAGTGAGTTAGTGAGAATGATCGTTTGGGCGGGGCCTACCACTTGATTTCAAAAGTGGCAGTCTCAACTAATACCGGCATTTATCGGTAATAAATCTTGAACAAGTCATTGTGGCATCTTACGCGTGTGCTATTTCTATTTAATGCGTAATGAGTAATGCGTAATGTTTGACTTTTGTTTAGAGTTTGTTTCAATCAGTCGTGCGATGATCCTTGTATATGGTTAAAAAGCTAATTAGATCTAACTCAAAATTGTCAATGTAACTTACTCTTAAAACGACTCATTATCATCTACGAAACTTCTTGAGAACAGCACAAAAAAGGAGACTGCCGGGAGTATCTAAACAACGCGATCAAATTACATAAATCACAATGTTCGCTCCTCGTTCAACTCATATTCCACGTACTTATTCAGTGTATCAACAACCTACAACGACAAAAAAGAATACAAATAAAGAAAATGCTAATGCTTTACCTTCTAGAACGCCTTCGAGGTCAGGTAAGATGGCAATGGGAGGTCCTAGTACTGGTATGAGAATGGGATTGGGTATAAAAACGGAAGGAAGAGATAGGAATATTTTGATGCAACAACAAAATGGAGGAGGAAAAGGTAAAGGAAAAGAAGGAGAAGATATTGGTAAATTTTGAATTTAAGCATTAAAATATCATTCAATAAGCTAATTTTCAAATGCTCTTTTTGAAGAACCAAAACGTTTATTCGCAAATGGACCTTCTAAGTCCATTTCAATTCCACCTTCTAAATCATTATCTTCAATGCCACATATTCAATTAAATCAAACAACACATAAAACTCCTGCTAGATCAAGTAAAAAACAAAATTTTCAAGCTTTACGTACTCCTGCTCCAGTAATGAATGAACCTGCTCCAACACCTTTACCTTCTGCAACTAGAGCTAGACGTAGATCAAGAGCTTCTTTATCAAATATAAGTCTTACACCTATTAAATCTTCAATTGAACAAAATTTTCAAACTCCTGCTCCAAAACAATGGGAAGAAGAATTGAGTTTAGGTAATATTGAAGAAACTACAAATGAAATTTTACAAAATGTCCAAGAAGAAAATGAAATTGAAGAAGATTATGAACCTGAATATATGCCTCCTCCTGTACAAGGTATGTAATACTCCAGAAAACGATTCTCAGAGTGATTTTCGATCGGAAAGGTTGACTTGGTTTCAAAACAGAAATCCCATTTACACCCGCATACGATCATCCAGATCTTGTTGCGATCTTTTCGACATTATCGGGATTACCTCCAATGTGGTCGAAATCTGACGACGTGATTATACGCGAAGTACCTGCTTTCGAAGTCGAGGCGGTAGATATACAAGGCATGATCCTCAAAGGTTAGCTAGTATTCCACATTTTGAGCACATGGAGATTCAGCTAACATTCAAATCACTTGTGCAGACGATGCGGATCTGGAAGAAGATTGGTTAAGACCTAAATCTAAGCCACTTGTCCCTATCCAAAAGCCAAGACCTGCTGTGAACAACTCAAGAGTAACCACTACCAAAGGAGCGAGTATCCAATCTAGACAACAGGCCTCTGTTGTTGTCCGACCTGACATTCAAACTTCCCGTATGACCAATGTTAGAACACCTTCGACACTCTCTCGATCCACTATCGTACCTTCCACAAGACCCAAAACTATCACACCCGTTTCCAGGACTCTGCCAGTCCGCCAGAATATCATAAATAGGCCCACTATACCTGGAAGAAGCTCTTCTCAAGTCGTTGCGCGATCAAAACCTATAATTAAGATAGCGGATGAGGATAAAGAGTTATTTGATTCGTGGGATCAGCTTGACAGTGTACCCGAGTTTCAATTTGATCTGGACTTCGATGATACAACCTTGACTCAATAGGAAATACCCGAAAGCGGTTAGGACATTGGTGTAAATTTGGGCGATCTCAAGATCTCAGATAATCCATCCACTTATCGACACGATAGTCTGAAGTTAAGCGCCCACTACAAAATTGTCCAGACTTAGTCGAACGAGTCTCGTTATTTGGAAAATGTGCTTCATCCTCTCTCAAAATGTTATCAGTTTCTCGTGATCTGACTCTGCCATCATTTATTATTTGTATATACTATGAACAAGTGTATGTTGAAAAGACTAATTGTAGTTTTCCATGTGTGTTATACGTCCTTCTTATACCTTTGTAATGCATATTTCACAAGCATTGTGCCTTTGTTAATGCAATCATTTATGATACCTAAATGCATCTGATTTGTGAAATATCTATGCATAGTATGGCGATGTAACTTGTTTTAAAGTTGCTGAGAATCGAATAAACCTAGATCTGCCTTCTTTCCATAAATCGAGATGCTTGTCGATAAACCTCCACTTTGTGTGTTGTATGTTGTATTCGAACAACAACAAAATGAAAGTCACACATATCATTCTATTCGATTCACTAGATATCAATTAGATAATTACCATATCGCCCTAAACATCTAATGGTCTTTACAATAGATTACCCAATAAAGTCATTTTTACTCGTTAAGCCTATTTAGCATCAGATTCACAATATAACAATCAAACAGATTATCTATCAATCCATTTGAACGAAATTCGAAACAATGTCATCTCCATTCACTATTCCAAATATATCATCATCTCCATTCAATTTATCACAAATTACTCAATCTCAAATTTCAAATAATCAAAATGGAATTATAGGTGGAGGAACATCATCACCTAATTCATTTGGAATTTCAATAACAACACCATTAGGAAATCAACCAATATTTGCACCTTCACCTTTATCTCAATTAATCTCATCAACAATAAATAATAATAATTCAAATTCAAATTCAAATACAGTATTTACTCCTAATTTAAATACAAATAATAATAATAATAATGGAGGAAATGAAATTACACCAAATACATTAAATTTATTAAATTCAATTGGAATAAATTCAATTTTAAATCAAAATCAAAATCAAAATCAAAATCAAAATCAAAATCAAAATCAAAATCAAAATCAAAATCAAATTGAACAACAAAATAATAATAATAAAAATAATAATAAAAATAATTTAAATTTAAATTTAATTAATAATAATAATAATAATAATAATAATAAAGAAAATTTATTAATTGGTTTAAATAATTTAGAAAATATTTTAAATAAATTAGAAATTATTTTAAATGAAATTAATTTGATTGAATTAAGAATATTTAAAAAAGGAAATTTAAAAAATGATGAAGAAAATTTAATTTGTAAGTTTTTAATTCATTATTCCAAAAAAAAATCAATTTAAAATATTTTAAATAAATAATTTATTGATCAATCTTTTTATTCTGTTTAATTTACATTTACATATTATTATTTTAACTATAATAGCATTATATAGTGAATGTAAGTAATAATTTCCAAATGAAAAAAACCTCTAACCCCTTTAAACAAACAAACAAATTAATTAATTAATTAAATTCTAACCTTCTTATATATAGATAATCAATTATTACAAACGATAATTACAATATCACAAAATAATTTAATTTCTTCATTACCTTTAATTCCAATTTTAACTTCAACTACAAGTAATGATAAAGATGAAATTATGGATTTAAACAATAATGATCATTCACAAAAACAATTAAATGATCCTTCACAAACTATAATGCCAAATAATCATTATACAATTTCAGATTTATCTAATTGGTCAGAACAAAGAGCTTCTTTAGAATTTAAAAGAAAAGAAAATGTTAAATTTGCTTCTAAAAGTATTTTTGATATTTTAAATAGAAAAATATGAGTGGTAGGTAGGTAAATGAAAATAATACGATAGGAAAAATTATTATAGTGTATCATCTGAAAGAATTTGTATACCATATATAATCATTTTACAATTTAAACATCAAGCACCTAGTAAAAGCCCAGACTGGTAAAAGCTCAAACTCAGTAGGGAAAAAAACAAATCAAGTTGAAAAGTTTCTTCTTATATACCCTGCAAAAACATACCAATTATCAGAGTCATTAATATATGTAAAATAACATCTCAAATGCATGTACAATATTTACAAATAATTCAAAAATATTCAAAATTATCGCAATCAAATGCATTGAATCGTCATCTCACATCGAAACTCATTTGATAGGATGTATAAACCTTCAATTCATATATACAATCTTCATTTTGATTTACATATTTAAGCGATCTACGCTTATTTGCTCATTCTTCTACTTTTCAAATAGAATACCTATACTTCAAGTAATTATGCAAATCTAATTACTCTAGGTCTATCTTCTTTAATCTCCTCTTCACCATCAACTAAGAAAGCAGCATCAGGATTTTCGTTAAATTCAGACACTAAGATAATATTCACAAAATTCATTAGCATTAACCTCCATATAACATATACAATCTCATCTTAATCAACAAAAAACTCACTAATATCAATAGCAATTTTCTTTTCTCTTCTTCTTCTTGCTGAACTATTAGTAGTACTTTTACTTTCAAAACTTGGTGTAAAACTATTTATACTACTTGCATAATGTTTATTATCCTCATTTTCATTATCAATTTGTTTATTGAATTCATTATTCATTGTATTTGGTGTTGATAAAATTGAATCTAATGTATTATTACTTTCACCTCCTTCAATTCCTGTTGATGTAAATTTATTATTTGATAAAGATAAAGTAGGAGTTTCTATTGTTTCTGGTGTATAAAATCCTTCAACTTCAGTATTTTCAACTGGTTTAGTTGATTTTCTAGGTGGTGTAGGTGATCTGATTATAGCTTTCGAAGGTGAATCAACGATTATAGGTGAATTGTTTAGATTATTATTATTCATTTTCGGATTACTTTCCATTTCTGGAACTAGTGGGATAGGTTTGAAAGTGTTAAATGATCTTTCTTTACCACTAGAAGAGGATAGAGGAGACGAATTTTGATGTTTCGTTCTATTTGCGTTGTCTTGTGAAAGGGCTTGACCTTCAGGACTAGGACTTTGATTTGACATTTGGTTATGCATCGCTGTCCGACTCGCAGAAGGCGAGGCGGACGAACCGTTCGGTAAAGCAGGTAATGGAACATTAGGTGGAGGGGCCATAGGTGGTGGGGGCGGTTGTAGTCCACCATATCTTCTAGGTAAAATACTGCTTCCACCGGATGTTGAAGAGGACCAACTATCCTTCTTTGCATGGCGATGTAAAGATCCTCCAATTCGTGATATCCCACCTAGACCGCCACTCGCATTGCTTGATGACGGACTCACTGCGTTCGCTTGAATATCAAATTGTCCTTTGTTGAAACTTTTCGATCTAATTCTTGCAGTAGGTAAAACTTCAGGACCCAAATTCATACTACACAACTGGCCGCTTATCTCTTCTACGATGGGTGTAGGAGGTAACATATCCGGTGATTCAGCTCTTGCAGCGGATGAACTTCTTTCCATTGAACAAGCCTCTGGTATTGGCATTTCTGAGATTGCTGAATTCCGTTGAGACGGTACCACTGAATTTGAACGCGAAGTAGGCGATTTAATACTTGGAGAGGAGTTCCTCTGTAAGTCCAGCTCAAGGGATAAATCGTCTCCACGGATCGCATCTGAATAGGCATTACGTATAGCATGACCATGTCCTTCACGCTCGGCGCTGTCATCACAATTGTGAGCCAAATTTCCGAAAGCCTAAGCCTGTTATATCCACTTACCGAACGACAACAGCTATACTCTTAATCTGCCTTATCCATTCTTGCGTTTGGTCACTACAAGTGCGATTCTCCATATCAGCTACCATGTACAGCTTTGATAGGGTACGACTCACGCATTCCTCATTTCAACTATCCACTCATTTTCGTTCTCGTCTTGCTGAGATTCTCCAAATCCAATGCGCATAACAAATTTGCGACCATTCTCATCTTCGTTACATACTCCTGCTGTACAATCATGCGAGATAATTCTTCGTTCCAATTCATTCTCCTCACTCATAGCATTAGAAGGTAAACTAGGCCTTCTACTAAATCCCGATTGACTTGAACCTATGCCCAGACCTATCGGCCCATTCTTACTGGGGGACCGAGCATTAGAATTAACACCGCCTGGAATGGAGAACAGATGTAGATGAGCGATTGTTCTGGATGTTGAAGGTTTCGAAAGATATTCGTCTGGCTCCGGGGTAGAAGTCGGCGTAGATCCTCCTATCTTGAAAGATGTCAAAACTAATTGTTGAGTTATCCATATTGGTTTTCTTGTAGATTGATTGCCCGATCCACCATTGCTCGAAGATAAAACACTAGTTAGACTTTTAAGTGAGGTTGATTTCTCTTTATCTGGCATCCCACTTATTGGCAGAATTTTCCGTATGACTGTAGCTTGTAAAATTTGGATTGACGATAAAGCTGATATAGTGGCCGGGAAAGAAGGTAATAGAACAGAGAAGATATGTGAAGATATTTGAGGACTAGGTGGAATAGCTAAAGATGTAATGTTCTTCCTACTTTCTGTTTCCTGTCTAATTGGAGAAACTCTATCTTCATTTACATCTGAGTCCGGAATTTGAGGTTCATCGACAATTGGGAATTTATGTAATACTGCTTTGGAGAGTATAGGTGATTCTTCTCCTGGATTATAATTTTCCGAAGTAGCGAATGATGTAGAAGTGATAACGCTTGCTCGTCTAGCGAAAGAAGATATACTTGGTCGCTTCGAAGAAGATGAAGCAGATATGGAGGATCTAGTAGCTGAGTCAGGAGTCCAGTCAGGTGGATGTCCTTGGAAAGGTGACATTGAAATTGGGGCTAGTGTGTGTTTTTGCATCGAATGATCAGATGATGAGTAGGTGTTATTGGATCCCAAATCAAAGGATTGTTGGCGAGCTGGCGGTACAAAGCAGATACAGGTTAGCTTTCGAACTGTTTTATAGCGTTTCACCCTTTGTATATAGAAAGCTCAACACAAGGAGGGAATCACTTACAAATATCACTCCTCGTTCCAAAGCTATCCCTACTCCTGATACTTGCTAAATCAGGTCTATGAGGTTTATTATGTCCAATTCCATTTCCATACCTATATTGCATATCCTCTTTCTTATCTTTATTCCCGCCTAAGCTTCTGAGGGAAGACATGAACCCTTTCTTCTTACCTCCTCCAACGGCAGACAAAGAAACCAAATCGTGTTTGGAAGAAGATGTTATGCTTAGACTGGGTGATTTTGTTGAAGATGACATTGAAAGGGAATTTCTACTTCCATTTTTTAAGCCGGATGCTCTAGGTGAATTTACTGTATTGGCAGAAGCAGAAACGTCTAAAACAGACTCCACTAATAATGGATCGATAACCAATGATGATTTTGCTAAACTTTTACCATTATCTCTCTTCGATGAAGTTGATTGATGACTCAATTTAATAGTTTCATCAGTAGCTGTACGTTTTCTTTTATCTTTATCTTTCCCAACACCTAATTTAAATTTTCCACTTGATTTGGTTCTTTCCGCTTTACCATTCGTATCGCTTTGGTTAACGTTGGATTGATGAGGTGATGATAATCCTTGCTGAGCTAAGTTTATTTCCCCGACTTCCGCTAGTAAGTCTTCATCTGATCCGAACGATAACTCATCTTCTATACCTAGACCTGAAGGTTGTGGTTTCGCACGAGGCATGATGTCAATGAGAAGTAGGGAATATTGATGCGGAGAAGAAGCCAGATGCACCGATATCTATCAGGAGCTATTGAATTGGCATGAAGATAGGCGAAGGAGATGGTCGGCGAGATATTATCGTTGCTGCAGGTCGTCGGTAATTCTCGGTGCTCCAGGGCTAGGTTAAGAGATGTAAGCCTACGAAAGGACTCAACAAATAGGATATGATCTCGACCAAGGAATCAAAGACAGTGAAGGACGAAAGTCAGGTAGAGAAAGGAATACAATGATGTGTGGAGATTTTGATTTCAGCGGTAAATATGATACAATCGATGAATTGAAGGCTTTTGTACAAAGTCTCGGGAACGATTGAATTTGTCGGGATGAATAAGTTATGAACTCACCTTTATCAGTCGTGTATATTATGGAACCTACCAATAAACAATCTGATGTTTTCTGACTCTTTCGAAGACGATGTGATGTGTAACAAGATTAATTTGATCACTTTGATCTGTTGCTGTAAAGGATTCCGAAATATTGTTGCGGATCTGGTATGAATCTCCTAGATATGAATCATCCGGTCTACAGTATTTGATACCTTGACCGAGATAGATATACAACTTTGAGGGAAGTGATAGGTACAATCAATCAATCGGCTAGGTGTTTTATGTGTATGTGTGTATATTAGATCATCAAACAATGTTCGAATAAATTGTGATAATAGTCAAACCATATTGATGCAAGAGTGCTGCTATAGACTTCGGATTCTTCCAACTAGGTCGAATCCGAAATCTTTTCACTTTGACCTTCTTATCCTATAAGTTTTGGTATGAGAAAAGTCTCTCTCAAGGGTAATCAAACTTTAGTAACTTATCATCATCGTTTTTCTAAACCCCTTCTTTCCGGTTGCCTAGAACACCTTATTCTTTACGCTATACTAAAAACTCTGGTACCTGGAATTTTAAACTATCTTTAATCCCTTTTTTTTTACATAAATTCCCCTTAAAATCCAATACCTGTCTTCTTGTCTTGCCGTTCTTTTCGTATTGAAACGCTCAAGCTCAATCGTATTTTGATTCAGCACGGACAAGTATATACTATTTATACCGATCACTTCTTAGATCCTCAATTCTCTATTCTCAGGGTTACAAAAGTATTCGTTCATCATCAATATCAGCTTTTGCGCAAAAAAGAAAAGAAAGACGCGTGAAAATTACAAAGTTGATATTTCGATATGGTCACTTGTTCCTCGTTCCTTCCGCTGCCCTTTGCCTTCAATTATCCACTTACCATATTCTAGTAGCTTTAACTCCTTCTTTCAACCAGCCTTTTGCGTACTATTTGCAAGAGTAGTGTAAAATACTGCTTCTGTTGTAGGCTATGACTGTGAAGTATGATGCTTTCTCATATCACATGTACTAATCTAAATCACCCGTACCCGTACCGGCGGTCAAGCTAGCAGGTTTTCTTGAAAGTGACGTTATTTTACTTCCGGTAGATTGCAATTCCCATTCTTCATCTTCGAAAATGACTTTTGACTGATCGACAACGGACTTGAAGATCCTTTCAACGCGTTCGAGACTCACGTGGAGACAAGGCAGTCCGAACAATAGTCTTCATATCGTATTCCACAGGTCCTATTCCAGCGAGTTCTAGATTTGCTACGCAACGTTGGATACTACAGTAATACTCACGTCAGTGGCTTATCAATGAAGCTTAATTTATACGGCATGGCTTTTTTAACGGGAATCTCAATGCCGAATTACTCATTTACAAGTCAGATAGTGAAGAGCACATGCGTAAATTAAATATCATGGAAACTTCTTATTCGGTCATACAAGATGCGATCAAATGAAGGTAGACATGCATAATGGGGCTATACTTGCAAACGCGATTGGGATCTTCCAATCTGCATTCGACACATTTACCTGCTTGTGAAATCATGGATCACCATCCAACTTGAACTACTTTTCTACCTACACCTTTTGTCCATTCTTTTACATCTTTCCACCAACCTTTATTCTCTTCCACTCGATTCAAGAAGGCGGTTAATCCTCCACCTACACCAAAGTAGAGAACCTAATTGTCATTTCTCACTCAGCAATTGTAACGCAAAAGATTTCAGGAGGGAACATCTCATCAGAATGGCTAAGAGAAGCAATTGCAAGACTCACCTTTGCAGCTACCAAAACAAAACCATTACCTCTTTCACTTAGAGGATTTTTCCATTCATCATCAACTTTTAAATCACCTAAACTATCTTCTAGATTTATTGTCTCTTTATGTATTTGCTTTTCATCTTGACTACTTCGCTTATTAATAGCTTCCTTCAATACACCAAGTAAAGAAGAATTATTATCTTCCGCATAAATCGTTTCAGCAGTTAAAACTAAATCATATCCTTCATTTTGTATTTTCAAATCATTTGCAAGTCCTCTCCAATCTCCAAAAGTAAACTTCAATTCTATATTCTTCTCTTTTAGTAATTGTTTGAAAGCATTTATAAGTATAGGAGTAATTATGAATTGTCCTGCATTTTCTAGATCAGGTAAAACATCTTCTAAATCTTCTTCTTCCGTTGGTACATGTAAAGCTTCAGTAGGTAAAAATGGTAAAGCTGTTAATATTAAATTTGGTAAAGTGACTAAAGAAAGGACTAATGAATTGTAATCTTGCATATGTAATATTGTTTTATTCGAATTAAGTGATGAAGCGAAAATTGAACGAAGGATATATAAAGTTGGAAGAGCAGTACCGCATCCTACCTACGATCATCGCGAGAAAATTAGTCCTTGTAAAAGAGCCTCTTGTTTAACGAACATGAATTCATGAACTGACCTCCAGTATCCTTGACCCGCTCGCCCATTCGGCCACTTTCTGATCATCACCTATCGAATTGATGACTTCAACTAAATCCACTCCACCTTCCCATGATTTCAATCCACCTTCATATAAACCCGGTATCAAATCAGTTTGAGCATCTACATACTCTTCTCCTTCTTCTTGATTATTAGCTTTTTGGTTTTGAGAATCGGTTGACGAAGAGGGATCCGGCCGATTGTATAGCTGAAATCGAGCATCGAATAAATCTCGACGTAATAACGATTTGGAAGAAAAAGGGAAATTTATAGGCGAGTAAGAAATTTCTTCAGGAAGAGAATTGACCTGTTGGATGGATCAGTTCCTTGAACACTTCCAAGTTGGCATAACAACGCCCCCGTTTCATATCATTCCTATCGTTCTGACTAGACGAATGCTTGTGAAATTACTCACCAGCTCTTCTAATGATATATGATGACAATCTGTATTTCCTTCTTCCTTCAATGTAGAAGGTGTCGTCGATGGTCCCGCTTGAGCAGTGGCAGTCGATCCTGAAGCTATATTGAGGTGATCATCTTCATCTTCTTCCTGAAAAGTTTCGCAAGTTAGCGTTTCATTTACGGTATGAGTGAGACAACCGCGAAGACTTGAGAGAAAAAGTTTCTGCATTTTCTAAACGACCAGCAGTCTGAATCACTTACAATCTGGAAATCAAACTTGAACATGGTGTTCTCTCGTAGTGTCTTCAGACTGATGGATGCTGTATGAGAGTGCAATGCGTAATACCAATACGTATAGCTATTTCAAAGTTGTAATTTCATCATCACTTTGCCGGATCAACAAATTCAACTTTTTCCAGAGGATCATCAACAGCGGCGATCGCCGACAAATTATAGGAGAGCATCTCCATATAATTGACCTATTTCCTTCGATCCTACTCTGCGATACCTGCGCTCTGAAAAGACATGCTTTCAACTTGGCATACTAGTAACGCACTGCGAGACCACTGCATTTGAGCGAAGTCAAGCGCATTATTCTTTCGCTGCAGTGCAAGATGAAGTGAGAGATATCATCTCAGAAAGAAATGTCATGTTTCCTCCAAATCATTTTTCCGATAATTTTTCCCTGAAACGTCACCGCAGTTCAACTCCTTTCTTTCGTACGAAAGGGTGACAAAATATTGATTATTTTACCGAGAAGATATCTAATGTTTTTTAGCGCAGTCCACCTTTTTTATATACCGCTGCGTGACTATTTTCTTATATTTTGGTGGATTTACTTTGCGTAATCATTAATTACACTTTGTATGAACGAATACGGTATTTGGAATGGTCTATTTGGTTCAAGTCGCAGACTAAATCAAAATAAGCTGTGTTATTTACATTGTTCATGACGAATATTCTTCTTTTTCTGCGATTTATCGACTTGAAGAGGATTTCTTAAATACTGATCATTCATCTCAGAATTAACTCTTATTTGCTAATTGCTCAACAGGATCAACCATTTATACAGACCAGATTAACTACTTTTTATATATCCCTTAAGCAATTCTGCATTTTCAAATAAGATATCAAGCAAGATGAGCTCGATAACAGCTGCTGTATTAGGTTTGGTGATAGCTAGTATAGGTATCACTCCCGTTCAAGGTGGATCAACTCCATTAGTAAGATCATATGAGGGAAGTTCTTTTTTCGATAGATGGGTGAGTAAGCGATTTCGTTCACTGAAATGAGTACTGTGATATTTAATGAAAATTGGTTTGTAGGATTATTTCGGATCTTATGATAACACTACAAACGGAGATGCCATCGTAGGTTCATATCATCCCTGAAACCCAAATATCTTGTTCAACTAATCTCCTTGCTTTTCATTTAGTTCGCAAATAAATCAGTAGCAGATGGAACTCCAGAATTGACATATGTTACATCATCCAATACTGCAATAATAAAAGTGGATAATACATCAACTGTAGCGTATAATTATAAGAGAAACACAATTAAAATTACCTCTCAAGATTCCTATGATGTTGGATCAGTATGGGTATTAGATGCTGTAAGTCGAATTGATTTTCCCTCAAAACTCTCGTTTAGCTTATGCGTGAATTATCATATGATTTAGGTTCATTTGCCATATGGATGCTCAGTTTGGCCCGCATTTTGGTCATATGGAAAAGGAGCGACATGGCCTCAACAAGGTGAAATAGATACTATTGAAGGTGTAAATTTGGGATGGTCAAATCAAATGGCTTTACATACGGAGGATGGGTGAGTTCGAAATGAAATCTCATTTTTTTACCAAGAAAGAAGTAATTCTAGCTTATTGGACTTGGTTTCTTTCAGATGCGCAATAACAACATCTGCTTCAACTTATTCTGGAACAGTAAATGATACATCATGTTATTATGAAGATAATGATAATTCAGGATGTGCAATAACAGATACAAATTATAAATCATATGGATCAGATTTCGCTTCAAATGGAGGAGGTGTATTTGTTACTTCTTTATCAAATGAAGGAATTTCAATTTGGTTTTTTACAAGATCTGAAATTCCATCTTCTATTAGTGGAGCAAATAGTTCAATTGATACAAGTAGTTTAGGTACACCAAGTGCTTTTTATAGTAATGAAGGTTGTGAAATTAGTAAATTTTTTGGAGCTCAAAGTTTAGTATTTGATATTACACTTGTGAGTTACATAATCCCTCTTCTTTTTTTTGGTTGAAATTACATCACTCGAAAGCTGATCAATTGATTTTCTAATCGTTAGTGTGGTGATTGGGCTGGACAATCAAGTATACTCGCATCAACTGGGTGTTCAGCTTTAACTGGAACGAATACTTGTTATTCTACTTATGTGTTAGACGCCTCAAACTACGATACAGCATATGTGAGTTGCCTTGCGGATTTTTCATGATCTAAAAATAGTCGTACAATTTGACGGGATTGCTGACTTTGCATGATGGCATTAGTTCGAGATCAACAGTCTTAAAGTATACTCAAATACCTCTTCAAGCTCTAGCTCCAATTCGACTTCCAGCGCCGACGTAAGAAGCGGTACTCCGATGTCACGAGGGACGGGCGGATGGGGGTTATTTATGATAACAATATTCCTTGGTTTGCTTGGAATGTCTTTCACTTTGTGATAAAATTGTAATCAAGAAAGAATATCATATAGAATGCATACTTGTCAATGTATAGATGAAGTACAAAAGCTCAATATGACCCTGATAGGCTAAGATTACAGTATCTTGACAGTGATTTCGAAAGTATGACGTCGAGTCTCTCATAGGCTCAAACCTGTGAGGTCGCTTGGGAGAAAGGAAATCTCTCCGTGTCATCGGAGCAAACCGAACGAGAGCCTTCCAATGTACTCTTCGTTAAGATTGTCACGATGAAAGAAGATTTCACCAAGAAGAACTAATCTTTGCTGCACACTGCAGGCTCGAAGTCTATATATATATATAGGAGAAATGATCCAGATCGAGTGGCAATTGTTCAACTCGTTACATCGAATCTCTCAAATCTTTCTTTCTGTCTCTCAACTATCGCATCAACCTACAACCAACTTGAACGATGAGTGATTCAGAGAGACCTCCACGTATGGTAGACGCAATCAATGGCTATTTCGACTCGAACAAACATCTGCCTGTATCAGATCAAATTGATGGCGTCATTGAATTTATCGAGGAACTAAAGAAAAGTCACGAGAATTACGATAAGGAAAAAAATCACAAGCCTTCCGAGGATGAATCAGCGACGGGCGATACAACAAACGCAACACAATCTGGAACATCCCTTGCTGAAGAGAAGGATTCACCTGAAAATTCATCTGGAAACAGGTCTCATCAGGTCACAGATACCAAGGAATCTTCCAATACTGATCATCCCAATGAGTCTTGAAATAACATCGTAAGTGCTCGCTAGAATCAAGTCACCCAGAATGATGCTGACAACACCCTAACACTTACTGATGCCTCAAGCCCAGAGCATGACTTAATGAGCCAATGATCCGCATATTTGTAGTGTGCACCAAATCGTGGATACAGGTGTACTGAGATTGACGTATCTGCGAAAGAGACCTACGGTACTAAGATGTCAGCGTCAAAGTAACTATAAGCGAGGGGATTGTATATAGTGGCTTTTGATATGAAACTTCTCTCAGTCATGATATGTTTTCAATCATCTTATGGGGCTGAAGTTCTGCGTTCAATCATGGGACAAACTACTGTACCAACGAGAATGATCTTTTTTACACTTCCATCTTCATATAGTCGCCTCTCTAACTCCCGAGCTTTTCTTGTTAACGTGGCGCTATAAAGTCTCGTTTGATAAAGCTCCGACTTGAACGGCGGTGTGGATTTCATTCATCTCGTAGAGCCTAACGGTCGAAAACCGATATGGAAACATTTCGGATTAGCTCCAGTGTGAATGCAAAGACAAGCTAGATTGAAAGGAGAGTTGATGAATGGTAGGGCTCAGAGAGAAGAAAAGTCATCTGCCTTTCGCTTGGTACGATACTGTACAAGGGCCTCACACTCGCCATTATACAGTACATAGCAGCTGCGCAATTTGCAATATTGAGTTGTGACATTTCCAATTCAAAAGCAAGTTTCTTATTGGAAACCAAAAAATTCCTTTGATCTTAACATATTCCAGACACTCAAAGTGGCTCGCGACGCTCAAGTTTTTCAATCCCTTCGTCTTTGAGTCAGCTTTGACTTGGCACCCATTTACAACCGATACTCGTATCAGATTTATGATATGGACGATCGACGTTGAGATTGCTTGAGGCTATATAAGCTGTACAGTTTTTCAAGCACAACTGGGTCGCGAGCTTGGATGCATACTTGAGAATCAACATAAAGAGTGTATCGCCTTTGTCCATTTCTGATCAAAGGAAAAATCTTGAAAAAGGAGAAATGCTTCTATTGAATCTCGCTCGATACGATATGAAGCCTTCATATTCGCCATTCCACAACGATCACGCAATTTGCAATAAAGTACAAGGGATCTCATATATGCAAAAGAAGGCAAATTGTTGTTGGAAGACAACCTCAGGTCGAGACTTACAAGATAACTCGAAATGACGAGGTATGGAGCAGGAGCTCAAAGGAAGGAGTCAAATGACGTCTTTTGTAGAGTTTCTTATGAGCTAGACTGATCCTTTCAGATTCTTTACTGGTGGATCATCCTTGACTCATCGCCTATTGCCACCCATGTCATACAGCTGCTATATATACTAAGCATGTTGGAATGAGATCTCATATATCATTGTCTTTTCAAGCAAAGAATTTTTCCCAAGTCGGACTCTTTTACTAACCAATATATCACTGACTACATCACGATACTCGTATAAACCTTATCATTACACAATGGCATCGCTTGATGAGTCCTTTGCAGCTTTGTCCCAAGAGATCGGTAGACTATCTTCTCTCTTGCCGGATACTGCTGAAGCGAGGACTGCGCTGTCAATGGTTGATTACCTCAAAGAGAAAAGCTCAGTCACCTCAAACAATCATCCTTCAGCAGGATCTCAAACAGGGTTTCAGACAGGATTTCAATCCAAGGATGACATGTCTCGAAAACGATCAATGATAAACGCAGCCGGGCGGGTTATTGATTTTTGGATGGGAGATGCCAGCTTTGAGCCAGGAGATGAAACGCTGATCGACGAAAAATACGTCAAAAAGGCATTCAAAAGTGGCTTCTCAAAATACGGCTGGCTCGAATTGCAAAATGGTCGGACCCTTTGCATCACGTTGGAGGACCCTGACGAGAAGGAGTCTGAAAACCCTCAGCAGTAATCTCATCGGCTGAGATAGGTTTGTATCTCACAACGATGGTTGTTGCAAGGACTTCGGATACTCATAGTTATGGTGATCTTTGACTATGTTCTACATACTTTTGACTTTATCATTGTACCATAAAATTATTCATCATTCCTTATCAAACTAGTTTTCAATTTAGTGTGTAAAGATGAGAAGTGAACAAAACGATATTTTCATGCACCTCGTGAATTTTTGCAGATACAGGAACGACAATCCGATCGATGGAATTGGGTCGAGATGTAAATCTGTGTGATTTTCAGGATCTGCATATACATATGTGGCTGTAATTGTTGTATCAGATACACTATACATCTTTGCTCTATGTCGTTGTTCAAGATTTCTCCTGTTCTCCTTTGAGAAAGGTTGAATCCTCGCTTACTGATCGTCATTCAAAATTTGGTTTTCCAAAAGGCTGAATGGCGATAACAGTATATGACGATGAACGCATTCTGAATCACTCCATTATCAGTAGCATCATAACAACTTGAAAGGATTGTATCGACAAAGAGAAGCCACATCGTGTGAAGAGAGACTCGATTTTGTCATGTATATATATTTATGTGCATATGTAAGGGAGTGGCGAATCCCTTCTTACATTGCTCTCTTCTAATTTCATCCGCTTAAATCAGTGACTATTAGTCATTCACAGCTCAATTCATATCAAGATAATAAGGTTTTTATTCATATCATGTCATCAAGTAGACAGGTCTATCTAGACGCATCACAAGCAATTTCTACACTTTATACTTCGAATGATCCCAATGCTGCGGGTTACTTAAATCAACTTCTCAGACAATTAACGAGCAGAAATTCAGAGCGACCTGAAGTAGATGAAACAAATACTGATGCAAACAATGAAAGACTCAAACATAATCTACTTAAATCTCGTAAAGTTTACAAAGACTGGATGGCGAGCGGAGACTTTGATGACAATGGTTATCAGCCTGATGATGATGATGGAGTTGTCAACATTTACAGAATTTCCGATTTGAAGCACGGTAAAATGACTTTCGCTGATGGTACAGTATTTACCATCAGTGAGATGTCAACCAGGAGATGAGTTTGAGATCACGTCGAGAAAGTCATTCTCAGATTCGTTAATCTGTAAGGCGATTGGACATGGGATACGGTTTTACGGAATATTGAGTGTGTGTTAATGATCAAGCTGTATTTAACTCATAGTACACACGAGATGCAATTATGATTAGCGTTGGCTATATATATATTACAAACGGAAACATCCATTCCGAGTACGTCTTTATCCTTATCGTACAGTAGCCACTTTCGTCGCAAGTTCACTATTGAAACAAATTTGAAGCAAGGTATGCATTCTGACTACCTATTCCAATACATACATAATGATCAATCTACAGACAAAATCATTGAGTGGTGATTATTCTTCTTTCTTTCCTTTCTTTCTATCTTTTGTAAATTTTTATACTAAAACACCTTCATCATAAGCTGATTTTCCCCTAAGGAAAACAGCTAAAGGATAACCTCTTTCTTCCATCTTATTCAAAACTAATTTCGCATTTTCTTTTGATCCATGATTAATTTCAGATCTAATCATAATTTCATATGTTGAAGGTTCTCTAAAAACTATATTTGTTGGATTATCAGTTATTGTATTAGGTTTTAAATGTCCACTACTTGTTAATAAATTTGGATGATTATTTGGTGCTGCAACACCAGAAATTGAATCTCCCATTGAATTAAAAACTTCTCTTGCTTTTTCAATTTTTCCATTTCTTGAATATCCATTAATTAAAGCATTATAAACATATGCTGTAACTTGAACATTTGAATTTATCATTTTTGCTTTTGTAGATTCTAAATCTTCTAAATTACCTTTTTGTGATAATACATTTAACATTGCTTCCCAAATAACAGCATCTTTTTGTGGTATACTTTCGAAGACTTCTCGAGATTTTTCCAAATTGTTACCGTGAATACCGTATGCAGTGATCAAACTTGCCCAATGTGTTCCTTGTAATTTGACATTTCTATCTTGTTGGATTTGAGCGAATACATTCTCCATAGCTTCAAGGTCAATTGGTGCGAGAGTAGCGTACGTGTCGAGAAGGAGTTTGTAAGTGTGAGCAGAAGGTGGCACTCGGGCTTGTTGTAATAGTGTATAGTAGTGAAGAACCCGAGCTCGGTTGGGTTGAGTTTGCAAGTAGAATTGCATCATGGTACTGAGGCCGATGTCAGCTATAAGTCCGTTGATTAAAGAACCGGATTACTTACTTGAATGGCGGTACTCTGGCTTTGAAGTTGGGTTGACTAGCCATCTCCTCGAACAAGGTCTCAGCAGATTGAGCATCTCCTACTCGGCAGCAAGCGTTCTACCAAGAAACATACATCAGCCTCTACTCAGACAACCGGCGGAACCTTGATCGAGAGAAACTCACGATTACAGCCCCATATGTCACACTACTAGGTCTTATACCTTGAGATTTCATATGTCCAAACAATTCCAAAGCAGTTTCGGCTTTTCTCGCTTTTGACAATTTCGATATGATGGTATTGTATAGGTATAAATGAGGTTTGACACCCATCATTTGAGATTCATCAAACAATTCTCTGGCGACTAAAGCATCATCTGTTGTATCTTTACTTGAAGCAATCATTGTTGCGTAGGCATCTGCTGAGGGGGCAAGACCAGCTTCTACGATTCTTGCACGATGCATACCAGCTTGTTCTAAATGTCCAAGATGACAACATGCTATAAGCATTGCATCTTCAACTTGATGCCATGCTGAAGATTGAGATTCTGGTCGAATTACACTGTTAAGTATGACTTGACATAATCCATATAATTCTCTAACTTTGGATTCATCCCCTTGTCTACTGAGATGATCTATCAATGAACAGAGCGTCGAAGGGAATGGCACAGCATTTCGCTTGAGTCCTTCTTTAACCATAGCATAAGCATCTGAGACGGTGATTGAAGCATTTCTGTGTGTAAACTTCTCTATTTGTTGACTTAACGATTTGTCTATCCATAGTTTGTATTCTGGTTGTCCGGCCGAGGGAGCTTCAGATAAATTTGATCCAGAAGAGGGTCCTGTGAATGTGCTATTGGTGGGAGAACCGAGAGATGAAGGTGATGAGACTGATTCGGCGGATGATGTGGAAGAAGGTTGAGTGAGTCGTTCGGCTTGTTCTTGACCGAATATAGGAGCTAAAAGATGTGTGGATCTTTCAATACCAAATCGATGAACAAGAGAACTGATAACGCTTTCCACCGCGACGTGGTTTTTGAGTGAAGTGATAGATTCAGTAGCTTTGCTGCTTGATCCAATGGTTGCGACCAATGACAACAGAGCACCGTCGTATTCGCCTTCGTTCAATTTGTCTTGAGGCAAAGCAGCGAAAGATTCGACAACTACAAACAGTTGAGGGACCGCTAAACCTGTCTTTTCAGTTTCAGGTGCTTGCAAGTATTTAGATACGACGGAAGTAGCGGTTTGTGAATTCAACGTCACACCGAAGGAGAGGACTTTTTGAGTGAGGGTAAGCAGTATTTCAAAAGGAACGTCGGTCTCCGATAAAGCTCTAATGATTGCGTTGAGTTTACCTTGAACGTCTCTGCTAACAGAATCTCGAATCACACAGGCGTCCAATGCTGGTATGAGGTCATCCCATCTTTGAGATTTCGCCAACAAAGCCAAATGTTTGTTGAGCAGCAGAATGTCCAAGGGAATTTGCCTACTCCCACTAAATTCCTTGATGTCATCTAGTAGCTTCTCTCGCTCTGCTCCTTCAGCTTCGGTCGCTTTGGCCACTAAGGCGGTGTATATCCTCCATGATCGTCTACCAACTGTGCTCTTACTAGCAGCAGTTCTGAATTCACCAAGATGGGCTGCCAAGCTCTGTTTGACCTGCTTTGCAGCCTCGATACGATCAGCTTTGACAAGGGCATCTATGAGCGCAGCAAGGTGTTCTAATGTAAATCGGTGCTGGGGCATCTTCTCCAGGTAAGCAGACGAGTGGGCTTTGTCGTACCATTCGAGCGCCAAGTCGATCTCGCCAGCCTTGGCAAGATCTACAACCAGTTTGCCTAATGTTCGGTGAGTCGCGGCAGGAGGTTTATCGAAGTCTGATCCGTCTGAAGCGTTCAAAGTGGTCTTCATCATATTGTCAAAAATTTCGAGCGCCTTCTGCGGTTGACCAGCAACTATGAAAGCTTCTATGGCTTGTTGATAGATCTCGTGACGGATTCCATCAACTCGAGCGGACTTTTCCATCAGGCGAGAATTCAGGCCTGCCCACGCTTCTGGCGATTTGCCTTTCCTCTGCGATTCTTTGAGGAAATCTTCCCAAGCCTCCATTAAACCCTGTTGATCCTTGACAGCACCTAACGCTCGGAAGATATGCTTGTATAGACTGATGTTTCCGGGCAAGTCCCATCGTTTAGCCATATCAATGATTTGGTTCATTCCTTTGATATCCGGTTGAGCTTCTCGAGACATACCATCTAACAAAGTACCGTAGACTTGCAAAGGAAACCCAACAGATGAGTTCACTCTGGTTGCTGCTCTGAAGAGTTTGTGCGCTGAGGACAAATTTCCCTCAGCAACGTAAGATTGATAAAGTCGGTCTTTCAGTGCTGCTTCCTTGAAATCCCAAGTCTCCTGTCCAACTAACAAGGCTCTCCATTCACCCCAACCTTTCTGCTCTTCCCATGCCTGAACTGCATTCGAGACTTCTACTGCACGTAGGGATAGTGCCCGTATGACAAAGCCATACGTCACGTTGTTAGGTACTAGATCACGTTCCAAAATTTCGTTGTATATCTCCAAGATTTCGGAAATGGATTGACCGGGTTTCCTTGTCCCCATTAATGCGCTTAAGCAAGCATTATAGGTTCTGAGGGAATAACCGTCAGAAAGAGGGTATTGTTGTAGCAAAGCTGGATCTCCAAATTGTTGCTCGTCTGAGAAGGGGGACAGTGAACGGGGCGATCGATAGTGTTTGATCAGTCTCTCAAGCAGGTCGACGTTTTCAGTATTTCGAGCTTCAACGATAGCATTATGTATAGCAATTTCCTGGGGTTGAGCATCTGGACCGATAGTCTTTGTCTTTTGAGAATCTCGTAGTAGCAATTCTACAGGAGGTTGATCCAGTGATCCCCTTTCCACAGCTGCGGTTGAATTCCTTCTGACCATTCCTAATCTTTTCCCGGGTAGATCCTTTCCTGCTAAATCCATTAATACCCTATTCGGCTGACCAAGGATTCGCGTTGCGGAAGTGGGCCTTGTTGACACCAGTGGCTCCACATCTTCCGCTTCTAATGATCGCGGTATATCGGAACGGGTTGATAATGATCTCAGGCCTAGCCTAGCCCGAGGTTGAGGTATACCAACTTGCCATATATCTACTGCTGATGGTGATCGTGTGAGTCCTGCTCGCTGAGGTCGAGTAGGTGTTGCCGAGCGAGGAGGCGTACGTGATGAAGAAGCTTCGGACGAAGGTGTTGGGAAAGCAATCGAGCTACGCCTTCGACTTCGACCTGATGTCGAAGATGGTAATCCTGATCTTTCATTCTCTTCTCCATTTTCAATCTCTAAAACCGTCACTTTACTTCCACTTGCTCTAGCTTCAATTTCTCGTCTAACCTCCCGTCCAGGTCCGTCAGTTGGCCCTATGATGCGAGTTCGCTTTGACAGTCGATGCTTCAGAAGTAAAGATGATCGGCTGGAAGCGGGATCTTGAGATTGGTTGTCATCTGAATTTGAAAGCGTCGAGGATGGATCTACTGATGCTGTTTGAGGAAGGGAGAGGAATGCTCTAGCATGACCCTACTCATTGAATAGCGTTGGTTAGAAAGTTACTATCATAAAATTGGCATATCTAAGAGTTTCATTCCACTTACAGTGTAGCCACCTCCGGCTCCAGCATTTCCACCATACCCATGTCTCCCAGCACTTCCACTCGCCCCGGCATTTTGAGCAGGGTTTGGCCCTTGAGCAACTAATGTACCTGAACCACTATGTGGAAGATGATGTAGGAGGGAAGGATTGGATGTGAAATGACCTGGACCCGCATTGGATGATGCCAATGGGTGGATGAACGGACGTAAGTGGGCACTGCGATTATCAAACAGTCCATAGTTTAGCTTTTCACACACGATTCATTTTGGTATAAATCACATACGTGGCTTTAGTCAACATGGTGAGAGCTTGAGACTAGACTGTATGAGAAAGGAGCTTGACTTATTGAGATGTCGTATAGTGCTTGATGTACAGATTTTTGGTGATTGAGATGATTTCTACAGTCGATGGCCAAGACGAAGTTGCCAGTTCGAGTGAGTCTGAATCTACTGGTTAAAGACAGAGTACTTTAAATTGATGACGGTAATTACCTATAAGCTCGACTGTGTCAATAACATAGTATCGAATGATCTACCAAATTCAGTCAATATTGATCTACTCTCTTTTGTTGAACGGTTGATGATATGCTAGCTAAGGTTCGGCCTTGTTTTTAATGAGTCAGATATGGACGATTTGTATACGTTGCGGCAAAGATTAACTTTTTTAAAGGTAACATAATTTTCGGATACCTCCACTTAAATCCAATATCCTTTCCGATCCGACTCATACTCAAAAACGTAACGGCGTTATCTCCGCCACTTCGGCGATACCATCGGTTAAACCTTTTCACCATACCATAGCTGAACTAATTCATGGTAGTTATAATCAAGCTTATAAGGTTTGCAGACAGCACGATGCTCACTGCATGTACAGACAACACCAAGTAGCTAGTGAAGAGCTTGTCTGAATATATAGTAGCAAGGTAGATAGATGTCCTTGATTATTCATGAAAGCTCAACAAGGCAGATCCGGGATTTCAAGCCAATTCACATTTGGACTGACATTGTATGCTTTAAATAAGCTGGCCCTAATTGAATTTGGGTAATCCCCTGTACAACTCAAAGTTCATAGATATCTACGTGCCTTCTACCTATTTCAAGTCCAATGCAAGAGGAAGTCTCGTCAAATATCAGACGAGAAAATAGCTGAATCACTCATTTCCTTCCCAATTCTACTCAAATCCCCTGAAATTCGCTTCATTTCTTCTTACCATCCGTGGCTTTCTGACCTTTTCCAGCGGTATTTTTACCTATAAGATCAAGAGTTCATTGTTTTCTCGTCAGCTCGCAAGTCATAAGCTCCGGTAAAAATGAGCTGACCGTTGTTGGTAGTACTGATTGAACATAATGAATATTAGCTAATTCGCACTACCACTGAGACTCTACCTTCACATATGCAAGGAAATTGACTTACGTTTTCTTATCCTTATTATCTTTCTTAGTATCTTTACTAACTTTTTTACCAGAAGAAGCGGTGGGTTTTGAAGTAGTTTTAGTTTTGGTATTGGTCATGATGAGACTAGTCTTGCTATGAGAACGATACTAGTGGCAAGATTCTAATAATGATATATCGGAAGCTTGCTTGAAAGGATTTCTGTTAGGAGGATGAAGGGCACAGGAGGAATAGAAGTAGGAACAAGATTGCTATTGATAAATACAAGTGTTTGTACGAACAAGACATCGTTCAGCAACCTTCAATGGAATACTCGATAACATAGACATGGTCAATGCGCTGAACACGACTGGCGCCCAAAGCTATACATTGGAAAACAGCTCTGAACAGCCTTATGAAATTATCCAAAAACGGCAATTCATGCTAATCAATCATATACATCACGGACGGAGCATGCACATTTTGATGGTAAGATATACATCCTTGCCGATAGGTATTGCGAAAACACTACTGCCTATCTTTCCGTGAGGGAAAGACCAAGTAAACGTTCTTGATATTGGCTCCAACCACAGTTATCATATTATGGTAATTATAGTGGACAAAGATGTATGTGTACTAGTAGTACCACTTAGCTTTATATACAGCTCATTCAACGAAGCTAGTATTTTATGCCTTTCCGATCATATATGCAAGCAAATATCCTTGTCCAGTTGGCTATGGAGAAGACCCAGACCATCTACCTATCAAGCTATCTCTTAATCCTTTATCCCTCATCCCATTTCCATCAGGTGTCAAAGGAGGTAATTCTTCTCCTTCAGCCAAGAATTCATCGATATTGTCTTCCCACTCCCACTCTCTATCTTCATCATCCACTTGTATCGATCGTCGACCTAAGTTAGAGGGCCCAGATTGATCTTGTATGACGGTAATCTTGCTAGCTTTTATCAATGTTCCTTTGCTTCTTTTACCTCTCAAAGCAGGTTCATGAGAAGCTTCAGTTGCGTCGTTCGATGATCCTGATGTAGTATGAGATGAGTGGGAGTGGTATTGAGTAGTTGGGATCGATAAGTGTAAGGAAGCTCTTTCGGAGGAATGAGATGGTCGAGGAGATACTACAGTCGAAGCCTGATAATCGTTGTATCCATTTGTACTATCAGCTATCTCTCCAATGCATTCCATGTAAGTGGTGTTTACTCACTACCAAAGCACCCTGTTTCAATGGTTCTCCAAACTCGCTAACCTTCCTATTAGTCCCCTCGAATCGTTCATCAATGATGGGCTGTCCAACATAACTTTTTCTATTATCCCTACTAACGCTGGTGTCATTCCGAATGTCAGGTGAAGATGCAGGTGTGAAGGTGAAAAGATTCCGAATAGAATGAAATGTACTTCCTACACCAGAGATCGGACGATTGGGGTGTGCACTTTGTGCTTTTCTAGGCGATACAAGGGGAGATATCAATTTGACTGGACTGAGATCTCGTTGAGAAGGTTGTTGGGTTGAGGACATAGAACCTGGTCGAGAGAATCTCGCAGGACGTGTAGGCGTAGAAGGATGGGATCCGAACGCTGATACGGAAACATGTCGATATTCTTCTGCATCTCTTGGTATGGGTATACCCGTTGATGGAATGTGGGAAGATGATGACTGTGATGGCGCCGAGTAGTACCTATAGATGGCAAGAAGTATCAGTCCTGATAATTTTTTTTATCTAAGCTCAGTTGCACCGCAAATTCTTTTGAAAGAGAAAAAAGTGGAAACAGACTCACTCGGTCTCTCCACTCATATAGCTCTCCCTTCTCTCATCCTCACGGATTCTAGGCTGTCTTCCGAAAGTCCCACCATCGTATATACCAAGACCAGCTCCAGGTGGTGCGGGAAACCTGATACGTTCACTGTCTTCAGACCACCTTGCTCGTCTCCTATCTGCGCCAATTTCACTAAGATCTATTGAAATATCGTTTACCTCTGTATTAGGTGTGTAAGGTATACCAATACTAAAAGACCCAGAAGCCATATTTACAATCTCAGCAGGAGAATCCAACGCTTTACCCTTTGGCGAATGGGGTATAGTCAAGCCTCCAGTTGCGCTTCTTGCATCGAGCTGAGAGGTTCTCGATTCTTCTGAACTTCTGTTTGGTCGAGGTACGGAGAAGAATAGCTGATCATCGTCCAATACCCTTTCATAAGTCCCCGCAGAGGAACTTTGGGCGGTGTTTCGTTTATCCTTCTTACTGCTCAATCCAACTAGACCAGCAGTAGCTGCATTTGCCATTGCGGAAGGCGAGAAAAAGCTTCTATTGCTGCCATGACCTTTCTCTAAAGTATTCCCGCTGACTACCCTACTCTCTTTATCCTTTTTTGAAAGGGAAGACTGATTACCTGGTATCAACCAGCCTAAGCCAAGATCTAATCTTTGAAGCAACGTTTCATTTCTTTTTGCTAGCTCCGTTGAGCCATCATTTGTCTCAGTGATGATTTCTTGAGAACTCGAATCAGAATTCAGTCGATGGTGTTGAGCTGTCCAGCCAGGTAGTAAAGCTGATTTCTCGTTAGGCGACTTTACTCCGTCTTCATCAGTTCCGGCCACATTCACAGTTTCCTTTGATTTGCCTGTCCTAGTGTTACTTGTGGGATCCGGTTGGACCGAAGACCTTTTTTGTGTCGAGAATAAACCGAAGAATCTGGAATCCCTTGAATGTCGATTCTTGTGATATACGCAGAATATCACGAGGAGAATCAAGATAGTGAGGACAAGTGGGATTAGAGCACCTAACAAGGGAGCTAGTAAGTTAAAATTATCGGTATTGGTATTTGTGGGTATGGGACTGGGTGCAGTGGTGGGGTTATCATTGACTGAATGAGGAAAGAAGGTGGATACTGAGTCAGAATTTCCATGATTAGAACTGCTAGTAGGAGGGACGGCCGATGAGCGAGTGGATAGTCGAGTGGACGAAGAAGTGGTGATAGAAGTAGTTGATTGGATATTGATTGAAGAGCTGGTCATTGGTGAACTGACGGGTGGGGTCGCAGAAGGAGTTGTAGAGCTAAATGCCGTTAAAAACGTTGGTGAGGTGATTTCAATTTGAGTCGTGGGAGATTGGACTGAATTCGTCATCGGTGGTATCATTTGATCGATATCCGTAGGTGAAGTCAGTCCGCCGTAAGTCCAACCATCACCCAGGGGAATCGAGGGTCCATAATCTGTCAATATGATTACGATTAGCTATATCCAGTTTGAGGGAAGGACATTAAGACAGACAAGTCAGAGGTAAGTTAGCGATAGTAGTCACGGTATAGGGAGTATCATTGATGGTCGTAACATACTGATACCGACTATTAGCATATTCTCGAGAATCTTAATACAGAGATCGATGAATGAGGGTTTACTCACAGAAAGATACGTTTGCCAATCTGCTAAAACCTGCCCATTGGGCGCTGTACCCCCTCTTCTTTCAATACCCAAACCTCCGAGTCGCTGTGATAGAGCTGTGAGTATGAAAAGCTTATCATCGCAATATAATCTTTTGTTGAATAACCGATGAATTTGGCATTTTATTTCACTGTAGGACATGTTCGATATGATGAAAGCTATAGCTTTTTAATCTATACCTTGGAGGAATAATGATAGTAAAATCATATGAGGAAAGATGGAGATCATTGTAAATCGAGTCTAATCCTCTTCAGGATGAAAGCAGATCATATTCATCCAACTTTCGTGATTAAACTCATGTAGAATATCAAACAACTTGATCGAAATTCTGTCTGTTTGTTTGAACTTAAGGGCCGCTTTGCACGGACCTTCGCATGGGAGAGGCACGAAATTCTGATCATCCGACCGCAAATTGACAAGCGGGTCTCCTTGAAGTTGGTAGTATAATTCCTATAACTCTCAACCAACGCTGATGTTTCGAGTAGTATGAACAATGAACGACGAATGAAACAAGCAAGACCTTTTGTAATCGAAGGCGAACAAATCTAATCTATATTAAGGGTTCTTATCTCGATTGTTTGGTGCCTGAATGTGATGAATGATTACTATGTGGACAACCATCGAAAGCTGACAATTGTCTAAAATGTGTTGAAAGCGGTGGATGGGTGATGCTAGCCTCAATCGCTACAAAAATACATATACATACGAACACATACTCGGTATATTCACATGTCTAAATACTAAGCGAAGTGATCTCGTGAATCAATCTCTTATTTCGTAGTTGCCAATAGTCGTACACATCTCCAATTCTAGTCTACTGCTTAATATAGAGTGGCTGGCTCGTTGATCCCAATTTACCTGTTGGATAGTACTGGCCAAAGCTAGACGGGCACTCAGGAGCAGCATTCGGAATTCAGCACGCTTGACCAAACTTTCCAAATGGTCCGGGCTCCTAGTACTCACTACCACATACCTCGCAAGGTGGCTCTTTTTCCAAATCTTCCCCATATACCCACTGTATATCATCTAGCCATTTGATGCATATCGATCGTCTGAACTCGTCGCTGTTATCCCCAGGTGTGGATGAAAAAGAATGTTTAACTTCTGAGATTGCTTGTTCGATTGCTTTCTTCACTGCTTCAGGTGGATTATAGTCACGAAGAATTACCCTGACAACATCCGAGGCGGAAGACGGATGTCATTTTCATTGTCTTTCGATAGACTCGATAAGATTTGGCATGAGCCCGAAAAAACGTAGGCGCCATACCATAGCTTATCGATGATGTGTGAGCTCATCAATTGCACTGGATCACCAGAAAAGCCTTGGTAAGAGATCCTCAGATCTGTAAATTGTTCATAAAGCACGAATTCGTCGGTTGCTTCAGCTTGATGGATGCAGACTTCAAGCTTCGACTCCGGGTTCGAGAATAATCGAATAATTCGCTTGGGATTGCTATAAGCAGCTCCAAGGTCTTCACGGCATTCACGGTCTTCGCCCCAGCGGATGCATAGTTTCTTTGGCGAGCAGAACTGTGAGATCCAATCTAGCAGGGGAAGAAACAGGTTACTGTCACCTAGTATGACTTGGATTCGGAGAAATTGGACATTAGCCAAGATGTTTTTCTGATTTCCAGGAGGAAACAGCTGGTTACGGTGATATAGATTATCAAAGATCCAGCTGGGCGCTTCTACTTGCTCATGGGCTTGAGACGCTTCGAACAAAGTGAGATGCTGAGTATGAAGAAGATTTTCACCAATATCTTTAAATCTCAATTGAGGAGCCGCTGAGACATCCGAAGATGAGGATTCAACCGTTGTCACTTTTGCCAAAAGGTTGATTAAGTCGTCATGACAGATGATCATGTGCTTGAATAAATATGGTGTGGAGATATCGTAAGTCCATTTGCTCGTCTGTCGGAATGAAGCTAGAGTACCGAGCAGCCAAGATTGTTGAAGATGATCGAGAACAAGATGGGTAATTTCAATAGGAAGATCTTGAAAGGTAGTTTTGGAGGGCATGTTGATAGTAGGTGTGTTGATGTAATTGCTGTGTATATAGGCAGCTTTCCGCCACCTATCTGCTTCCGAGTTAAATAAATTGTTCAAATAATTTCGGACACTCTGACAGACTGACGATATATATTTGAATAGAGGAAAGAAGTAGATTGTGGGTGAATGCAGAAAGAAGAAAAAGGAAAAGATTTCGGCTCTTTCAATCATTGGTGTGTGTAATCTTATACCCTGTTCGGCGATTTCACACACGAAAGGACATAGCGTATTTTCAAGTTTCTTCATGCGCTCGGACCATCAATCAACAATCTCAGGTCCGGATGACTTCAAGATGACTTTACCGTCTAGAAAAAGACATGATTTGTGGCATACGCAGTAAATCCATCTGTAACCATCTTTCACAGATGGAAGTGAAAACTTCAGCGCAAATCAAGGTACTGCCTCATTCTTAGTTTCGATAGCTTCATTTCTTAAAATCATAACCAAATACTGTAGTGTACGTTATGCAGGCTAGAACTCATTGCAAGATACAATGTTTCCTAGAGATGCATATAGCGATTCATCCTACAAAACGCATCTACAGGGAGATATGCATTATGAGATTTAGAACCCACTACCACAAATTTCACATGGTGGTTCTTTTTCCAATTCTTCTCCATGAACCCATTGAATTTGACCTAACCATTCTCTAGCAAATTTGACATCATATTGAATAAACATATTTCTAGCTACAGCTTTATTCAATGTCCTATTTTGACAATTTGATATAAATCTTTCAATATCTTCTTGAAATTTAATAGGATTTTCAATTTTAATTCCAGAAATAATGATTCTTAAAGGTATAATAATTTGAGATTTTTTCCATTTTAAAAAATCATTTAATTTTAATTTTAATAATTTTCCTTTAATTTCAGCATATTTTATACAAGATAATTTAATTTCTTCTTTAATTTTTTTATTAATTGTTCCATCTTTTTCTAATATTTCATTATCATTATTATATTCAATTTTGGTTTTCATTCTTCTAAAATTATATTGAAATTTAAATGAATTTGAAACATTATGACAGATAACAATTTTAATTGGTTTTCCACAGAAAAATGGCATATATGAATTATGATTCCATTCTTTTACGTATGAATTTGATTTTTTATCTAAAAGTCTAATACAAATATTTGAAGGTTTATATATATTTATAAACCATTTTAAAAACCATGTTAAAAATTCATCAGGCCACTTGTTAATTATAATTCCAAGTTTACGATTTTCATCAAAAGAGAAGTCTCTTTGTAAAGTAGGACCAACTTCTCTCATTAATTCACGAGCCACTCTGTGATATGTTAATTCATCTACTCCATCTTCGGTTTCCTTCAATAATATGACTTGGGTAATTTGTAGATGTTCTAGTACTCGATGATATCCCATAATTGGTGTGGAGACATTTTTAGGTATCTGCAGTAAAAGTTTGATAAGATTGATATGAGATATTTCCATCCTTTTATACAAGTAGGGATGTATGATTTCATAATAGGCTTTACATGTACGACCAAATACAGCTATCGATCTAAGCTGGGAAGATTGTTGCATTGTGTCCAGTACTTGAAGAACGATTTCCAGTGGCAATTCCTGGAAGGTGGTGGTGAGTCGCGCCATCATTTAGGGAGTCTTAATGTAAGTTGAACTTGTCAAATTAACGCTATATGTAATCAAAGGTCGAGTGTTGCTATGTAATGGCCAATCTGTAACATAAAAGTTCAGGACTGCGGATGATGTGATGAGGTTGTTCTTGGTATATTGCATCGTACGCTAAAGACACTTATTACAGCTTGCCCCCGCGATCGACTCAATCATATTTAAGGTTGAGAAACCTTGATAAACGAGAAATCATGTCGTACGAACATGTGTCCGGGTTTACGACATTTTATGGTGTTGAGTTGGCACATAACCAATGTATTGCTGTACCTGGACACAGTCATACAAGCGATTTATAATTTAGGTTGGCGCTCAGCGAAACCCGGTCATTACAATAAACGAAAGCCCTACGAGAGATTTAGGAAAGATATACATAAAGATCCGCTCTGAATGAGACTAGATGAGCCCCTCTTTTCGCTTGTCACATACAGTACATATTCGACGTCGATCCTTGGTGTCATATCACCGAATTCCTTTCCCAACGCCATCATTTTGATTTAGAATCTGATAGCTGTGCATGTGAGGATTCATCGTTCAGACGCAGCCTATGTCGAGTACCATTGAGATCCCGTCAGCTGACCTCTGTGTCGTATGTCTGATTTACAAACAATATAGGCTACTCACATCCACATATTTCACAAGGAGGTTCTTCCTTAACTTTGTCCCCATAAACCCATTCAATTTGTCGGATCCACTTCAAGGCATTTGGCAGACTAGTTTTCTGCTTCATCTTCTGTGACAATTCCGAGTGCATGAGCTTTACGGCTGTTTCACATCTTTCTAGCGTGTCCTGTATGATTTCCTCGATGTCATACCCATCACACCCGTCACCTTCATGTAGAATGATTCGAAGCTTGGTCGTAATTGGCGTGAGCAGGAGACATGAGCTGAGAATACCGAGATTCGAAGCCCAAGTGGTGAATGATAGATCCGAATCGTAGACAGAGACGCGCATCTCGTAACACAGAAAACATTGCACCAGGACTATGGATGTATATGCGTGATGAGCGATGACCTTGATATCCTTGGTCTTGGAGTATTGACCCAATAGCGGCAATAGAGGAAAAGACCGCAACGAGTCTTGATCAATGCCATCGGAAGCATCCTGTAAGAAGTGTATGCAGATCGCTTTGGGTTTATTGAGTTTGGCAAGTTGTGAGATAGTGCATGTGAAAAGCGAGCTGGGGTTCCTGCGGATGTGTATTTCCAGATATTTGAGATTGATGAACATACGTCGTTTCATGATCGAAGCCACCCTTCTAATGAGAATGGGCGTGTCCTTGTAAAGTGGAGGGGCGCCGTCATCAACGGTGGATTCGATCAAAGTGACCTTCCTTGTCGCTTCGAATGTGGCTATGGTCAGTCGATATCCGGAAGGAGGTGAGATTTTGGAAATAGGTGAGGACATATCTATGTCTCTGTGGGTGATGAGGGTGTCACCGATAGTCTTGAGTAGATCCATCAGCCTGACTTCGGATATTATCACATTTCGATAAATATAGGGAGTAGTAAGGGTATGGAAGATCTTGCAAGTTCGTTGTAATGAAGCTAATGAACCTAGGTGATGAGATTGTTGAAGATCGGAAAAAACCATACCGAGTAGTTCAATAGGCAATTCGGTGAGCAGCATGTTGTACAGAATTCACTTTCTTCACGAAGGGTGTAAGAGGGTTTTGAGTAGTTGAGGTAAGTGTCTCTAATCCAACAAGCTAATATGAGCGCGTGGTCACATTTTCGCTTGTTCCCAGAGCATACATTAAAAACCATGAACTCACGAAAAGTGGGTTCGAGTTTGGCTTATTCTGGGGTTCGGTACTATTTTTCGTTAACGGAAGAAGAGCAAGACAGTGTCAGGATGAATGAATCAAATGCTAATGGAAATATGAATAAAAAGAAGAAGGAATGAAAATGGAAGGGTTGTTTATCAACTTCGGCTTTGACCTCATCCTAGTCGAAACCCTGGCATCCCGCATTGTTCGCTTTTAGCGTGTAATTCAACTTCCTTCCCCTTTCCTAAAGGTAAGTCCCTTATTCCAATCTGCATTTCTCATTTCGCTATCCTCACTTCACTCTAAGGATTAAGAGGGAGTTTCACTCTCGATCAATACTCGAGTACACAATTGATTGAGAGCAGCTCCGATGGTGTAAGTCACGGCGCAGAACCTTATAATTAGGGACTTCTGTCATCAATCCTATGTAAATGCTGACATTTAACACCCCGTCCTGTCTATACAGTAGTTCTACACTTCAAAATGCTTTCCACTTCTTCAAATCTCTCTTCCCTTGGCGAAAGCGATCAATCGATCAATCACCTGTCCTGATCAGAAACACTATTTTCGATCTTCCTTATGAGATCCTTGAGATGATTGTTGAACATCTTCAAGTATCTCGCTAGCTTGGTACTTTAGCTGCATTTCAGCAAACCTCGAAGGACTTTTACTGGAAAGCTACTCCTCATCTCTTTCAGAACCTAATCATTACTTCTAACAACTTGGCAGACTTACTCAATATCCTGAGTCATAGGCTACCAAAAGCCACTATTTGGTTATGTTTGAATCCCTCAAAGAAAGGCTCATTCGATGATACGCTCCTTCCGGCGAGCAAGATCTTAACTTTTACGAAATATGTCATTTTGATCATATCACCAAAAAGACCAAAAGATCGTGATATTACTCCTAAAGAAGCGCTCGAAGTCCTATTCAAACGATTCTCGAGATCGAAAAACAATCGTATTATGCTCCCGAGTATGGATCACCTTCGGTCAATAACAATAGTGAGGATAGAAAATTTCTCTTCAACTTTTGAATGTGCTCTTCGACTCTTATCTACGACTACTAAACTGGAATGCATATGTCTCATATCGTCTGACACATCGTGTTCTTCCTCCTCGTCAATCTCAACGTATCAATGTGACACCACGAAAATTGTGATCAAAGCTTTCAAACATATCCCAACACACTTCTCGATCCATCAGCAGGCACTTGCATCAGGAAATAAGTTTCCTGTCATGTCTCCATCTCAGTCTATTTGCTTAGCTGTATCATCCCCATGGTGATTAGGCAGTCACTTCGTAATTCAAAGCATTCACTCGCCCACGGTGAATAACTTAAGGTATTTCAAAAAACACAATGACAACATGGGCAAAGTGCGAATAATCTTTCGGACTCGAGATCGTGAACCAAAAATCGACCAATGTACACAGCAGAAGTGTGGTAGCTTGATGCGCAAGATGATAACGGGCTATAAGGACAAAGGAAAAATCGAAAGTACCATTGAATTCATCAAAAGTGTTGAATGGGTAGTTGATGAAAAAGTCGAATTCGAACCACCTTGCCAAGCATGTGGAGTTAGATTGCTCTCTTCACTTAGCCATGCACCACTTGGATGACTGATCTAATAGTAATATTAGCCGCACTGAAAAGGGTAGTAGCCAAATATCGACTGAATGATGGTCATAGGACTGAGAGGATTGTGGAACCTTGGGGGCTGTTGTAAACGATGTTGCATGTAAAGAAGTAAAAGAGAAAGCGCGAGCATGCAAATTGCAATTAGTTAACGCTGTTAATCGGCATCTACAACAGGCGCAAGAGTGGAATGATATGAATCTGTTTTTTCGCCTGAGGGATGATGATCAATTAGTACTCTTTTCCTTTCACTGCGAATCCATAGCTCATATGCGCTTTGATCAAAGTGAACCAATACATTCAGCGTTTCACACTATCCCATAATCATATTCTTTCTTGCTGTCCTTTCATCGGTGTGCAAGATGGTCGGTCGCAGTTGAAGACGGACATCACTGATCGATACAATGCATGTGAGATGACATATATGAGCATATATCGACAATTGCTCAGAGACATATGATTTGTATATGCTATAGATGCTCTGGCCATCATGTCGTGAACAGTTAGTTGCGTATAGTACAATGCCAGGTATTACCTGACTACTTTATGTGAAATAATGATCATCGAAAACACGCAGCTATATGATTTTCTTCCTCTTATGACTGTTGATATTCTTTGATAATCTAGCTTGAAGGGGAATGATCCCTCCGATACCTGTCCCAGGGGGTCCATAGCCGCCAGGCAAATTATTTCGGCAAACCTAGTAGTATCCCAGGAAAAATGAGCTCGAGCCGTGGATATGAGCGATATACCGAAGAAAGCAAGTGCGAAAAAGGCAAATATGAGATAAAAACCTACAGGACATTCACCCTCTACCACCCAAGTATCTTCAACCCTCCATAATCCTTTAAGCTTCTCTTCCACTTTTATATCATCCAATTTCGGCACTTGCAACTCTTTAAACGCCTCCCATTCCGATGACTCTACATTCTGTTCTGAAAGTTGTCTTTCGCATTGCCGATTCAAATGATTTTGATAAAATTGTTGCAAGAGATCTTTCGTCCACTTTGGTGGACCTGTTCCATGTAAAGAAACCAAATGGGCTGATCTTCGGAATTCTGTATTTTGAGCAACACCTTCATTGATCGCTGCGTTGTTGCCCCTTGCTCGGGTTGATCTTCCTCTATTTGCAGTAGCGGATCCTCGTGAGCCATGCCGTCCACCTCTGTGAGGTTGTTGATCTGGATAAGGATTTGGATTTCGGCCTATTGCTGCTAGTAGGGAGGAATGAAGACACTGTGCACAGAGTATATGACCACTGAGGTAATCGTACGAATCAGCTTCCTCTCATTGACGAGGAAAAGATAACGGAAATAGGGGTCGTTATGCTCGCATGGGAAGCTGGAAAGGAAATTACGACTTACCAAGGTGTCATCACGGCTTGGTTTGGTGGACAGAAACATACCGGACAGGCTGTAGAGATGTCAGTCGGCAAGGTTTCAGATTGCATGAATATGAGAGTATATAGGAACACTCACTATAGCCTCCGGCCAGGGTATGATCCTCGTCGATATCATCTTCCACCTCGTCGCTTGCGTTCTCTTTGACAATATGCTTTATGATTTCCTCGTCATCACTATTCCGCCTTCGCTTCTCTCGTGACAAGTTGATCACTTGTATGGAGTCCTCCCTTTCATGGTTGGCGGATTCGATTGTATTTCCTTCAGATTCTTCCGAGGATTCGACTTCAATGGGTGTTACTAAAGCTCTGCCTTTTCCTTTTTCCGCAGCGGTGTATCTCTTCTCACTTAATGGTTTGTCTTCCTCAGGATTGGAAGAACCTGATGAGGATGGTGAACCAATCCTAAGATTTCGGTTTATCAGGTGTTGTGAATGGTCGGTAAGGTGTCGATTGTGTGGTACGACCCTTTGCGGGTTTTGTGAAGCTTCGTAAGCATCCATGACATCTAATATCGATTGTTGAGCTCTAGTCGGTATCGATGTATGTGGAGGACTTATCGCAGAAAGGGAGGGAGAATGATTACGGATTGTTGTTAATATGGGATGTTGAATAGGTTCTGATGGTGGAGGCGTCAAACTACTTTCCCTCGAATTTGCAATAGAAGCTGAATGTGAAGGTATATAACTTCCTCCATCGGATTCACTGAATATACTTGTAGAGCCTAAACTCTCTCTTCGAAGTATATTTGACCTTGACATGTTGTTATTATCGTTATTGGCAAAATCCATTGTCGTAGTAGAAGTATTAACATTCCTATTTCGGCTAATACTTGATGTACTTCTAAGTGATGATGCAGTTGAAGATACACTTGTACCTCTTCTACCTCTTGATGATCTTGAACTTGTACTTCCGTCTCTCAGTCTACGTCGAGGAGCTATTTGTACGTCTGCAAGAGTCGGTCTTGGTCTTAAATCTGATTCTGGTGAGTCTGGTGAATTAGTTGATCGATTTCTTGTTGATCGAAGTGGAGGTCGCATTACTTTATGCGCGAGTAAATCTTTGTATCTGCTTATCGCTCGTACCTCTTATTTATCTTCAATCGATAAATCACAAGAGACTTGCTTGGGGTGAAGAAAATGAAGGGAAGGGAAGGCCTGAATGAAGGAGAAGGAAGTGTATGGTTGACTAAGCAATATATTACTGGTAAGGTATCATAAGTGACAATGCAAGTAAAGTCTAAAAATCAAACCTCTTAATTCGGGGTTCATGTGTCATTCAACGCTTTGCTCGGTGGCGCTCCTTCATCTTGATAGGCACCCAACGAGGGAGAACCAACGGGTGGCAAAATTAGGCGAATATGGAATTATCCTTAACGGTTTTCACGCCATGCGGATCCGGTGTGATGCAACCTAAAAGTCACAACTTTCTTTGTCCTTCTTTTCATTTTTAGACTTATCAAAATATTCAAAAGGTGATATACAAATACATCACTCCTGAAAAGCTGCTTGTATAGAATTAGCAACAGCGCTAACGCAATAGCATCAACTTATACTACTAGAATACTTATCAAATAATAATACAATATGCCTAAAGTACGTGCATTGCTCTTCTCGAAGTCAAACCTAGCTAACATTCTCGATAATGACGTATAGAATAAGGGAAAGGTATGTTACACTGCCATGTAACGTCGTTAAAGGAATTGTTTAGCTGATGTTCTGATGCCCTCTTTCATCTTGCCATCTACCCTTCTATCTACACGCCGTAAAACGCAAATTATATGTTAACAGGGCGGTAAAAACAACAGAAGGGGAAAGAAGGAGGACGGAGAGAATAAGCGAGAATTGATCTTCAAGGAGGATGGTCAAGGTGAGTGCATTGTCATCCTTTTAGAATGGGACGTATCAGGGCGAAATATGCCAACCTACTTCCACTTTTCGCAGAATACGCCCAAGTGGTCAAGATGTTAGGTAACGGTCGATTAGAAGCCAAGTGCCTTGATGGTGAGACTCGATTAGCTCAAATCAGAGGTCAAATGAGGAAGAAGGTGAGTCATTGCCTTCAAGAGCTCATTTTAGTGTCAAGTGGCAGCTCTATAATCTTTTTCCATCCATGCTACACCTCCTGTAGCCAATGCTGACAGATGTGATTCTTAGGTGTGGATCGTTGTAGGAGATATCATCTTACTTTCCCTTCGAGATTTCCAGGATGATCGAGCAGATGTCATTCACAAGTACACAGCAGACGAAGCACGTAATTTGAAGACTTATGGTGAATTGAAAGACTTTACATTGGTTGAGAACGCCGAAGCTGGTAGTGACGAGGAGGAAGAGGGTATCGAATTCGAGGAAGCTGATATTGATGACATCTGTGAGTATAACTATTCAATGGACTCATCACACGTACATTTCTACTATCAGACCTCAATGCTAACTACATTGATTGTTCCAGAAAATACTCAATCTCGACTTACAACGCCGTTTGTTCGTGCTGTATACCCACATTATCTTGTGACTTACCATGCGCATGTATCCTTTTTGAAATCATCGCCTTGCTTGCCACCGTATCACGGATAGAAGCCCTCTTTTTTTCTTTCATTCCTGCGTCGGATCTCTTTCTTGGAATCCAAGCAATTTGGAGTTTTTACTTATATCGCGTAGAAGCGCAATATTTTGTGCTCTAGGAATCTCGCTTTTTGCCCCTAAGGTGAATTGGAACCGTTAGACTAACGACTTACTCATATACTCACGGTGCATATGCAGAAGAAATCCCTAGCTCGATAACCGCTCAAGGCGATGTTATGAGACCTTCTGAAGAGCTCATTACAACTGCTTTTCAGGATATTATTTCTGGCTATCAAATTGCAAAAAAACCGGAAAATTGCTAGCCCTTTACACAAGGATGATCTTGTATGATTTAGGGGATTTACAAAAACGATTTTGATGATGCAATGAAGATTTATTGAAGGACTATAAGCCTTATATTTAACTTGATTTGGGGGCTCAAAGATAATGAACCCCAATTTCGAAAATGGAAAATAGGCTTTGCTTGCGCACCTTTTTGCCAAATCGATGAATCGCTTGAAAGCCAGAAGTGAACTCCCGGCGAGGAATAACCCGGAATGTGCGACCCGCTCTTGGGTTGAGAAAGTATACCCAGCTTGTTTCGCCGGAAACACAAACTTAATTGAAGTACTCTTACGCTGGGGTATACAATTTTCAGTATGCTGATGAAAGCGTAAGGCTTTAGGATTTTCTGTAAACGTTATAAATTGATTTCCAACCTTCGGCTTTTCATTTCGCTTAAAACCCATCTTGAGACGCGTATGTTATTCACCTCAATGGACCGTTCAATAATGACTACAAGATTAGCTGATCAAGAAGTCCCCTCCAGGCATATGGCTGAAGAGGCGCTCGGTATAATCCTAGAAAAGCTAGAACAAGACAATTCAAAATCATTTTAGTCACTTCCAATCATGTTCCAAGCGATTATACATCATCGCTACTCCTTATCTATACCGCACACATAAACTTAACCAGGCAAGTCTCGTAAACCTTCTTGATCCGCTCATTCATATACCTGTGAAGACGAAGGGGATTTGCTAACCTGAAAAATTCTTCGCAGGGACGAAAGAAACTTTGTCCAAACCATGACCTGATCCGGTCCTAATTACTCATCGAGTTCGAATCAACTTACAATACGTGTACAGATGACATGTGGTGCAAAAGAAAAAGAAGATATACTTAAAAAGCCCTTTGAAGGGAAATTAGATCCTTCAACATAATGGTTATAAGCCTTGTTTCCCAATTTTTTGGAAGAACAGTAAAATTCATAATCCGAAGTTAACTGGGATCTGGGAAACAAGTGGAATGATATTTTCAAAATCAAAGAAAGTTCTTACTCCTAATCTGATTGATTCATGCTTGGTTGGATTTTTAAATATAGATCGAATCTCAATGGAAGAATTAGGAACCCAAATTGTTGTATTTTCATGTCAACCTACCGATATCTCCTCAGGATTGATTTGCAGGTCTGGAAAATTCCACTATGAAAAAGAAACAATGACAGATGAAAATGATACTGTCATAAAGGGATATCCTTTCCATTTTTGGGCTTTCCCGTATCTGATGTAGATTTCGATGATGATCAAAGTATACTGTATGCATAATAATTCCATCTCGTTGCGTCCAGATACACCTTATACAGACTACGCTATTGATAGCTAAGTATTATCATACGAATATCAATGCAATTGTTGCTACCCTTCTTCCTCAGGCTATCAGAAGATTTTGCTTGTAATACAAAGGGGAAATCCTTGCTATTGTCGTTGAGAGAGAAAGGGCAAATTATCCGCCTTAGGATCAACATTTCACAGTCTAACAAGGATGAAACAGGACTGACTATGGATAACGAACAGCCCCACTGCATCTCCACCATATCATAATATCACTCAACCTGTCCTAGCACATATGACATTTTGTTTAGAATGCTGAATTACTCATGACCCATGAAACGAGAAAGCAGTCGCGTTAAAACTACCCCGGTCGATTCACGAGCGTTTCGGTTATTGTTTAGACGGATCCACAACTTTCTTTAACATTCTTCAGACATTAGCATTCCATCATTGACTTGTTATTGTTATATGCACTTGTGATTTCCTTCAGACTTTCGAATAATCGTAACCTGTGAAAACTCACTTTCCAAGATCTGTACAAACACTCTCAGGGCAATAGTATGTTTGGAGCGATAGTAGCTGGACGACTGGTGTGAATTTTCCTCAGATATAGGTTTTAGATCTGCGCTGACAAGTAAATTTATTCTAGCCAAACGAATTTGCAGCAAATGTAAGGGTGTCTAATAGCGCTACGAGAAGGTCAGATGCTGATTCATGAAGCATGTGATTTTAGAGATGAAACCCATTTTGTATTCCCCTTAGAACAACCGTTCGAAATCAATCATTTGACCGTTTTCTTACTTGGTACGAGTAAGTCTATTTTATTCGCTACACATAATCTATACCTATAAAATAACAGTATTTGCTTCGTTGAATCCTCAAGCTGACTGGTTTCGAATGTTAAAGTACCGTTCCCAGAAGGTTATGGAGCTTCAGTACATTTCGCATGGCCAGGTTCTGAATATATACTATTAGGAGTGTAAGTTAATTACGTTTCTCTAAAAACAGATTTTTCAATTGTTGACTGAAAAACAATGTATAAAAATAGTTTGACAAATAATAAACCATCATCTATATATCGATTACGACCACATCTTCCAACTAATGTAAATATAAATCAACCTTCACCACCTGCTCAATTGGGTATAGAAATTGCTCCATTATCACAATTAGAAAATATAGCTGCACAATTATCTGGATCAAATGATAATACTGGGAAAGGTGGAGAATTAGTCAAAAAGGTTGAAGTTGGAAAAGTCGCTGAAAAGGTTGTAAAAAATGTAAGTTTGAGGAAATCATTAAGAGTGAGAGTTGATATACTGATATTTACGTCTTATGTAGCTTTTCAATTATTTACATTCTTTTGGAGGTGAAGTGAAATTAACGTGAGCTTATCAAATCGGTTATTTAGAATTACAGCTTAGCTTATTTTTGCATATATCCATTAGCCCAGAAACACCAATACCCTTATCAGTCTTTCAGCAATGGTATACTAATTTCACGAGGAAAATTGAGAATGATAGAGGTGCTGCGTTCTTGGATAGGGAGGATTAGCGATAGCTTTCCAAATAAAGGGAGCGATTTGGTCCTGATTTGAGCGGTCTAGCATAGTCTGCTTGAATGAGCAAGCGAGGGACTTGAACGAAATTTGTAAGACAACATAACATCTATCATAATGCACATTATAATACCATCATACGCAAAAATAACCCTATTACCAATAATCACATATCTTCTAGATCCTCTATCCTATATACAACTCAAATGAACAATTACCGAGAGCTTCAATATCCTAAAGTCCGTTTTCTCAGATCTGTATCTGCCCTTTGATCTCTTCTGAACTGCTCAACCTTCTCCCAGTAGTCCTCAGTCTTCACACCGCGTTCTTCATCCGAACGAGTCATGAAATCCATCAAGAATTCGGAATACGTCCATTCGTAAGGTGCACCAAATACTAATTGTTTGATCCTCTGCAACACTTTTCTAGGTTTTGTGGCTGGTTGAGGAGGATCAATTTGACCTTTATCTTTCGTTATCTCACTATATCCATTCGTACTTTCTTCATTTGTTTCGATTTGAGAGTAAGGATTAGATGGATTAGGTGGTAATTTTATAAGATCAGGTAAATTCGGTAAAAGACCTGCCCATAAATATGCTGTGAATCTAGCTTGAACTTGTGCAAGAGGGAATGGAACATTTTGATATGCTGAAACGAATCATCTAAATCAGTTGGAATTATAGCTTGATGTCAACTCGTTTCGACTCACACAAAGTAGGGAAACTTATTGTCCTATCTCCTTTCAAGAATAACAATAATTCGTCTAAACCTTCAACTCCTTGTCCTTTTATACCTCCTTCTTCCCACTTATCTCCGTTGTCCCTCTCACCAATCTTGATTTCACCTTCACTGAGCTGAGTAGTATTCCAAGGCCGATCTTCTGGTCTGAAAAATGGGAACATGAAATTATACCCTGTTGCGAAGATGATAACATCCACATCGTTTAATTCAAGATTTTCATGCGTCTTTTCATCTTCTTCGAAATGTATGACTCCCTTAGGCCGATCTGCACTAGGCGGAGATAAGTGCGATATGAGTGGAACATGCGTGATGTATTTTGCCCATGGACCTTCCAATGCCGAGTATTGAGTATATCCTGAAGTCGAAACGTAGACTATGATACGTTGTGACGGCCCATTTCCGGGGGCTGAGTCTGCCTCTTGTGTAGCCAGGTTCTCACTACCTAGTATCCTTGATATGTCTCCTCCAGATGCAAATGATCCCACCACTAAGACAGTCTTACCGTGGTAGTCCGATGCTCGATGAAAGAATCTGGAATGTATGAGTTCGCCAGGAAAGAAGCTGTAGATGTCAAGTTTTCCAGTAAGTTGGTGTAAGGTTTTCTTGTTTGGGCTAAACTCACCTCAATCCTCCCAATTTCGGTATCCAACCGTCTGAATAATGTCCATTCGAAACAACCACATAATCAAATTCTTCCTGCCTCCGATCATCATCATCTAATCCATGACTTTCAATAGTCCATCGCCGTCTAGATGGCGCATTTGCAGTGTCTGATAGGTAAACTCTTTCAACTCGAGTGGAAAACCTAATATATTGTCGAAGGGAATAGTGATCGGCGAAGGATTGGAGATATCTCTCCACGAGCTCTGAGAGTCGTTCCCCAATCAGTAAATGCAATGATAGTCAAAGAAGTGAATGTTGACTCACCTTGTTTGGGAAATAAAGGTGTATTTTCAGGGAATGGGTATCCTCTGAAAGCCATCAGATCCTATTTGAAGGAAAAAGGTAAATCAGCAGCGTCCCTCCAGATTCTGGTACAAGCGTTCAAAATGGACTGACATGAGGTAAATTCGTTCTTAGTCCTTGATACATAGGAGATGGGTTTTCTCTTGCAGGCGGATATGAGTATGTTTCCTCTACTTCATCTCTTTCACTATTCCCGTTCAGACTGCCGTTGGACTTAGAGGGCATATGGGTACGGATATTCGGTTTTGATTGATCGTCAGTCAGCCTGGAATCATCCAGGAATGCATCATCAGTATCATGTTGCGATTTTCCAAATAAAGTCAGGCTTCGAAGTGACATATAACACAAAATGACGTACCATACACCACCCACATCATCTTTACTTTCGAAAACGACTATCTCTAATTTACTTCTTTCGCTGACCTCACTCTTGCCTTCCCAGATTTCGAGTAATTGTTGTAATTGTGCTAGTCCAGATGCTCCTGCTCCTATAATACCTATTTTTGTTGTAGATTGACCATTTGACTGCTCAGTAAGTGGAATAGTCATATTAGTCAAAAACTTGGGGATAATCTGCTTGAAAATCGGTCGAGATAGATGAGACGTGGTGATGGACGATATATATACAGATAGTAGGAATACTAAGAAAGCTAGAATGAGAGATATCGATCTCAACGAAGTCTTCTTGCTAATTTCCATTCGAAATGATCATTCTCTCCAAATGGCCGATGAATCTACGGATAGAGCATCTTACTGGTATGATTATTTGTTATTTTCGGGACGTTATCCGTAATCTATTTAATCACGACTTCGATCTTTCCGTACAAACCAAATAAGCGAGTACTCGGTCCCGATCGGCTAAAGCCGCCCCGCCCAAAAACCTAAGGAGATTTATCCTGTCTGTTTAGCCTTCGAGGTATCCTATATACGGAATCTTTATTGTTCATGTCATACTATCGCCCGAGCTGTGCTGGCCGGATGGCAGCGTACGGCTGGGTATCGCTTGATCATCTATCAGGATAGGGTAGTCACACATACTGGAAATTATTCAGGAGGTCAGAATTCCACTAGGTTGGCAAATGTGACAAACATCCTTAGTCTGTGGGTTTCCTGCTCCAGTAGATGATCATCCTTTCACGTTGAAGTTGCGTTCTCTCCTTTCAGGATCGTCATACGTCCGATGTTCTCGGAATCTACGGGCTTCAATGACCTCACAGAGATAGGAACCTCCGTTGTCTTCTCGTAGCTACATGACCCCGGATGACGTCGGATTTCACATATTTTCCTGCGTTCTCGCAGAGGTCAATGGAAGACTCGAAGTCTATGAGCTCCAATGACCTCACGGAGATATTAGCCTCCATTGTTTTCTCTTACTTTCACGGCCTCCGATGATGTCGGATTTCACATTTTCCCCTTTGTTCCCACAGAAGTCAATGGATGATAAGACGTCACATCGTCGCAATTGAGATGAATCAAAGGCGAGTGAACACCCCCAAAGTCTGGTCCAGTATGATATAAGAGGCTGGATATCGCGGACGGATATCTTCCAAATTTTGACCATCGAACACACCCACAACAACACCCATCTCAACCAAAATCCTTTCGATAAGCTACATTATAAATCAAGTACAACAGCAAGATGTCTGCCCCTCATCGATGTGGTTGTTGGCCATTGCCAGAAGGGCTCCATCGATTTGAGGACACTGCGACTGTTACCATCCGCACGAAAGAGCACACAGATGATGAAACGTATAAGACAGCCATAGGTCAAACCCAACGATCAATCCCTAGGGTTACGAAAGGAAAAGGTAGTTGGAAGTTCGTGCCTCACTATCACCGCCTACCAGCAGATAAGTTCTTCGTCGACTTCACTGGAACATCGTGTGATGGTTCTGGAACGGCAACCCAAGGTCGGGTTCACAATAATGGTAAGAAGACGATCGGAGATTATGAGGTCACGGTCAAGTGGAATTGCTTTGGTAAAGATGTACCAGAATCGGGAAACCAGACTGTATCTGATGCCGTCGCGACAGTGCAATCCACCTACGAACCAGCACCATTCGAATTTGAGCACTCAGTTGGATAAGTTCACAACTTTCGTATCTCTCAAAGTTTAGTATCAGATCTGTGAAAAATTTCTAGCTGTCCTTTGACGTCATATCTTATACTCATTCATCAGATACATTATGCATTCTCTCTTTACATGACTAATCCAGGCGAACGTTATGACCAACAACCATTCTCAAGGATAATTCTAATCATTGGTATGGGTATAAATGCCATGAATCTCGTCAGCCCATACTCCCATAACTGTCATCTCTAATGTATATTCAGTGGCAAATCGCTTGATTGTGTGGAGCTCTCTTAGATGGCTTATACACAGTGAGTTCCATGCCATCGACATGTCTCGCGCAAGGATATGCCTTGTCAAAGGACCGAGGTTCAGGAAGGCGGTGAAATTGTGCCACAATGACTTACTGGACTATAGCTAGTCAATCTGAAATAGCACCGAATCCGACGCAGCGCACTCCTGCAATACAGATCCAAATGTGTGATCAGTGGACAGGCGGATTGCCGGTCCATTGCGGAACGACTAATACATCATCTCTCTACATCGTCGTACTGATCATACGTTCGATCCCTACATCTCGTGAACCTCCACATTCCGTGACCACTTCGCATTTTGTAATTGACCTGTTTTCAACCTGTTTTACCATCATCTTAATCTTATAATCAATGCATAACATACTCAATATTCATCATGCAGCAAAAAGAAGACCAGATTCAAATTGCTGTCGCTCTATACAATGCACAAGTACTCCTTCCAGAAGAAGAACGCTTATGCATAGACAATATTGCCAAATCCTTCTCAATTCCCTATATGACACTTCATAATAGAATTTCTGGTACTCATAACAACCATGATACTGCAGCTAGACACTTACAACTTCTCACAAACGAAGAGGAGACCTCACTTGTTGATTATATCAAAAGAATGTCGCTCTCTGGCAACCCACCTCCTGTTAGAACTATAAGGGAATTAGCATGTGTAATTCAGCAAAATCGCTTGGATTATGACCCAATTTTCAATCCACCACCACCTCCAGTAAGCTCAAAATGGATAAATAGATTTAGGAAAAGACACCCAGAAGTCCAGACAGCCTGGTCTCGAGCTTTGAACACATGTAGAGTGAAAGGAACTGCTCCAGAGAAGCTTGCTCCATTTTATGCTGAATTAGGAATTTTAATGGAAAAAAATCAGTACCTTCCATCCAATATTCATAATTCATAATATGGATGAAACAGGACATGGAATAGGTAATACACAGGCAGAGAGGGTAATGTTTACTTTGGATAGGAAGGAGGGAAAAAAGAAGGGTGGGAAAATTCAGAAAACATCACCTTCAAGACAGGAATGGGTAACTGCAACTGAATGTATTTCAGCAAATGGTTTAGCTCTTCCTCCTCATCTTATATTCAAGTCCAATGAGAAGAAAGAGGAAGACCAATGGGGGAGATTATTTATGGGGCTTTTATGGCAACCCCAATCAAGAGAAAAATTTCTGATTTGACCTCAGCTTATATGACTATTCAGTCAGAGAATGCTCTCCTTAAACAGGAGAACGATGATCTCAAAGCAAAGGGCACTAATCCTAGAGCTGGGGTAAACATTACCAACCTTGGACCACACTGTATATCCACACCAGATGCTTTAGAAAGGGTTGGAAGAATGGAGGAGGAAAGGGCAGCTAAAAAGCAAAAAAAGTCGGCCAAAGAAAAGGGAAACAATGCATCTAATGGGCCTATAAGAGACCCATGGCCTAACCCTTTTGTTGCCATGGCTTTGGGTGATGCAGATGAATGATATGCATGGTGGAATTGTATATTTATGTGATATATGTATAGTGAAAACTACAAAATCCGAAGTGGTCACGGAATGTGGAGGTTCACGAGATGTAGGGATCGAACGTTATGGTTTTCTTCATGACGCAGTAAGTTGTCATGGATGTCATGTGAGCTTATCACTCTCTTTTGATTCCTCAAAAAGTGCTACAAAAAGAGACGATTTCATTTTTTATGCTTTGTGTTAGCGCAGCATATACTGTGATTTGTGAAACAAGCGATTTGGCAGACTCAACCTCTTACTTCAACTTTTTATAACTCTCTACCAATCGTTCTGGGCGAAATCCATGTTCAGTTACCATTGAGTCATCGCAGCCTGCTAGTAGTATGGATTTCAATCATGATGATCTCCAAGCACTGAGATCAATGCTAGCGTATCAATACGAATCGGATCTACCATCAACAATCCGGATGAAGGTGATTATCCCACAGACCATTCTTGATGCACCTCATTCGACGGTCACGTCATGAAGGTGAAAGTGCACGAATTCTCTTTACCCAATCCCGATTCCGACCCTTCATTCTCTCAGGAAAGGTAGCGTGCACGCGACTTCAAATTCCTCATATCTATTACTTTCGTATTCATGTTTGATACTCGTACTCGTAAGCAAGTCGTACATTGTACAGATTCAGGGCTCTTCATATATCTACCTGGTCAAAGGTGAAACATATCCACACCCAGATGAATCATTCTATCTTTGTATCGAGAAGTTATTAAAGTTAGTGCAGACGGAGCAACATCGACTCAGCATTGGGTGGAAGTTAAAGTATACGCGAGAGGGTGAGACTTATTCTCACTGGTACAATAAGGGTAAGATCGGCGACAAAGAGAGTGTTATAGATGGGTTTCGTTTCTCAGTCGCGTGGGGGAAAGAAAGGCACGACTACCAAACGAAGACAGCTGGAGTTAAGGAGGGGTACAGATCTTGTAGGTCGAGCGGGAAGTATGTCTCGCCATTAGATGATGATACTACCTGACAAGAGGGGGAGGATTAAGTTTGTAATGTGAATATTCAGCCATACCTTGTATGACCGGTGTCCTGAATTGACGAGTTAAATGCAATGACAACGCTGCCGAAATATACTTGCACATGTATTGTCTTACAAGAATTGGAATTCACAAATCTTTAGATTTTCACGGTATCATGTCACAACCGACTTCTCCCTCAGGTCCCACAAAGTCAATTTTCCATCTCCCGATGTCCTAATTTCATATTCTCTCCTCTTATTCATATATATTCCATGCACTCTGAGTGTTTCTCCTGAATTGACAGGTTTATTTTCGATCAAGTCGTCAATCTCTTCACTCTCAATTCTGTCGTTCACCTTCTGCTCTTCCGGCGTTAAAGTTGCGGGTGCATGAGCCGAAGAGGATTTCGCTTTATCATCTTTATATGCTTTATGTATCGATTTCAGAAGGTCTGAGGCGCGATGTCTAACGTCTGACGATAGACTTGGCGACGCTATTATACTCGCAACTGCAAAGGGAGAGTTCCTATCAGTCATGCTAAGGTATGCCTGCTAGTTTGAGTCAGCGATCCATTGAGCGATGCTCACCTTCCCTCTGTAACGCTGATAATCCACCCATTTCTGCAGACAGTTTATCTATAGCTCGAGGCAGAGCGAACGATGCTAAAGATCGCGGCGGCGAATCAGCATATAAACCTCCATCTTTTGAGGAAGGTAAAGACCATGTGAGAACTGTTTTGATCGGTGCATGCACTTACACACTTTGGCAATTGTCCCGGAATTAGTGACTAAAGCACCCTTAGTCACCGCTAAACCCTTCGCTAGATACCCTCCTGCTATTGAAGCGGCCGCGATCTGTCAAATGATATATCATCAGATTGATTCTGCAGAAGATGTGAGGTGACCGACTTACACCTTCCAAGGCGATCGCTTCCGGTATTAGAGCTGCTCCTGCTGTTGCAGCTACAGCTCCGACTGCTATCGATAATAGCGCGATAGTTGCTGCTGATTTGAGAATCGAGTATTGGGATTTTTTGGTACCATCATCGACTAGAGCCTATGACATATTTATGAACATCAGAGTTGGTACACGCGTGATGTTTCTCGTCATAATCAGAGAATTTGATAATTCACAACTCACCTCGAGCGTGAACCACACTTTTCCTGGCTATTCAGGATAACGCATGAATATTAGCATAATCCGATTACGGTATAGAGCTGTTTAGAGGGATGTATACCTTGAGCTTTATCGTTTGTCCTGGCTGTACACTGTTCTCGAAATGAAGAGCAGTTACTTGCTTTAGACAGATATTGAGTGGATGAGCTGTGTTGTTTGTCACGCGACAAGAAGGCATACTGATTGACAGGTGGCGAAAAGGTACTACAATAAGATGTCGATGATGGCGTCGACAGATTTGAATGAAAGTATAGAAGATTCAGTCTTCACTTTTAGTAGAGTGTTTCTGTATATGTCGAATGTTCATTCAACTAATGATTATTGATGTAATAATAAACGATTTTACTTATTGTATCGTCTCCTGCGCAGACAACGACCAAATGCTGGACAACCTCCACAATTGATCATTGTGTCATATCCACGTGGTTTACCTGGTATCTCACTTACTCGCTCGGCCCAGTCTGATTTCATAGCGCACGTCCCTGAAAAGACAGGCTTAAGGGCGATCTTGGCTGGTTATTATGTAATGATTACCGCATACAGCCCGTAATGATCACACCAAGTGGAACCACTTTTCGTTAATCGATGCCTGCGACTTCTACTATATAAACAGGTAACGACGATGACTGAATGATGTTATTGCATTCGTGGACGTTATTGTTTTGTATGTACTTAAGCATTGGGAGGATTTAATCCATCTATCATCCTCATACTTGTCCAAGTCAGGTCAAGTTCTTCGACACAGGAATAAAAAACAGGCGAATTGCTCCTTACAATGGTAGCTCCACCAACCCATTCAAACGTAACAGGAAATCCAGTTCCAGAATACTACATTCATTCAGATACATTGAATTTTAGAGATACTAAAGGAAGATCATTGATCCTACGAGGAGTAAATTTATCTGGATCAGCTAAAAATCCAAATGGTCAACCTTCGCACGTAAGAGACAATTTCTGGGAATCAGCAGAAGCGGGTAAAGGAGATTTTTTAAATCGACCATTAAATCTAGAAGATGGTTCTGCAGAGATACATTTAGCTAGACTAAGAGCATGGGGATATAATTTATTAAGATATGTATTCACTTGGGAAAGTTTAGAACATGCCGGTCCGGGTAAATACGATTATGAATATATGGATTATATAATTAGAGTATTGAGAAAGTGTAAAGAGTGGGGATTCAGAGTATTTATGGATCCTCATCAGGATGTGGTGAGTTATGATTGGGGTGTTGATTCAGAGTCATCAGCCTTCACGGCTATCAGCATGTAGTCTATTCGTATCGCAATCGAGACACTGACAATGCAATTGCCAATAGTGGTCTCGATTCACCGGTGGATCAGGTGCTCCATTATGGACGTTATATGCATGTGGTATCGATCCATACGGCTTAACACCAACAGCAGCAGCTTACATCCATTGTGAATGGCCAAATGCTGATAATCCAAAACCAGAAGAATTCCCTGCAATGATATGGGGAACGAATTATACCAGATTAGCAGGTCAGACTATATGGACACTTTTCTTCGCTGGAAAAACTTTTGCTCCTAAATGCATAATAGATGGAAAGAACATTCAAGACTATCTTCAAGATCACTTTATCGATGCCGTAGGAGTTCTAGCTAAAAAGATTGCGGATGAAGCCTCGGATTTGTTAGATGAATGTATTATTGGATGGGATAGTGTCAACGAACCTGGAGAGGGTCTCATCGGACATCACGATTTGAACAAAATACCAGATGAGCAACAATTGAAAAAAGGTCCCACGCCTACTCCTTTAGAAGGTATGAAATTGGGTATGGGCCAAGCTTTGGAAGTACAAGTTTGGAATTTCGGAGCTATGGGACCGTATAGAGGTGGACATCAACTTATAGATCCCAAGGGACGGAAATTGTGGTTGGACAAGGATGATGAGCAGGTTCGTGGTGGTGGTAAATGGGGCTGGACAAGGGGTGAAAGCTGGGAGTTGGGCAAATGTAGTGAGTGACTATTGATTGAAATTCATGAAATGCTAGATCTTGGCTAACGATGTCTACTCAACTCCTAAGTATGGGCACAACACGGGGTGTGGGATCCATCAACCGGTGATCTACTCAAACCAGACTATTTCATCACTTCACCAAGCGATCCAACGCATGCAGTTGACTATGTCGCCGATTTCTGGTCCGTACATTGGCTGGCATACTCTTCCAAGATTCGAATACATCACCCCGAATCAATCCATTTCATACAAGCACCCGTAATGAAGCAACCCCCAAAATTACCTAAATCATTCTTAAAAGGAAGAGCTTGTTCTTCGCCGCATTTCTATGATGGATTAACGTTGATGACGAAACATTGGAATTGGTTCAATGCGGATGCTATAGGAGTGATCAGAGGAAAATATTGGTCGATCGTACAAGCTGTTCGAGTTGGTGAAGGAAATATTCGGAATATGATGCAGAGTGAATTAAGCGTCCTCAAGCAAGATACAGTAGATATATTAGGCAATTTTCCTACTTTAATCGGTGAAATAGGCATACCGTACGATATGGTAAGCTTTCTCCATTTTTATCATCTACAACCGCTGGCTGACTTCAGTATTGCTGTAGGACAATAAGAAAGCCTATGGTTATGTTGATGGAGGACGAGGAGAAGGCGATTATTCCAGTCAACAGCGAGCGTTAGACTGCTCGATGAACGCTTGTGATGGACCAAATGCCTTGAATTACGCTATATGGAATTACGTACCGGATCATTGTCACGAATTTAGCGACAACTGGTGAGTTTCATCTAAATTCGTTATCATGCTGAAAATTTTACTGAATTCGGTCATTTCATGTTAGGAATGGCGAAGATCTATCGCTATGGAGTAAGGATGACATACTTCGAGATACCTACAACGATGTAGGCAAATCATCCCCAAATCCATCTCTCACCGCCCCTCGCACAGCTTCTGCTACAAACTCTTCAGCGACATTAGCAGCGTCTCGATCTGTTACGCCAAAATTACCATTCACACCTGAATCCATCTTAGCTGGAGATGTACCGTCTTCTTTGATCTTAGATGGCTCAAGGGCAGTAGCAGCTTTCTGCAGACCTTTCCCAATCAAGACAGTTGGGGTTCCGGATCGAATAGATTTCGACATTCCATCGACCGAATTCAAGTACACCATTCTCGTCAATTCCGGTGATTTAGCTTCAAAGGAGGTAGCTACGGAGATATACGTTCCTTATGTTCATTATGCTTCTGGTCTCGGATTAGGTAAATCAACCGAAACTGGACGGGATTATGATAGATCACGCTTTTCGTCCAGAAACAACTCAAATGTGGATCTTATCAATGGAGATGACAATTCCAAAAAAGGAAATAATACCGATCAAACAGTAAAATCAGTCAATACCACTTCTTCTGATGAAACTACGTTGGAATTAGATATAGATGTGAAACTTTCTCACGGAACCTACGAGATAACAGGTCAAAAATTGATTTGGTACTATGATGTACCTACAAAAGGAGAAGCGAAATATGAAATTCAAATCAAACGAAATGGTGGAGCTCTTAGAAGAGATATAGGTTATGTTCAACAAGGTAGTTGGTTTGACGTATGTCCTAGTGGTTGTACTATTGCTTGAAAACTTTCTTTATTCTCATTTATCTGCCCATCTCTAATAAATCTCTTTATAATCTATTTCACGGATGCTTTTACTCTATCTATTTGTTATGTCCAATGTTGTCTATTTTAATTCTCATATATTCGATTTGGTGTATGAATTGATGTTGATGATCCTGTATTGTATAGGTTTTGAAAGAGATACGACGATTATCAGGTGGATTTGGATTGATCGCATAAGGAATCGCGTCAAAAGTCAAACAGATGTATGCATCAGTTATATAATTATTATTGTGTTCACAGAACCCCGTACAAAGCCGTGGTGTAGCCGGTTATCACCTTTCGTTTAAAATTGTATGCTGTTCTTAAATTCCATTTGAAATGACCGTAGGGAAAAAACCGAGAATGGTATAGAATGAACGAAGGTCCGAAATCTCGGGAACTCTATGCATTTCCCATTTTATTTCCTTACATGATTTTAGTCAGACATGTATAGTCAGAAGCTCGCATACCTTAACCGTAGGGCCAGCCGCTAATTTATGCTGTTCTTTTCGTCAATGTCGTACGCAAGGAGAACAGCATAAAACCTATCTCGCATGTCAGCAAAGTAATTCCTATGCTGTTCTCCGATATGGCGGGATCAAATTATTATATTATGATTGAACCTCCACTATACGGGTCCAAGCGATTTCCGAGATGAGTACTCTATCGCTGCTCTTCTCATTCTTGGTGATTATTCAATCATCACTAAGAATCTGAAAATGAGAATATGACACTTGCTGTCGTATTGCGGAGGCATGGTACAGCTCGAATCTTGTCATCTCTCAATCACTCCGTTTTTGTGGCATGTCTGAAATTTCGTCGCTACCATCGTGTAGTAACACCTCCTTCTAGGAGTTCTCTTCAGCCAAGATCGCTGCACCAATTCCCGACACCTGAAGATGATAACAGTGTGAATGTAGAAGAGCCTCCAGTAGCTTCACTTACCAACGGGATAATCCTTCGCCCATATCAAGCCCATGCTATACAAGCATGTCTTGAAGCTTTATCATCCGGCTTAAAGAGAATTGGTGTTAGTTCTCCTACTGGAAGCGGGAAGACAACGATGTTCATGCATCTCATACCTCTTATCGCAGAGTCTGGAAATTCTGCTTCTAAAACAGCTGGGCTGTCTTTCGATGAAGAGAGAGATCATGAGTCAGCAAAAGGATCAAGAGGCAAGACTTTGATTGTCGTTGGAAGCGTTGAGTTGGCGAACCAGTCTGAATTAGCTGCAAGAAGGATTTTAGGAGATGATTGGTCGATAGAGGTTGAACAATCGAAAAGAACAGCTAGTGGTAAAGCAGATGTGTAAGTAGTGTACAGAGTGTGATTTGAATGATTGGCTGACACCTCAACGAAGTACAATAGCAACGTATCAGACGCTCAATAATCCTGAAAGATTAGCCAAATTTGATCCTAAAGATTTCAAGCTGGTCATAGTAGACGAAGCTCATCATGCAGCTGCTCATTCGTGAGCTTACTACCGCTGACTAGGCCGTGAACAAGCTTATAGAACATATTGGGATCATACAGGTATCTCCGTTTATTACACTATTTCAATAGTCAAGTTCAACTCCCCTCGACAATATTACCCATATCCAATGATGCATCAGCAGAAGTCCCTATCATAGGCTTCTCAGCCACATTCTCTCGACCGGATCAACTAGCTCTAAGTAGTGTATTCGAGAAAATCGTATTTCATCGAGATATCTCGACAATGCTAGAAGACGGGTGGTTATCGCCCGCCAAATCCACTACGGTATATGCGAAGCTAGGACTGGATAGCGTGGAAGAAAACAATCAAGGTGATTACAAGACAAGTAGTCTAGCTAGTAGGGTCAATACGAAGGAGATAAGGGAACTGGTTATAGGCACTTATTTACATAAAGCTGGTAAGTTGGCTGATTTCACTGTAAATTCGCGTCTCGCTGCTGACTTTACTTATGATTCAGCGGATCGACGATCGACTTTGGTCTTCTGTGTAGATCTAAACCATGTAGCTGAATTGACAAATACTTTCAGACAAGCTGGAATAGACGCTAGATCCATCTCTTCTCTCTCGAAAGCTGATATAAGGAAAGACACTATAAAAGCATTTGGAGCGGGACAATTCCCAGTATTGATAAATTGTGAAGTGTTAACCGAAGGGACCGATATCCCTGAAGTAAGTCTGCAATTTACTCCAAGTTGGGTTTATTCTGACAGAAGCGTGCTCTAGATCGATTGTATCATATTGGCTAGGCCAACCAAAAGTCGAAATCTACTCGCACAAATGGTATGTCAGCTCTTTCTGTATTTGGCTTAGGCGACTCCTACTGAAATACAGTTGCTTATAGGTAGGACGTGGGTTACGCTTATCCCCTCAAACTGGTAAAAGGGATTGCCATATCATCGATATTGTGGACAGCGTCAACAAAGCTGGAGGAATGTTAGTTTCACCCACCCTTTGGGGCCTGTCACACGAGGAAAAGGAAGAACGGGATAACGAAAGGGCCGAGAGTACAATGGAAGGCAAAGACGATACCTGTAAGCTTCACGCTATATATCCGTAATGGATCACAACTGAGATTTATATCTGCTCTCAGCTTTACAAAATACTCAAGGCGACTATCAAGTGACTTTCATTGATCAGGATGACCCATTTCGATTAGCAGGGAGCAATAGACCGCTGGTGGACCGGACAAGCAATAACGCCTGGGTGGCATGTGGGAAAGGCAAATATATTTTAGAAGCCATGGGTAAGTCCGTTGATTTGCTCAGGAACCCGTCGATCTGGCTAATTATATTTTCGATTAGGAAATGGTTATGTCTCTATTGACCCCTCGCCTAACGCTCTAGCAAAATATTCCATATCTTACAGAAATGCTATACCTCAAGAGCTAGCTGGTGTGAGGGGATCGAAATCGCCCTTTGGTCGAGTCAGGATTGTGGGACAAGCAGATGAGCTAGAAAGAGCTTTGCAAACTGGAGATAAGTATCTAGAAAGGGCATTAGGTAGAGAATTATTCCTTCAGTAAGTTGACACTATGCTGTACTGACATTTATAACACTGATATCGAATATCGATAGATTATCGAAATACGCACCGTGGAGAAGGAAACCGGCATCTGAAAAAGCTATCAAATTACTATTGAAAATGAAAGGTGCCGAAAACCCTGCTTCACTTGTAGACGATGGGGGCAAAGAACGACAAATTGACTTGTATGGTAAGAGGATCAATGTAGGCGGTCTAACTGCCGGAGAAGTGTCAAGTTGGTTATGTGCTGCTAGGCATGGTGCGAAAGTGAGTTATAAGTTTCACATCGTTTGATTGATGAGGCACGATTGTTAATCTTGTGTGCCCTACGATAGACTCTCAAAGCGGCAGAAGATAGGAAGACTGAACGGGCACAGACGAAGCAATTGGCAAAAGAGGAAAAGGATAGGGCTTTGCGTGAACGGAATTTACCATTACCCAGCGAACGATAGATTTGCTATATCTTGGTGAAGGAATATACCAGGCATACACATACACACCCGAATGGATAGAATGACAAGTACCTACTCAGATAGAATATACATGATCATATTGACAGCGGCTTTCGATACTATAATTATTCCAATTATTGATACTTTCCGTTGCGCCTTTCATGTCTCGTCATCGCTGTCAGGCAGATGATAATCCGCGGGATCGACTTGTTCGTTGATCTTCTTTCGTTCTTGCTCTTGCTCTTTGGCTAGCTTCTCTCTAATGAATGAACTTCGTCTTCGTAATTGGGGAACCTTGGTCGAAGGTCTTCGTTCAAAAATAACTCGAAGACCTTGATCGATATCTATATATCTCGTTATCCTCATCTCCATCCATTGCTCTATTGTGGTAGGTGTATCTTCAGGTTGATCCCCGGGGAGCTGAAAGAAGGCTCTTCGAGTATCATTGAGATAATTCAGATCCTTGACTGAATGAAGCAGCACATTATCAAGCCTTTTAAACTTATCACCGTTTCTAACAAACTCAGCCAAATCTTGTCTTCCTAGATTTTCATATGCCTTAATTAGCTCTTCTGCTTTATTACCAATATGATCATCAGTTTCCTCTTTACTGAACCAAGGCGGAGCTGCGAATGCTTCTTCTTTGCAAGTGAAAGATGCCCTGATTGTTTTCTATCAGTTTCTTTACATACACGTGGATCTTTGAGTTTCAAAGACCTACCATTCCCAATCTATGATGGCTTTCATTTCACCACTATCCCCGTCTACTATAAAATTGCCTTGATGCAAGTCGTAATGTTTCAAATACCAAGGACCATGGTCAAATTCAGCACATCCATATACCAATTCTCTCATTTCTAACATGATAAGGTATTGAAGTAATTCTTGGCTTGGGCTAACTTCTCTTTTATCCAAAATCAATTTCATTCGACTTTCGATGATATATATCCATCTCTCTTTTGCAGTGTCAAAAGGGCCAGCATAGTAAGGAAAGTCGAGATTCAAATTCATGATATGATCTATGTGTGGTCCCACAACTATCTGTTTATCGTTGCCAGAAAAACAGAAACTACCGACCGATCCGTGAGATACAATCTTTTCGAGACTGATCATCCAAGCTGCATAATCTTGTATGAACCGAGTACCAGCAGGTGTGAGAGAGTCATCGTTGTAAGAAATAGGGAAGATGTCCCACGTTCGTGAGCCTTCGATGAGATCCTGGTAGAGATATAGCAAGTATTTAGATACTGGATAGTGGCGGCATTATGTCAACAAGTATCGTTTCACCGAAAGATGGAAAAAAAATTACCTTTACTATTATTTGGTCTTTCATATGATTTCGGAATCTTCACACCGGCATCCTCTAAAGCCTTGAGTGTTGCTAATTCACTAGAATGACAATGCGAAATTGCCAGCTCAGGTTGATGTCTAGCTGATGTTCTCCTGATTCTCATGACCCATTTGACCCCATCATCGAAATAAATGGCTATATGGAAGTTGAAAGATCCCACCATTCTAATGAATGAACGATGCATCCTTGGTTTAATTATCTCGATGCACTTGTGACCAGGTCGTAACCCTTCGACTTCTTCGACAACAGCGTCATAATCGATTAATTTCAGAATCTCAGGAACCTACAGAATATGCTTTAATGTCATTATAGGAAGATTAACGTTGATGGCCTAAGTGTTCAACTTACATCAAATCTCCATGAGAACATATCACCACTCTTGTATATCTTCTGCTCCGGCGGGTCTGTAAAGCAGATATGGTGATGAGTATCTTCGACATGTTCAAAACAGTATGTACCTCCGCAGACATAACATGCATTTTGCATATGAAGAGCGTAGTTGTCGCAATAGTCGAGATCGCATTTAGCGTAGTCGTATTTGAATGGTTGTTCTGACTCCATTTCTACCATTGGGGTTGGTGATTGCATCCTAAATATAGTCAATCAAAGCTGATGCGGAGGGAAGAAACCTTTTATAGCAATAACGAATGAACCCAACAGAGAAAGAGAAAAGATAAATTTTGACTTCATGTAGGTGTTTTGATGTTTGTTGATGTTTACTTCTGATGGCAAGTGTGGATCAGTGCACAACCTAAGAAAAGTAGAGGTCCTTTGACTGGCTATGATCGAAATACGTGCTACAATGTGGCATCCAACCAGCAGCCTTTTAGAATGCACGGTAGTTCTCATGAGTACATACCTAATTTGTGTATTTCCCCATCGCTTCCTTCCGATTTCTGGTCGAGAACAATGATACTATGGCTGTGATTGTATTGAAAAAGAGTTTTCTCTGTATGTAGATTGTATATTCCTCACCGTTATGAAGTGATTAGGAAGAACGAGACGAATAGAGACGTGAACGTCCGTTTCGACTATCTAGCGTTTCCACAAAATTGAAGACTGGGGTAGATTATAACATGACATTTTCCGGAGTAGCCACCAGAAGCTGGGGCTATTTGGAGGATCTTCAGATTGACCCATGGGATGAAAAGAATCATGTCCTCCCTTCCGCTTCAGGAGATCTTACGAAAATGGGTTTTTTAAGATTAACGCAATTTTCACACATTGTTACGACCGTACTGCAGGGATGACGGAACCTGCTGTATGATGGACAAAGATGGATTGTAATCATTAGGAAATAAAGCTAATTGTAGATGGACCAATGTAATAGTCAATTAGAGGAAGTAACTTATAATATTTCATCGATGAGGGGAATACAAAATAGTATAAAATGTCGTGCTTATATACCTTTCAGAATGACCTCCGGTATTACCATTCAATCGGTATTGTATGTAGTGAATACCGTTAATGGTATTGTATGTGCAGAATGCAATAAGAATGTAATGTAACGGTATTGTATGTGGTGAATACAATAAGAAATGTAATGTCCGGATTCGGTGCATTACACTCTTGCTCCTCTTTATGCACAATGACATGTACATACACCTACGACTGATGTTCTACAAAGGATTTTCCTCCAGCTTTCAATGTATCTAGGTATCGGGCACTGAACAAGAAGAAGTCTGTTATTGATATTGCAGGATCTAGTCATCTTCTCCTGGAACCCGACCTTTTTGGTGTTTGCTGATAGGTGGAGGTCTTTCAAGTTGAGGGAGGGGCTGAGTTGGTCGTCTCCACAATAAAGTTTGAAGTCCAATGTCAGCGGAGTATCGATCTAACCGGCAATTTGTCCAATGTTCTAGCGTTTTAGGTTCCCCCTGGGTCTCGTCTGGAAGGTAAAGGAAAGATCTGAGGGTAGCATTTAGAAAGGGAAGCTGAGTGTTGGCTCCCATCACTGTATCTTCCAGCCATTGATACTTGGCACTGTTTCTGACAACCTGAGCAAAATCCGGTCTTCCTAAATCGTCATAAGCCTTGATGAGCTGGTGCCCTGCTTTACCAAGTTCCGTGGAACAGAATTGAAAGGCACCGAACCAAGCTGGTGGGGCAAAAGCTTCTGCTTTACATGTGAAGGACGCCCTGCTCAATCACCTCAGCCTTTAGCATCATGTCAATATCCAGACCACCTAGAGACGTACCACTCCCAGTCAATCACACCTCTCAGTTCACCTGTCTCTTCGTCGACCCTGAAATTGCCTTGATGCAGGTCGTAGTGCTTGAGATACCAAGGCCCTTGCTCCATTTCTTCACAATCTGTCACCAAGTCTTTCATCTCTAATAAGATCAGATAGTTGTGAAGCTCCCCACGCGGACTGCATGCCCTTTTGTCTATGATCCACTTCATCCTGCATTCGATGGAGTATAGCCATCGCTGTTTGGCGGTGACAAATGGTCCTTTCGTGTACGGGAAGTTGAGGGATAAATTTCTCCCTTTTTCTATATGCGGACCAACGCTTGTTGATCCTTCTTCATCGAAGCGCAAACAGCCAACATTTTGAGGCGATATTATCTTCTCTAGATCTATAGTCCACGCGGCATAATCATGAATGAACCGAATACCAGCGGGAGTCAGATCCTTATTCCCAAATGACCAAGGGAAAACCTTTGATGCTGGCACCCCTTCAACGAATTCCTGATAGAAGTAGAACAGATCTTCCGATACTGTATACTGCGGATTAGCAAACAGCAGCAACACATGCCTTATTGTATGAATAGAGGTTGACTCACTCTTACTATCTGCCGGTCGCTGAAAAGATCTCGCTATTTTGACTCCTTGATCCTCTAAGGTTTTTAGAGTCGCTAATTCGCTATAATGACATTCCTTGATAGCTTCCTCCGGCATACATCTTGATTCTTTCCTTCTAATCCGCATGACCCATTTGACATCATCGTCGAAGTGAATGACGATATGTGTATTGAATGAGCCAGTCACTCGCCTAAGTTCCAAATAATTCTTTGGCTTCTCGATATCAGTACATTTGTGTCCACATCGAATGGATTCAACTTCCTCCTTGACTGCGTCGTAGTCCAGATTATCACGAATGGCGATAACCTAAGTTGCAAATCGCAATAGATTAGTATCACTCCATTTGTCCCGGAAAATGTAGAAATTGACAATAGAAAAATTGTAAAACTCACTTCTGACACATAAGGATCCAAAGCACAACCTTTATATATTCGTTCTTTGGGCGGATTGGTATAGCATATATGGTGATCAATGTCTTCTACATGGTCGTAGCAATAATTGCCACCGCATACGAAGCATACCCTGTGACTGAGAAGAGCGTAGTTATCGCAATAATCGAGATCACATTTAGCGTAGTCGTATTTAAGCGATTCCCTCGAAATCGTTTTCTCTTTAGGAGTTTGCGGTACCATCTTCGGATCGTAACTAAAGATGATTAGACCGGCACTAATTTGGACGAGGTGTTTGGGTGAATATAAGCAATACAAGAGAAGAAGAGAAAGAAGAAACATCAACGTGAATAGTGATTGATTATTTATTGTTGATGGTAATTCGAGATCAGTGCTCAGACTAAAACATAAAAACGTGGTGTGATCCTTTGGTTATAAATATCGAATCAATTGAATAAATGAATGTGTCAACGAACTCTGTGTGACATCAGTACTCTTTGATTTTTGATGCACGGATAGCAAATCTTCCAATAATCTCAATGACCAAAGACATAAATGCAACAAAACACATACATACAAAATCAACGGCTTCTCCTTAAAGCTCTCAAAAAATATATCTTTCCTTGTATTTTTATCCCATCCCATACTTCCCTCCACCATTCTTTTACCCAACGTATTTGTTTTTCTTGATTTGCAATTTGCCAATCTGCATAAAATTGAGTTAATGCTTCTTCTCTTCGTCTTTCATCTTCTTCTGTTGGCGGATCTGAAGCTGGCGGCAAAAGTGATAAACGATGTGCTTTTTGAGCTTCAAAAGTAAGATTTGTAGTCGCCTATACAATTATCATCAGTGTAAGAGAATTAATCATTCTTGGTACAAATTGATAACCTTTAACGAAGTCAAGATGATTTACGGAGTATTTGAATGACCGGTAATATCGTGACTTACCCAAAATCGATGATTCATTAAATCCACTCTTTCTCTTCTCAAACGCCATTCAAGCTCCATGTTTTCCAATTTGGCATCGCTAGATCCAGTTGGAAATTCAGATGCAGAGTAAGGTGAATTCGTTGATGGATTTATTGATGGTTTTGAAGCGTATATTATCGGTCGAATGTTGGAGGCAGGATCCGGACTGTAACGATCGATGAGTTAATATGAGTTTTACCATGTATGATCAGTCATGTTCCCAGGTGTGTATATTGAGACTTACGGAGCGACTAGATCTACGCCCGAAGTCGGGACATTCGCATTTGATCTTCTCCTACGGGGAGTCGAGGGGGAACTAGTTGAGGAAGACGCTTCTGCCGATGTAGAAGCAAAAGCGATTCTTGAGAGTCGATTTACGGATGACAAAGTGCCCGGACGTGTCGTACATCTGATCATAATGATTGTGTTCTCCGTTGTTGATATTAGCACCACGATATACTTATGCAAGTTAATCACCTTGGAAAGGGATGACTTCGACTTTTCTGAAGTTGAGGACGATCTCGGAACCAAGACTAGTGTTGACATGTCACGTGATATTTACGAGAAAGTTGAATTTCATATGCAGCAAGGTATATAATCCAAAACAGCTGTTTAATCTTGAAGGTAAATCAACTTTTGCCCTAATTTATAACAGATAGCACATCATAGTAGATCATGTCAGCTCCTCTTTTGAGTAATGATCCAGCTCAACCTGTGAAAAAACGAAAAAGAACTGGAAAAGAGAGAGAGGAGCGAAAACGATTAGCTATACAAGTGAGTTTAGGTGTATATCAGAATCAAATTCGGAATTAATGTTATACATTTATAGGCACAATCAGATGCTGAGAAAGTTGAAAAAGTAGCTGAAGATCCATTGACTACTGAATCAACATCTGAGATCCCTTTGACAGTATCAGACGAGCCGGAAATCAAGAAAGATGGCGTTGATATTGAGAAAGCTACCAAACGAATTGTTAGTCAAATTTTCGCTCTTCCTGGCGAGAAAATGTATCGAGCTTATGAATTCTTATAGCCCCAAGCACTCAAATCGTTACATCCGACGTTTAAGCAAGCTAAATCATTTGAAACCCGAAGATTAATCAAGAAAATTAAATTTCTAAGGTGAGATCCATTGTTGATTTATAGTTGATGATCAAAATACTGATTTAAATGTCGCGATTTTGATAGGATCAAACCTGATATTAAAGCTGAAGTCTCAGATCTTGAAGCTCAATTGAGTATATTACATGTAAATTTATTATAACAAAAGATAGACAAAAATCGAAAGTATATTGCTAAACTTGCAATTTTCTTTTTTAGGATATTCAACTTCATCCTCTCGCTCAATCACATCTTCTTCTCAAACTTCGAAAACACCCTCTTTTCAAATCAACGACTTTACCAAATTCTATAACTGAAATTTTGATTTCAAATATACCATCTGTACCTAGTACATCTACTTCAGCAACTCCAACTTTAATAGCGAAAGTTGAGAATAGATTGTACAGTGAAAAAGGAGTTGCAGAAACTGTCAAGGGAGTTGTCAGCTGGATCATAGGTGAAGAAGGAGCAAAATTGATTCAACAGTCTAAAAAAGAATCTAAATCTTCGAATAACCCCATTGTTAAAGGTTCGAAAAAGTCTCAAATCAAGAACCAAGTTGATGACTCTGATGCAGAAATTAACGAAGATGACTCTGATATAGCGATTGAAGGCGGAAAAGAAATGGTCATTGCGTCCGATGATGAATTTGCAGAAATTTCAGATGAAGATGAACTTGCAGTTGACGAAGCAGGTTGGGAATCAGGTTCTATTAGTGGATCGGGAAATGATAGTGAAAATGATGAAGATGAAGATAGTATACCTATACCTCCTAGTAAAAAAGTTAAATCAACTCCCGTTCCTACACCCAAGGTAAAATCTACGAAACTTGAAAAAATGCCTAAAGATGGGAAAGCTGTAACTTCTTCAATGTTTTTACCTTCTTTAGCTACAGGTTTTACATTAGGTGATGAAGGTGATAGTGATCCTGATGAAGATTTTGATCCAAATGGAGTTATTGGTAAAAAAACTATAGAAAGGAAAAATAGAAGAGGTCAAAGAGCTAGACAAGCGTAAGTAATTCATAAAAATTAAAAACTTTTCATTGAAAAAAATTTATTAATAAATGCTAAATTTTGATATTTTTTTTTATTTTTTTTTAGTATTTGGGAAAAGAAATATGGTAAAGGTGCTAAACATGTTGTAAAAGCTAAAGAAGATGAAGAATCTTATCAAGCTATAAAAGCTAAAAGAGAAGCAGATAGAAGAGGTAAACCTGATCATATGAGAGGAAAAGATAGAGATAATGGATGGGGTACAAAAAGTGGAAATTTAAATTCTACACCTTCATTCAACATATCTTCAAATTCATCAAGAAATGTACCTTCGATTCAGTCTAATCCACAACCTAAAGATGATAAGAAGAACTTACATCCTTCTTGGGAAGCTGCAAGATTACGAAAACAAAAGATGGGTGCTGTACCGTCTGATGCACCGAAAGCGAATAAAATTGTATTTGATTAAAGTATCATATCAATGGTTTAGATGGTAGTCTCTACGCATGACATGCATATTCATGGAGTTTATCTGAATAAAGGGCAGTCATACAGGAATATTGAGAACAAGATGTTATGTTTTCATCAACTTCATATGGTCATATAATCGTGATGTGCGATGCGATACAGATGCATGTGATTTCTATTTTTTAAAGTATGTGTGACTATCGAGCCCAAATGAAGTACAAGTACAACGGCAATATTACCGTAAACAAATCCATTAATCTATAACAGTCTCCAAATTCTCGCTTCCACTAATTCACTAATTCCACACAGCTAAATCGTTCAAAGGAAGTTAGAAGGGTAAAGGTGATCTTGAGGTGCGATAAAGTTTTCTTTTATAGATCTCATAGAAACAAATCTTGAGAAAATCGCAATAGAACCCGATTTATCATTTGTTCCTGAAGCTCTTGCACCACCGAAAGGTTGTTGACCTACAACAGCACCAGTACATTTATCGTTAATGTAAAAGTTACCTGCTGCGTTTCTCAATTTATGAGCAGCAGATTGAAGAGCACCTCTTTCTTGAGCGAAAATAGCACCTGTTAAAGCGTATTCTGTTGTATCTTCAATTAGTTCAGGCATGTTATCATATTCGGAATCTTCGTATACGTAAACGGTAAGAACAGGACCAAAGATTTCTTGAGTCATAGAAATTGATTTAGGATCTTTAGTAACGATAACAGTAGGTTGAACAAAGTAACCTTTTGAATCATCTGAAGAACCCCCAGCGATGATTTCACCGCCATCTTTCTTAGCTTGAGCAATTATACCTGTAATCTTTTGGAAAGCTGGTTTACCAATAACAGGTCCAGTGAAATGGTTCCATTCGGTACATGGACCAATAGTGATTTTGTTAGTTTCAGAAACTAAAAGATCTTTGAAACCGTTGTTCCAGAGAGAAGATGGAACGTAACATCTTGAAAGAGCAGAACATTTTTGACCAGAATATTCGAAAGCAGCTCTGATAGCTTGGTGAACACCAGATTTGATTTCGGCAGATTGATGATACAAGTGGAAGTTCTTTCCACCGGTTTCACCCACGATTCTTGGGTATCCTCGGTAAATATCAAGGTTGTTGGAGATATCTTTCCATAATTTTCGGAAGATTTGAGTGGATCCAGTGAAGTGAAGACCAGCGAATGCTTTGTGATCAATACATTGCTTAACAACCTCAGGTGGGTTTCCTGGAACGAATTGAATGACGGCGGGAGGAAGACCGGCTTCAACGAAGATTTTGTGTACGATGTAGTTGGAGTAAGTAGCCATTGGCGAAGGCTTCCAAACGATAACATTGCCTACGATGGCGGGAGCTCCGACAAGGTTACCACCGATAGCGGTGAAATTGAATGGGGTAACGGCGAGGACGAAACCTTCGAGAGGTCTGAACTCGACTCGGCTATAGGAAGAAAGGGGACATATCAGTCAAACTGACTATGAAGAAAGGATTTTGTAAGTAAGACTCACTTCCAGACTCCGTTGGAGTTTCTTGGGGGTTGTTGAGTGTAAAGTTCTTCGACGTATTTGACGGAGAATCTCAAGAAATCACAGAGCTACGGTGCAAAGCTTGGGTTAGCTGCTAAGGTTTCGCGGTTGTCAAATTTGCGCCCAGGGTCTTCTCTTTTCAAAATAAGTATAAAATACTCACCTCAGCAGCAGCATCAATCTCAGCTTGCCAAGCGTTCTTTCCTTGACCAAGCATAGTAGCAGCCATTAATTCATATCTGTATTTTCCGGCAATTAAATCGGCAGCCTTTAAGAAGATAGCAGCTTTATCTGCCCATGGAAGTTCTTCCCATGCTTGTCTAGCGGCGAGAGCACCTTCGATAGCTTGATTAACAACTTCAGGGGTAGCGGCGTGGTATGTACACAATGGGTTGGCATGATCGTGAGGCATAGGTTGAGATTGGATATCACCAGTTTTGATCTTTTAGCAAATCAAAATGAGCTTTTTATTCTCCAGAAATTCTGCATAGGAAATCATGCTCACCTCTTTTCCATTAACGATACAAGGTACTTCGAAAGGAGCAGACTTTAGCATCTTATCTACAGCAGCTTGAAGATCTTTTCGCTCTTCAGAACCAGCAGCGTAATTTCGCTAATAAAAATCCCTCGTCATATCAGCTAAAATTCTCACATACTGTTCAAATCAGGCGAATAGATGATCTTACCATAGGCTCATTGTCAATGACTGGAACTTTGAAAGAAGCTAATTGAGAGGACATTTTGATTGATTTTTCGACAATCTCCTCTTCTTTTTTTTCTTTCTGTAAAACGATGGTAATGATGAAGAGAAGAGGGAAAAGAGAAAAAGATGAATTGATAGTAATTTGAATGTTCTATATCTATTTTCTAAAGGCGATAGATTTTAACCGCTTAACTTAGACTCCTACACCGTAACAAAGAAGATAGCGGTCAAACCCGTACACTTTGGCGCGTGGTTTAATTGATTTTGATGGGCGGCATTGCCGATTTCCTTTTAATCATCCCCTGAATTAGTAGGAATTGCCGAGTTCTCTTACTTAGCACAACGTTAAACCTTTGTTTTGCTTTCTCTTACGTAAGCTTGAAATACTCTTTAAACGCCCACCAGAGAGTTATTCTTTTGACGGGGACTTTGAAAAGCCATTCAGTATATAGCTTGGCGGGGCTCGGTTCGGAGCTCACCCCGCGGCATAACGGCAATACCAAGCGAAAACTTTCAGTACGCGTACGCTTAAATTGATCAAATGCAATTGTCAGGAGCCGATGAATACTGGTCGAACATTAGAAGAAAAGCGCCAATTCATTAGCCATACAGAAAAATCATTTGCACAAAATTTGTTATACATTCACGACACATGATCTACTGTTATAGGGATATCAGACCAAATTTTGACTATCCATTTAGTTCTGACACCTTCGAAAGATGAAGGGACTAATATATATATCCCTTTGTTTAATTTGATCTTACCCGTGGACACTCCGCTTATTGTATCGTTATATGGTCCAGTGGTTGATACTTGTTCGCCCAATTCGCCGCCTGTACCACGCTGGAAGATTGTGAGATTTAATGGTACTGCGGATGTCGTCGGCAAGAAGAGTCGAGATCTGAACATCCACATGAGCTCACCTCTAAGCTGGGAAGCAGGATAAATCGCAGAATCAAAGGGACAATACACTTACAATATCGTACCAGCGGTAGGCAAAATGACTTCTATCTTGGGATTGTTTGTATATCGTCCGGAGCTGGGCCTACCTCCTGCTGTATTCTCATTCCTGTAATTTATTTCTTACTCAGTTTTGGACATTATAGTAGTAGAGTAGAGGCTACTTACCATGCCCCATTGACAATTCTACTATACATCCCCGCTCCTTCCGCTGGTATAGGTGTAATACCAATGGGTCCCGTAGATTCGAAGGATAGTGTATATGAGCCAGTATCATTCGGCTCGAATGAAGACACGATCAACGTATATGTCCCAGCTGATCAGAATAGAACGGATTAAAACGACTTCTGGACATCACGTATTCCGAGTACTGACCTTCAAGTTGGGGTACCTCGCTATAAGCAATTCCATGTGAATACGAGCCAGTATCGGCAATGACCATATCCTCTCCGATACTACCATTCCACCAATCGTTAGTAACAGCTTGGAAAAGGTCTTAACTTACTCCGATACAAGCTCTCCTTTGCCCCAAAGCAATTTGACATTCCAAGCCCTTTCCTTTTCCCCTTGTAGAGTAATTCGTCCTACGATCTTCGCTCCTTTCGATGGTTGCTGGAATGTCACTCTGTATTGTGGATTGAGTATGTGGCTTGAATGTCCTGGATGTCCACCTGCAGTTCTACTATTTAGAGATCCAGAGACCACTTGTGAGAAAGGCAATCTTTGACTTATTCGTTCGAGACTTATCGATGTTCCGGTGGAAGCATACGCGTTGAGCGTGAATCCTGTTTGATAGTTTCCTCTATCTCGTGCCGAAATGACCAGCAATGATGCGGTTGACCGACGAAGGGAATATCGCACAAGAACGTGCATGTCATTAGCGTACGGACTCTGTAGATAATACTTGAGGTCAGCTCAATTCCTTTCAATGACGACGGAGGAAGACATAAATCTGACACACAGTTTGGTCGGCCCTTTCAGGTCTTATCAGCTTCTTGGTTGCATTATGCCCATGCTCCTCAAAGACATGCAACGCAATATCGTCCAGCGGTCTATCCTTACTTGTGATATGTTGGGAAAGCAGAATCCATATCTCCTGGTCTCCTGATGTGCTTGCGATGCTCAACCGATATTGTGGATTCGCCGTTACCACTGATCCAGTGTTGTAATTCGTATTAGGTTTTGCCCATGTCCTGCCAGAATGTCGTGTCAGCGATTTTGCACAACGTATTCTGAACACGACGGACGTACCAATGCCTTGTAGCGGCATTCGGCATTAGATTTGGCTTCCAATTCATGTGTAACGCTTGAATATTTGAACATATGCTATCCCATGACATGGTAAATAGAGTTGATCCAGGATCGAATACATCTACGAATCTCTCATTCCCTTCTTCCCGTAAGGCTACATTGACAAGTGGTCAGCTATATTAAGGGCGTTTATTCGAATGTCCAGCTTACCAACAATGCCATAAGCATGTAATTTAACTAATCCATCCGACACATGTTCCCCTGTACCAAGACTGAGCATGACTTCCCCTTTTCTCCAACTTTCATATATCCTTTTCCATTCTTTCTCCCTCTGAAATCCATCTTTGAAGCTCTTTCTTTCCGGTATCCAGCCTGTGTACGCGTATATATCCGGAGCAGGATTACTGCCTTTCAGAGAGTATCCACCGAATACCTTGAAATACCCTTTCAAGGCCAGGGGAACCCAAGGTACACCCAGTCCTGAAGGAGAGTCGAGGGTGCCGAGAGGATGACAAGTAGTGTATAACGGCTGCATATCCGCGGTATGCGGTAATAATGCATCAAATACCACCTAAAACTACGTTAGCCGTATCATATTTTCCGCTAGAATTCAGTTGACTCACTTTCCGCCAAGCACCATTGAGCAAAAGCTTCAACACATGTTTACCATTGTTTGATCTTTTAGCTTTCCCAAATTCATCTTGGGGATACAGGTTATCTATCTTTGACTACGAAAGTCGTAATTCAGCATCTATTCTGACTTTTTTGTGGTCACAACTAAGCTCTGACTTACGCTTGATCCAAATTGTCTATCATGCTCCAAATTGACTCCAATAGCAGCTACAACCGAACAATCCGATACAGGACCTTGCTTAAGTATCCAATTGTCTCCTTGATTATCCCAATTCTCAGCTGGGACTTCTCGCCATATTGGATTATGGCGAATTTGCTCATCTGCTAATTCAGGTTGTCTAATCTCAGTATACCTTTCATCCTCAAACTCCCTACTGCCAGGTTCACCGTTCCATAAAGGTACATCGATACCATTAACTTTTGATCCTCTTCGAAGAATAGCAGCTTCTTCCCCTTCATCTCCAATTTCAACTTTTCCGACTTGACCACCTAAACTTTCTATGCGGGATTTGATCTTTTCTGCCCTCTCCAGTACTAAACGCCATTTTCTTTTTATATTTGTTATATCATGATCTGGAACCAGGTTGGACGCTATGAGATGTGAATATATCTCAGCAGCTGAGATATAGGCAGGGAAGGCTTTTTGAAGTGTGGGTACAGGTGAGACAAGAGGTGATAAGGAGGATAATGAGGATTCAATTTGTATTGCTTTGTTCGCTTGATCCTTTTAGATATAGTTCATCAGCTTCACCTAGTTGAGCAGGTGATAGTCAGCTCACGGTAGCTTGCTTGAGGCCTTGCTCATAAGTCTTGAACGACATCTATGAGACTCATGCCTCTTACACAGTGTACTCCTTCGACAAGCAGAAGAATTAATAGAGCTGTGGTCCGATATGACAAAATCAATATCGATATAATCATCAATAAGTGATCCGGCAAATACAGCCGTGAAAATGCGGGGTACGAGAACACGTGGGTTTCGACGCGGGGTCAGAGAGATAAAGTTATACGCTTAGACCTCCTTGCTTCTTGATGAAAGTTGATAATGTTGATCATCAAATATGAATTTGTAATTGAGTCAAAGTCAACACAAATAATAAGATCAGCGACACTCAGACATACCTTTCATCAAGGTTTGGATCAGTCGCTCATCAGTATGTCTCTGATCTCGACATTAGCGCCAATCTCGCGGACAAGTTGGAGTCGAATTGGTCATTCTGGATGTCTAGGAAGAGGACGAGGGCGTAATCAGAGAAATATATATAATCTCACGAGAGGCAAACAAGTTTGGGTAAGTCCATCGTTCTTTTGAAGATATCAACTACCTGATACTTCGTTGATTCGAATCACTATGTCTCTCTCTCAGGGTAATCGACTTATCTTGTCTGAAGAAGTACAACATGCTTTGGAAACTCTTAAACCTATTGTAGCTTTGGAGAGTGCTATCATAACCCACGGAATGCCGTATCCAGCAAACTTATCGACTGCAACCTCACTTGAGAGTATCATTCGCTCGAAAGGCGCTATACCAGCTACTGTAGCTTTGATCAACGGTAAAATTCATGTGGGTCTGACGGAAAGTGAATTACTTCAACTTTCCGATACGGACTCGAAGATATCCAAGAGCGCCGTCAAAGTTTCTAAAAGGGATCTTGGACCTGCAATTAGTTTAAAAAGATCTGGAGGAACTACAGTAGCTGGTACAATGTACATTGCCGAAAGTCTTGGAATCAAAGTCTTCGTCACTGGTGGAATAGGAGGAGTTCATAGAGGTGCGGAAAATAGTAAGTCCTGATTTATTCAGATTCGTGACCCCATACATCCATCTTTCTTTCCCAACCAGCCCTCATGTATGTACATGAAAGGACATATGAGATACGACAGTTTGAGCTGACGAGAGGCATGTCTCTTAGGTATGGACATATCTGCAGACCTTCTGGAACTCGGTCGAACACCTATGGCAGTCTTTTGCGCAGGAGCGAAATCAATACTGGATATTCCGCGAACGTTGGAAGTACTGGAGACACAGGGAGTATGCGTCGCTTCCTATGGTGAACAGCAAGATTTCCCGGCTTTCTATACCCCGTCTTCAGGATGTCAAGTAAGCTCTAAATTTATATGAAAATTGACGTTGAGCTGACGAGAGTATGGGTTTGCTTATTTAGAGTCCATGGAGGGTCGGGGATGCCGACGCAGCTGCGAGACTGATATGTGAGTAAGCCCTTCGTTGCAGTCGGCAGCGCAAAGCTGTTTCCTCCAGATCACATTTCGATTTCTTCGCTATCTACCACCCCATCGGGGATCTGACCTTTGCTCACTTTGACAATTTTTAACTTGAACCAGATACTCAACTCACCTTGCCTACGAAGCTCGCTACTCTCATCGGTGTTCCCATACCGTCTGAGCACGCTCAATCGGGTGCGGAAGTACAAAAATCGGTTGAACAGGCAGTACGTGAGAGTGTTCAGCAAGGCATCGATAAAAGGGGAAAAGAGGTCACACCTTGGCTCCTGAAGCGGGTTGGTGAATTGACAGGAGGAAAAGCACTTGGTCTGAGTGAGTGATGCAACGAATGCGATTAGATCATACATCCGCAGTGCAGGTGCTGATGATGTCTGGCTGCGTATTTAGACGTCAACTTGATCGAAAACAATGCTCGTATAGGTGCGGAAGTAGCTGTAAAGTTATCCGAATTATATCGATTAGAAGGTGAATCTGGTGAAAAGGGAAATGCATTGAATTACCTGTACTCTCCGCCCACCTCTCACATTGCTCGCGAATGCACTAAAGACAGCTTGCCCATCGCATCAATACCGACCAGGTCCAACTTGACTCCTACAAAATCCAATATCTTACTTCCTCCTGAAGTATTGGTATTCGGTTCAGCGGCAATTGATCTCACTTCGACATCACCACTTCCTCTTGTACCTCGAACGACTACACCTGGCACCGTATTCGTCTCTCCCGGGGGAGTAGGCAGAAATATAGCTGAAGCTGCTCAAAACCTTCTGCCCCCATTCTCTGTCCAACTAGTATCCTCTTTCGGAATCAACTCGACATCGAACCCGAATTATCATTCCTCCCAAAAAGGTAAATTGCTACCATCGGAAGTCCAAGGCGGTGGGGAGGAACCTGATGCTTTTGGAAAATTGTTGATGCTCGAGCTGGCTGCTGCTGGACTACGAACTGATGGATTGATAGGCAAAGATGGCAGATCAACAGCTGTATGCAGTTTGACGCTGGAGGAAAATGGTGATCTCGTAGCTGGAGTTGCTGATATGGGGATCGTGGAGACTATAAAGTCATCCAAGGTAGGCCTCTGAATTTTCCATATCGTGGGATTCGCTGACGTGAGTTTTCGATGTAGGTAGAAGAAATTATTCAAAGTCGACTACCCAGGCTGGTGGTGCTGGATTGTAATATTACTGAAGAGGTTATCAGAACCATCCTTACAGTGTGTCAGGCATTGAATATACCTAGTAGGTGTAGCAAGTTCCTTAAGCCTACAATGATGTTTTAAACGCAAATAGCTCATCCTACATCGTTTTATAGCAATGTGCGATCCTACATCCCTTCCAAAGGTTCCAAGACTTTCTTCTACCTTGAAATCACTTCTTCCTTCTTCACCTAAAGATCCTAGACCTCTTACCCATCTTTCACCTAATATATTAGAACTTGATGATTTATATCAAAAAATTGTAATTGATAACTCATCGGAAGATTTTGAAATGATTCAATGGGAATTTATAAATTCCTTGAATCTTGATTCAACTTGGAGAAACATGATAGATAATTTTACTCAAAAAAATGAAAGGAATTGGATTAAAGAACAAGGAATAATACCTAAAATGATAAAACTTTTACCTTTTATTCAATCTTTTTGGTTAAAAATATCTTCACAAGGTTTAATTCATTTTGAAATTTCTAATAATATTAATTCTTTTAAAGAAAATAGTATTTCATATAAACTTGAAGGTATACATAAAGGAAAATCATTAATTTTAACACATTATAATTCACCTCAAATTGAACAAAATGAAATTGTTAGTACGACTGGAGCAGGTGATACACTTGTTGGAGGGTTAGTAGCTGGATTAATAAAAAATGAAGAACAAGAACATGAATGGGTAATGATAGCTTTGGAAAAGGTTAAGAAGAGTTTACAATCTCGTAGAGCTGTAGGATAGGGTACTAACGTCTTGATGGTTGACATAATCAGAAGTATAAGAAGATTTAGAGAGTAGTTGGGCTTCTGATAGATGTCAAAATATTGCTTAAACTTGCTGTATAGTATTCCAAGAAGGGGGAACGTGCTATATTAGAATATGATTTTAGAATGTGATTTTGAATGAGATGTGGAACAGAAATTGAACTAGGATACTATTATATTCTCTTAACAATTCATAAACTGGTAACCTGAGGACCTTTATATAGAGACAATATACCATATCATAATATATCACACATCATACGAATAATTCTGTTGTAAAGTACTTATTATGCCATATCATATTATACCATCATGCGTAGCGTGAGGATTAGGGACGTGAATACCCTTGTTGTACATCACGTTCTCACCCCAGAAAGTATCATTCTTTGATTCCATCTCACTGCATCCCAAGTACAGAACCCCAGTGCACCATCATATACAGAACCTCAGTGTAACGGCCGAGGTTGCCCTTCATCGGTCGTAAAAGGATGCTACATCGAGAAACATCATATCACACATATCAGATATACATGCGTATCATCCTTCTTTCATCCTGCCTTACACTGCCCTTTCAGTCTGTGTAAGCCTACAAAGCTCATGTCCTACTTATGACGCATCTTCAGCATCACTTTCTTCAATCTAAATTATAAATCACATCATAGTATTTAGCTAGAAGTCGAATAACATAGAATGAACAGGTCAAAATAGTACTTACATCACTCTCGTTGGCTAATCTAGGTTTTGTTTGATCCCTTGGATTATGAGTGTTACCTGTTGCACTAATTCTTCTTGCTGGATTGGCAGGGAAAAGTTCAGGTAAAGACGATACGTCCTTTTGAATAGGTTTGAAGCCGTTTTCGGCACCAATGGCGGATCTTTAAAAACAACTACGATATCAGCTATCTATGAATAATCTTACCCTTGGCAACGGGGAACCCTAATATCAACAGCGGGAATTGACATACCTAGTCCAGAATAACAAAGCTTGTAAAACACCTGGATTTTCTGCATTATACTCCAAGATAGGTGAAGTCCAACCATGAGTTCGATCTTCATTGAAATAACCGAAAGTCCATCTTTGCCAATCTGTTAGAATGTAATATTGACAATTAAGTCGCTTAGCAGCTTTATAGGATCTTGACCAATACCAAGATGCCTTTGATCTGATATTATATTTGTAGGGTCCCTAAAACAAGCCGGTAAGCTTCATTCAATGATATTATGAGTTGAATCCTTAGGATCCGAACTCACAGTAACAATGTATTCTTTCCAATCTGCTGAAGTGAATGCAGAAGAATTGATAGTTCTAACCACTAATTTAACATCATCGGATCCTCCCTTTGTCAAAAGGAATTCACCGGATCCTGTGACAAGGCCAACATTTCATCAGATTCTCTCGGCCAGAAGCAAAACATGAAGCGAATGTGGAAATTGAACCTACCCAGGGGCGATTTGCTGTATTTGAAAGTCCAAGGTTTGGTTTTATAATCAGGTTTTAGGGGTTTTGATTCACCAGATCCGTCAACTCCTCCATCAGACTCGTAACCTGCTCTATCAAGTGCTTGAGCATCAGTAACGAATTTGAAGTCTTCAGGATCAGAGTCGAGTGCAGTCAAAACTGATGAAGTCGCTAAAAGTGGGATAGACGAGAGCGCTAAAGTAGGCCAAAGGTCAATCATGTCAACTTCTGATCGAGAATTGAGAGAAATTCCAATCGCGGACTCACCTTTTTGTAGATCACTTGGTGTCTTAAGTGGATTAGGAATTGTGTTCAAAGCAGCAACAAATTTGGGGTATTTGTAGTGCGGATGAGGTGTGATCGGCTCGGATGGAAGGGTTTTAAAATCTGATTAAGCCGCAATTTAATATTAGTATAGGTCCAGGTTGGGATTACACATCCAATATACAAGGTAGGAAGGGATGACGATAGGATGACGTGTATGCGAGTCTGAGAAGGCGGTCTTGAACATCAAAATAGGACGACTCACACTTAGTTACCTCATCATCGAAATTCTCAATCACTTGAACACCCTTCAAATCCCCTTCGAATTCAGCTCTTGCACCTGTACCACCTGTTCCGGGTGGATATTGTTCCCTCAAATGAGGTAAAGATTTAGAGAGGTATTTGTTCAAGTCTAAAGGTGGTTGAGGCATTTTGACTAGTCTTATATATGTCTAAGAATAATGATGAAAAGAATTTAAAGCTAATGAAGCTTGTATTTATAGGATGTTGTGGGGTTGAATATGATGACGATCAAATCGTTCGGATGCCCCGTTTCACTCCGGTTAATCATCCCACCGGGACTCCACATTACCATCTCATATATTTCCTTCCGAACGCTTCCGATTACCTCCGATCCACCTTCACCTGTAAACAGCGACTCGTCTGTGACTTACAATCACAATTATTTTGGACATATATATGAGATACATACACATATGAAGAAATAAAATAGTTGAAATCAGGTATTGCACTTATGCGGCAAATCTTTCACCACTTATCCTCCCAGATGATGAGATACCTTCTAGAAAAAGCGAAGTGCAAGCGAACACACTGAAAATACATTCTTGCGTTCAGCGTAAAATCTTGCTCCTAGGCACAACAATGATTGCCCAGGGACGTGTTCAATACTTTTGTACAGCTATGCATCGCGATATTATATACAACTGATTCTCATTCAAGCCCGTCTGCGCTCCTCTTAAAGTCGAGTCATATGGATGATACCTAACGCTTAGTACACGAAGTGTTTCCTTGTCAATGCTAAATGCGTTGCTGGAGGTGCATCGCACAATACGCCATCTGCCATGACTTCGTATGTTTCCGGATCAACTAGTACGAGTACGCAAAATCAATATCAGCCAATACGCCATGGGTTGTTCAATCCAAAGTTCTACTTACCGCTCATTTTGGGTTTATAATTATTCAATTTCATATCTTTCTTTCCAATCTTTCTACAATTCTTCACAGGTTCCGCTCTTTTCTTGATACCATACTTTTCGACCGTACCTGTAATTCTCATTAGAATGGACACCTTAAGTATAGGTATTGTGGGACTTACCATTATCTACACTAGCTTGACTGACCCATACAATAGAACATCTAGGTGCCACATCAGGTTGACAACCCCACATTGGTCTTCCGTAGACAGGTTGAACAGTCGGTATAGAAGCATTAGCATCTCCCATCTGTGCCCAAGCGATTACTCCTCCTTTTATGACCGTTTCAGGTTTCGCACCAAAGGTTTCAGGTTTCCATATCACTAAATCGGCCAGTTTGCCCACTTCTACTGATCCTATAAGATGGGACATTCCGTGTGTGATAGCGCTGCAAACGTGTTAAGATTGTCAGCTTGATGGCAGGGTGAGAAGTAAAAAGGCGAAAATTGTTTAACTTTGTCGGAAGAGGGGAGTTGCCAGAAGAGTCGGGGGCGAGATTAATGTGTGATCGAAAAGGATATTTTGGCGAGGTTTGGTAGCCACTTCGTTATACAATCTGATTCATACCCAACAGATCAAGAACTTACGGGTTGATGGTATACTTCGCAATATATCTCTTAACCCTTTCATTATCTCTTAATTCTGCATCTCCTTCTAATGCTCCACGGACCTCTTTCATTTTGGCTGCTGTTCTCCATGTCCTAGCTATGACTTCTCCGATTCGACCCATAGCTTGTGAATCACTGGAGATCATAGATATAGCTCCGTTATCCTGTAAGACATCTTCTGCTGCTACTGTCTCAGCTCTGATTCTAGAATCGGCGAAAGCGATGTCTTCAGGTATTGACTTGTCGAGATGGTGACACACCATTAACATCTAGTGCAAATTGACATCAGCATACTGGTCCAAGTAAGCGAGATCAGGTTACTCACATCAAGATGTTCGTCCAAAGTATTCATCGCATATGGTCTAGTAGGATTCGTAGAACTTGGCAAAACGTTCTCTTGTTCCACTACGACGATGATGTCTGGGGCGTGTCCACCTCCAGCTCCTTCTGTGTGATACCTTGATAAGACCCATATGTATATAAGCTAACGATACTGGTGGTATACTAACTCAAGCAAAGCGAAGCTTACGTGTGTATAGTCCTTCCTTTGATAGCTGCCAAAGTGCTCTCCACGTAGCCACTCTCATTCAGCGTATCTGTATGAATGTTGACCTGAATCACGCCCATCAGTGTATGTTTCCCTCTTTGTAAAGGTTTGTCTTTGATTGAACGTAGCAGGCAGGTTTTCACTCACTTGTACATCGTAATCGTCTCCCACAATCAAAGCCCGATCGATACATTCTGGTGTTGATCCCCAATCTTCATGTAACTTCAGCCCACAAGCACCAGCTTCAACTATGTCTTTCAAACCTTTGGTTCCAGCATCGTTTCCTTTACCGGTGAAGCCGAAATTGAGCGGGATAGTATCGGTAGCGTGCATCATAGTTTCCATGTAAAATTTACTGGATGTGCAAGTTGTCGCTTTAGTTCCATCTGCAGGACCAGTTCCGCCCCCAATCAATGTTGTTATACCCGATGCTAGAGCCTTTCGCAAACACGATTTAGCTTTCCGCCATAGCCATTAAGCGAATACGAGAAGATACTCACCTCTGACCAGAGCTGAGTGCAAATGTAATGCACATGAGCATCCAACGCTCCAGCAGTGACGATCAATTTTTCGCCGGCAATCGCTTCTGTACTTGAACCGAAGATCATTCCAGGGGTAACATTGTCCATAGTATCGGGGTTTCCAGCTTTTCCAATTCCAACGATGTTACCATTCTTCACACCTATATCCGCCTGTTTGTAAGTCATGATCAGCTTAATGCATATCTAGGTACCTGACCGAGATGTCACCTGAGGGATCCCGACTGACTTTGTAGATACCCGTCCAATCGATAATCAGAGCATTCGTAATCAACAAATCTAGGACTTCTTCGTCTGATCTGTTGGAAGCTTGACCTTGCCCGTCACGAAGGACTTTACCTATAGCAATCCGTTCATCTTGAGCTGTATTCCATTTTTGGTAATGTAGCAGTTGAAAAATATGAAGAATCGACCGAACTAACCTCCGCCAAATTTACATTCCTCGCCATATATAGTATAATCTTTCTCGACTTCCACCCAAAGATCTGTATCCGCCAACTGTACTTTGTCACCTGTAGTCGGACCAAACATGGAAGCATACTGCATCATTTTTCATACGAGGTCAGCTCTGACGAACGAACGTACCGAGCAATGTGAGGTCAAAGGCAAACATGTGAATCCCATTGTTTACACTCACCACTTCTCTATCCATTTCAATGATCTTTCCCTCTTTGACTTCCTGTTGTCGCTTGTTTCCGAAATTACCCTCTTTTACCAATTCCTCCAATCTAGCTTTTCGTTCTTCATCATTAGTGATATCTAAAACACCAGAACTTATAGCACTTCCACCTAACAATCTTTTATGTCCACCAAATTCTACCATATTCACTGTCTTCTTTTCCCCAGGTTCGAATCTTACGGCTGTTCCAGCAGGTATATTTAATCTATATCCAAATGATAATACTCTATCAAATACTAAAGCTGGATTTGTTTCAAGGAAAATATAATGAGATCCAACTTGAATAGGTCTATCACCAATATTTTTAACTTCTAACATTATTTTCTTCTTATCCACATTTAAAGTTAATTTAGATTTCAAACATATGACTGAACCTGCTAGATATTTTGATTGTTCAGGAAGGGGGAAAAGGTCGTCTGATGGGGTAGGAAGAAATGACCCATATAATGCATTAAACACTATGACAAACAAACAAACAACCCAACAATCAATTCAGTCAAAGTTGAGATGAAAAAGAAGATAACTTACAATTCCCATCATCTGAACAAATTGGATCATGTACAGTGACTAGAAAACTACCATCATGAAAAGTACCTTCAACTTGAATATCATGTATACTTTCTCCTACACCAACCATAACATGTCTTCTACCTAACACCTTTTTACCCAGATCCATAAGCTCTGCGACAGAATGATTTCCATCTCGTATAAATTCATGTAATTGTGATGATATCAATGCTATTGTTTCTGCTCGATTTAATGCAAGACCTCTTGCGAGTCTTCTTTGAGCTAAAAATCCTAAATTTGATAAAATCAGTTTATCCTATATATAACTCAAGCCATCAGTACTTAGACTATTGAGAGAGTATTGAGAGATTATGCTGACTCACCTGCTCTCTAGGTAAGAGATGCATTGTATATGCTGTTCTTTCCTCCTTGAAGCGAAGATCTTATAAGCCGGTTTCGAATACTTTATTGTTTTTTCTCTGCAAGATATTATGATTGTAGTGGTGCCGTTGCCAGAGATATCAGGTAGACACCGCTGGTGACGACTTTGCTTGCAGAATAAGGGGGACAGGAAAGCGAGAGTATATCGTTGAGAGACAACCAAATTATCAGGAAGCATGAAATAAGTGCAGCTGACTCTTCGTTTTACCTTTGTTACGACTAATCAGAAGCTACAATTAATAAGGCACACAGCGTTTACGCACTACTACTAAGTTACTCGTCTAACATTATTATTATTTTTCCCATTCCTTATCTTTAACGCGCTCAAGTCGGATCATTTGGTTCCGGTGATAAGGATCATCCTCTCTATGCATGCCGATAGCCAGAAGCTGTATAACCAAAGTACAATTACCTCTATCACTTAAACTATGTCGAGAATCATGCCTGAGTTCTTCTTAAGATACTGGAGTCCTTCATCACCTTGCCATCTTTTTTGAACTCCGCCAATCCTCTTTACTAGAGGTGAATATACCTTCATCCTGTGTTTGACATACCCAAGAACGCTCGTCTAACAGCATCCTCCCTCCGGTGTTGGTGAAGATATACTAGAGGTATGTATACCTTCTTCAATTTCTCACACAACTCGCTCGGTCTGGTTTATCAATTCCTCGTCAGCTTCGATCAACACGATTCCTCTTTCGAAAAAATGTCATTTTATCTCTTTATCGTTTCTTACAAGCTCACTCAGCTCCAACAGTGCCAGATATACTTCCAATTCTTGAGTCGGATCTACTAAGGTGCGATTCTTCAAAGCGGAAAGGCCAGAGTCAACAGTCCAGAGATATTGGTCTTTGACGGTATCGAACGGACCATAAAAGTATGGTAGTTCATTCATGTTTGGTTATCTCTTGATCAGTGGTCTAAACAGTAATTTCCGAGCCAAAGTCATGATTTGAGATGATTGAGAAAGTCAGACTGTCAATTTTATGGAATCTGACGGTCTCCATCATTATGAACCGCTTGTCGATATTCTTGATATGAATTTTCGCCTGTTCACTTATGTGTTTCTTATGTGATAAAAAAGGGGAGAAAGCTGTCCAAGGTCCACCTATAATGTAAGTCTGATAATATATATCAGTTGTGGATGGAATTCAATGTGAAATTACAAATCAATGTCATTTGAACCTTCATTAAGTGAATTGTGGTTCTTTGCCTTGCAATTACGTTTACTATCGTCTGGCTTGGTCCAAGGAATTCGGTGTTGCTACACCGCCTTTATAGAGTGCTTGACAAGTCGCAACTTCACTTTGGACATTTGAAAGGAGTGCTTGATCATTTTCAGAACGTATACCAGCTTTACGAGAGGAACAAGATCATATCAAACTCGGAGAACAGAATTTATCGAATGAATGCAAGTGAATAATTGGATAATATGGACATATGTATATTTTAAAGCCTCCAATCAATGTCCGTGAGCCTCTCCCATGCCGTTCGTACGATCTCATGTGCCTTTCCGCCCTCAAGCGACAAGTACACCTCCTATAGGAACATACTAGCTCCAAGAGCTACAATTCCAATTGTCAAACCCATCAAATCACCTCTAGCTACGCTCTTGCCAGCACCTGACTTGCTTGATGAAGAAGCAGAAGCGGCCGATCCACTTGCAGAAGCACTTTTTGATCCACTGGCCGTTCGACTTGCACTTGCACTTGCACTTCCTGATGCAGCTGATGCACTGGCTGATGCAGATCCGGATGCAGCGGCTGAGGTTGTCGAGTTGGAAGATCCGGTAGAACCTCCAGTAAGTGAATAACTGAGTTTTTCCCAAGATCCACCTGAAGATACAGTGTAGTCTCCATTGACAGGGTTGGCGTAGTAGTAGATGGCTCCGGAAGTGTCAATTTGGACTAAATCATATGGTGATGCAGCATATGAGGCGGTTTTATCTTGAGAAGTGGGTGCAGCGATAGTCTGAGTAGAGTTGATCAAATCAACCGCAAATGGTGCGTCACTTGTAACGGAATAATCACCAAGATCGGTCCAATGGGTAGCGATATAAGTGTTTGAGAAATCGTTAGGTACGAAAACCATAGAATAAGGAACACTATCCGATTCTGTTGGGATGGAGATCGCTTGACCTGCTGTATCGGGGAATTGAGATGAACCGTTAAAAGCTTGAGCGGTAGGTTGGAAATATGCGTAATGGACTACGAATAAATTGGCTGATCCAGCTGCAGTATTAGGTACACCGAAATAGAAGATATGGTTGGCAGCTTGAGTTGCGGTTACGCTATATCCATCAACAGAAAAAGAAGGATTCTCAACTGCTTCCCATGCTAAAGCGCTTGACTGAGCAGAATTGGTCACACTCGACATATCAAGTTGATATAATCCAGAAGAGGTGGTGAGGGTGTAAATTACGTTGGTATCGTGATCGAGAACTGAGGATGATCGGGAGTTACCCAAGTCAGATGGTGCACCGGAAGTAGTTTGGGTGGACCAAGAATCGGAAGCGAAGTTGTACACGTAGATTTTCTAAAAATATCGCGATCAGACAGGTCTATTACAGGCCAATAGGATCCTTGATACGAGATTGAACTCACGCTCAAATCACTACTGTCGCCACCAACAACGTATAGAGCATTGTTTGTTTGAGAAAGGATACATTGAGAGTTGGTACCTGTCCAAGGTCTATGAAGTCATGATAAGCAAACATGTTTTGCGCGAAATCCGAGGATATTGAGAAATACTCACGGTCTACCCGATGTACTGAGCGCTGATGCTTGCGGCTGAGCCCATGTAGTATTAGCACCAAGCTTTACATCTTCACTACCACCGAAAGCATACAGGTTCCAAGATGAGTCAAATTGGACACATGGTACTGCTGATACAGTTGCTGTGAGAGCGGAAAGAACAGAGATTAAAGCGAAAGTAGATACCATCTTGCTTGTGTTGCTATTGAAGAAGATTAAGGAGAGAAATAGAGTTGGTTTTGTTGATTAATCACTGATAAAAATGGTGTCGAGATGATGGAACGCGATGAAGAGTATGGAAGGGATGATAGGATGAAAGGATGTTTTATTTGTTTGTAAAGATGAAATTGAAAATTGGACTGAAGCTTGTCAATAAGGTAAACAAATATGTGTATTAATAGCTGTTGCTGTGCATTTAAGAAATCAAGACACTCACTCACCATTCACCCTTATTTTGGACGCGTTTCACATCTCCCGGTGATCGACCATTTTTCCCATAACTGGGGCTCCAAGCATACGCATATAAATCTTTATTCCCGTAATCACCGACAGAGTGGCATTCAATTGCTGCTATTCGAGGATAACGCGTTGAAGGAGCATGGCAAAAGATGAGGAAAGCATTAACCTAATTATTGTTGATGATTTGAGCACAAAGCTGAAATTATCAACATATATTGATAGCTATTCGCATTTCTACTATTGTTCAACTCGCCATTACAACAATACAAAACAAGATGTCTGATCCAACTGCCATTGCTCAACAATTCACTCGTATGTTGAGAATTACTCATGGCTAGTGGAGTGCTGATCGATGAATATTATTTAGAATTTTATTACCAACAATTCGATACCAATCGAAATGGTCTTGGTTCGCTTTACGTACGTCCTTTCGTCAGAGCATGAATTGAGTCTCTGATATGAGCTAAAATATTGCTATCACCCTGTAGCGAGACACCTCTATGCTCACTTGGGAAAACACTCAAATCCAAGGATCAACAGCTATTACCGAGAAACTCGTAGTGAGTCTATGAATATCTATCAGTTGGAGTTTGCTTCTCCAGAATTACATGCTTATTTTATTCCACTCTTTGTCTTAAGAACCTCCCATTCGAAAAAGTATCACATAAAATCGTTACAATTGATGCTCAACCTTCTTCCCCTTCTACCGCTTCACTTATCGTTTTGGTCACTGGTCAATTATTAGTTGATGATGGTACCAACCCATTACAATTCACTCAAGTCTTCCACGTGAGTTCTCATTACTTGTTTTCCTATGAATGTGTCATCATGGTCCGGGAATTATAGACATTTGGAAGATTTGATGTTTCTAGAAATGCAACATGGAAGAATGGAAATGAAAATGGGGAAAACGCAAGAAGAAATTATGCAATACACCATCAATTGTGAACTTCGGGAGGAGATGTGTGGGATCCAAATAACGGAGAACAACCTCTTGCGGAAAGTTAATCCATCGGATGATGGAGAATGGATTTTGAGGACTCTACATGATCGAATCTTGTGAAGAAGGTAGATTACTGACTTTACGCCATTTCATAGTTGATGCCAGAAGGTGGAAGTTATTTTGTCTTCAACGATGTCTTCAGACTGTGAGTTTGGATGTGTCCAACTTATATTTATAGTTGAGTAACTAATCAATGCATCTTACCAGCAACTACGGATAAATCTTTCTCCCGTATACGAGTCCTCGAGATTGGCGTAGCACATGATGGATAAATGAGGATGAGTATATGTGTTAGAATGGATATATAATGAATGTAGACGAGCTGGTGTCAGGAGAGATGCGTCGCCTTGTTGACATGTTGGATGATTACGATTTTTCAAATGCATGATATTTTACATATGGGACATTTCAATGTATGACAAGTCGGTAATTACAATTGAACCAATGAGAGCGAGGCTGTCAGCATCTTCTCACTATCTCGTCTCCTCAATACTTGTATGAAATCGCAATACCATTTGTTTGCGACTTCATTTGAAATGATATCGAATAATCTTATTCTCCATGTTTACCTTCAATTCTATCTTTTCTCCATTGTTCAACCCATTCGACTATCCTACTTACATTTTCTTCTGCTTCACCATCTTCATTTCCTTGTGATTGTAATTCAACTATTATTTCTTCATCATATGATTCTCTTGTTTCAGATAAACAAGTTTGCATTATTTCAGCAGTAACATTTTCCGTTATTTTATTTGTAGGGTAATTTCTATTTGAATAATGTGTGATAATCTCAGCTTTCAAATGAACAAATAGACATAGATATATACCAATTAATAAATATTGACTCTATACATACCTTGATGTTAAACGTTCATGTAATACTGAATTATCACATGTTAAAACAACTGCTAAATCTACCCATCTTTCAGGGAATAAAGAAGGATCATGATGATCTAGTATAAAACCTATTTAAATATGTAAAGAAAAAAAAATCAATTCTGAATTATCGTACTGAATTCTTCAAGAACTTCACAATTGAGACCAAGTGTAAATCATACAAATATAGTTAATAATGAAATTTGGACATACCAGTCTGACTTGGACCTTGTTCAGGATTAACAATATTTTCTAAATAATCTAATAATCTTTCTTCATCAATTATCCAAGATTTCCATTCTTCATCCCAACCTTCATGAAAACTTTGTTCTTTAACTATATCACCTATATTTAAATGTTTTAAAGGTGTATTACTTTCAATTAATTCTTGTGATAATAATGTTGAATGTAAAGTTTTACCTGTACCTGGTGTACCTGTTATAAGTATTATTGGAAATTGTCTAATATGATGAGTTGTCATTTTTTTAAATGTTGTTCTTCGACTTTCCGTCTTGAGTCTTTAAAAATTGTCGTTGATTTCAGTGTTGATGATGAATAGATTGATGAGAACATCGATAACCTTGAATTACTAACTTGCCATATATTGATTTTAACTTTTTATACGCTGAGAGGTGGAGGAGTAGCGGTGAATGCCGCTTATGAGAACGTAAACATTAGATAACGGGATCAGATCTGCTCGTTTGTTAGTCAACAGCTATCATTAGGCTTTTAGCATGCATGCAAGGGCAGAGCACTATTGCATATTTTCATCATTGCACCGTTGAGACCGCTGTTGAGGTTTTGAAGCTTGCTCATGCAGAAGGAGTCGACTCCGGGATGACGCGACAGATCTGCCATGCTGTCGTTAACCGTTACTATCAGGACGACTGGGGATTTATCTGTTATTAAGTCAAGGGGTTAAGCTGAGGTCTGGTCACAGACGTATAGCCAGTAGTGATGTTCAATATACTCGAGGCCGGCTTGACCATTGTATTAGCTCATGGTGTAGGAGTCACTGCAAACGAGATAGGATTCAATCATCGACCACTTTGACGAATCCCCCTCAGCATGTCATTACAGCGCCAGGAAACCCATTTGCACACTTGGTTAGTCCCCTTCTGTACCGTTTCGAAAGGTCGATCAGTCAGCCCCTTGTGCAAAAAACTACAGCACCCGGGATTCCCAAGTGGTCCCCCACCTTGGTACTAACCGAGCGATATCCAACTTAACTGCGGGGAGCAGACGGGACCCGGTGCTTTCTGGATTCTATGGCCGTAGATGAAAGAAATCATCACCTAAATGTCATTATATATCTAAGTTTCATTGAAGATGAAGTCAAAGCAGGTTAGGGGCTTTGATGGTACCTTTCATTGTGTGTTTAATATGCGGGAGGTTCATTTCCCGAGTGCCTGCGCACGGATCGCTGATCGTCCAAAAGTACCGAGCTTAAACCCAAACTGTACTATCATAATAAACTTATATTGGAGAGAGATATCGTGTATATATATCTGTGGAATTGTTTTTCAGGCTTAAAATTGAATTTGTATGAAAGTTTTCATTCATAGGTTTTATAAAATAAACGTCTTGTGCGGTTTGATCGTTTTCGGAATTCTCTGTGCCTTAAAAAGCCAAAAATCGCGTAAAGCTGTGATGTTGATGTGAACATGACGATTTGAATCATTCCCGTGTCTTATTTCGGAAACAGCACCGAATGGATTCGCACTGCACACTACGGTTAGGTCAGACTATCTTGTGTGAAATATCCATGTATAAGATAGACTCAAACCGATATCCATTCTCCCTCTCTACTCGATTACTTCTTTTTGGCCTCGAATATACGTTGAGGTGGTGATTATCGAGTAGGAAGTGAACCAGGATCTCACGCTATCATGTCGCCGAAAGCAGAACAGCATTCCCGCTTAGCCGTTGTGAGTATTCTGTCTCTCAATCATCCGCGATGACACGATACTTATTGGGCTCATGGGCTGGGTAGTTGGGCACAGTCGCTTTTTACATGGTCGTAGCTATAAGTATGACACTTTTAAATAAATGTAAGCTGATATCTCATCAATGGGCTTTGGTTCGTTCTTCTCCAAGATATATTGACCTTATGTATTGATTTTCAGCCGTACTGAGCTCAACACCTATGCCTGTGTTTCTTTTGCTTTGTCAATCTGCTGTTGCTGTCGTTTTATTGAGCTTGGAAAACATGTTTGGGCCGTACAAGACTCCCAAGTAAGTCATCTGTATACCGTCGGATCTGCAGGATGTGATTCCCTCAATACTAACAATCCGACTATCTCAAATAGGTTTGAAAAGCCAATAGCGAAGGATTTGATACCTTTGGTATTAGTGAATGTTTTAGGTTTAATGTAAGTCTCTACACACATTTTTCTTATCTTCATATAGCTTAGCTAAACTTGATACTTTTGAAAAACAGATTCAATAACGCATGTTTACAATATGTCGATGCATCTTTTCATCAAGTTGCAAGAGGTTTAGTTCTTCCATTCACAATTATAGTAACTGTAATAGTACTTCGAGTGAGTAATTATCTTAATACAGTCTTTTTATTCTGATTAAAAGAAAAACCTATTCTTTTCATATATAGCAATATCCCTCTCCCTTAGCTTTAACAGCAGCTTTAATTGTAACATTTGGTTTCTTTTCTGGAATTTTATTTGATCCAAATCACGCTTCATCAGCCGCTTCAGCTGCTGTTGCAGGTAATCATACTTCATCTTTGGGAATCATGTTTGGTGCAATGTCAAGTGTTTCTTCAGCTTGTCATGCAGTTTTAATAAAGCGTGGATTGGTGAGTTTATCATTATTCTCCCTTTTTGGAATTCCATTAATTCCATACATGACGTCTTATTGAATTTTTTTCTGATATCAATGACTATATTTGATTCTTTAAGGCGTCAGTATCAAATTCACCAATTTCATTATCATATTATAATAATATTTTATCAACATTAGTTTTAATACCAATATTCATATTTTCCGGTGAATTACCAAATGCTATTAAATTATTATCTAATGGAGGTGCAACTCAATTCTTTTGGGGTTCAGCAATTACCGTGAGTTAATTTTATAATTATTTTAATTTTTGGTTATTCTATAATTGTGAAATTATTTTAATTCATTTTTTCATTAAGGGATTTTTCGGTTTTTTAATTTCTTTAGCAAGTTTCATATCTATTAAAGTTACATCACCAGTAACACATAGTAAGTTATTATTAACCACAAAATTGATTCATCATTTTCTTAAAAGATAAAATCTAATAAGTACTTTATTTGAATTGTTTAGTGATTTCTTCAGCTACTAGAGGTGTATTACAAACGATATTAGCAGTTTACATATTTGGTGATATCATGTCAAGGTGAGTTTCAAAACTTCTCACTAAAAGTATCGTTATATCTGAGTAGAATTAATCAATAATTCATGTCAATCTTTTCAGAGGTCGTATAATATCAATTTTCTTGATAATTACAGGATCAGTTTTATACGTTTATGCTAAAACTGAAGATTCCAAAAAATCCAAAAATGAAAATGATGTTCATACTCAAGTTCCAGCTAATCCGAAATCTTTAGAAAGGGGAGATGTATTATTCAGTACAGATGAAAAGAATAGTTGAAATGAGTAATGTATTGTCATTTAAATCATTTTAGATTTGAGGGTTGTTATTCAAGTGAACAATTATGACATTCCTGGATGTATCAATAAACCTATCAGAAATTGAATTTGCGTATACACTGGCTGCTTTCAGGTCATATGATGCAATTGTGAAAGCAATGCTTTTACTTTTTGATTCCAGCGTTAAAACTGAGGTGTAGTCATGAATCTGATAAAACTTAATGCATTTGTCTCTGAAATGCTATTGAGTATCAATGAAAGAACAAGATGATATAATAAATGCTGGGTTATACAACCAATAACACGAACCGTAAATCCGAAGATGATAACAACACTATGCTAGAGAGAAAAGACATGAATCAAATACATCCCCCTTCCGCATGCTTTGTGCCGCCGCCTCTTGTGAACCTATGCACCTGAAGTTTCTAATCTAGGTTTCTTATTCTCTTGTTGTTCCATACTTCCTCCACTAGCTGATGATCCTGCGGCAGTACCACCGATGATGATAGGGTTTGTGCTTGATCCGACAGTTGAATGGTTTGGTGAACCATCCTCCAATTTCCTCTTCAGGCCCGCAGCAGCCGGCGTTGTACCAGAATCTACGCTTGTGGGTGCCGGTGCCGGTGTCGCTGATGGTGCTGAGGAAAGCTTAGGGATCGTAGATGCCGCGGTTGCAGTTGTAACGGGTTTCGGTGTGGCCGCAGAAGTTGGTGTAGGCATTGAAGTGTTTGGTACTGCCGATTTGGGCAAGGAGGCAGCGTTGGCTCCAGATGCGCTCGTAGTGCCAACGACTGGTCTTGGTGCTGGTACGGTGGTTGACGGGCTTGTTCCAGGCTTGACCGCACCGTTTGCAGTACCGGCTCCCGCTGTGTTGGGCTTAGGCGGAACCTTCTTTGGAGGTAAAGGAGGAACAACACCAGTCGCCCAAATCCTTTCGGCTACTCTGAGATCTATATCTACACCTACGACTCTGATATACCTCAACAGGGCACTAGCATTAGGTCCAACGGTATTTACATCCCCTTTAGCATTAGCGACAGCGGCAATCATACCGATTACTTTGGTCAAGCTGGTTCCAGGTGGAGCAGGTCCAGGTATAGGTTTACCAGTTGCGCTATTCACTGCTGGTTTAGCACCTACAGGTGGTTTAGCAGTCGCAGCTGAAGTAGCGACAACAGGCTTATTAGCTGTCGAAGCGGTTGGAGGTACTGGCGGTCGTACGGCCGAAGTTGTTGTAGCAGTAGTCGAAGAAATGACACCAGGTCTGACCGTGGTAGTATTATTGACAGTCGTGCCATTCTTGACACCCCCGGGGGCTCCTGTACCAGTTTTAGCCTGAGCAGCTTTTGTAGCTTGCTGCTTATTCTTATTGATAACCCAAGCTGAAAGCACATCTACTGCACCAGCAGCTCCCAGTAACGTCAACTTGTCCATGATGTCCGATGTGAGGTGCCCGAAAGTCGATTGATCAAGTACCAGGGTCGTGCCGTCGCACACGAATGGAAGAGGATTGCCATTGGCGTCTGTTGTCGATATGACGGATTTCGCTCGCATGGCCGGTGTAATGGGTTGCATAACCACAACAATTTTAGCTTTGGGCTGTAAGATTCCTTTGGCGTTGGCTGACACTGGTGCGGGAGGTGCCGGCGGAGCAGCAGGTTGAGCAATAGGAATAGGTCGAGGTATTGGTCGAGGTGCTACAGGGATAGCACTACGTTGTATCATTTGAGGTGGATTTCGTGCGGCTTCAATAGCAGCTTCACGTTGTTTTTTCGCACGCTCTTCTGCTCGTATACGTTCTTTCTCCCGGCGAGATTCAGCATTTTTATCTTTACTTGCTGATTTCTGAGCGTCCCTCTTTTGCTTTTCCTCGAACAATGGTCCTTCCTCTGGATCGATAATCCATACTGAACCTTTCGATTCGGGATCGTCTTCAGGTATCCTGGGTACTTTCAAGAATGCTTTATTCAATGACAAGTTATGTCGGATCGAATTTTGCCAGCCTGAATCTACATTCAATCTGAACCATTCCCATTCCCCTGCTACCCAATTGCAAACTTCCCCTAACGTACCCCTACCACGAGGTAAGAATTGTAAGGATCGATGAATTATAGTGGCGAAAGTTTGAGTGGGCTTGAGAGGGGGTGGTCCGATAAATGGATTCCCGTCTAAACCGAGTAAAGGTCCAGGTGGCGGTCGTGGTCCAGCGCCTGAGGGTGGAATAGGTACATTGACTATAATATGACCTGGATGACCGGGAGTTTCGTTCAACTCTGTGCAGTAGAACGGAGGTAGAGGTACAGGTGATGGTGGAGCTGCAGGTGGAGTCGAAGCCGATCGATTCTGAGGGTGCATAGGATGCCCTGGCGGGAAAGGTCGGACCATTTGAGAAGGGTGAGGTTGGCCGTTAGGTCCCACAGGGTACTGTTGAGGGTGTGATGCATGTCCAGGTGGATAAATAGGATGAGATTGAGGCTGTCCAGACTGTCCAGGTTGCGGAGGACGAACGTAGTGCCCATTCGGTAATTGCGGCTGTCCCGGTGGACGGACACTTTGCATGGGTGGACGAGGCGGGATCGGCTGACCTGGCTGTACTTGACCTTGCTGTAGCGGTTGACCAGATTGAATGGGTTGGGTAGGTTGGCCAGGCAGCGTAGGACCAGGCACAGCAGGAGGGCGTATAGCAGGTGGCGGAGGACCTGTAGGTGGTGGCACACCAGAAGAAGTCGTACTAGGAGCTGAACCCAAAGCGGCGGCGAGTGTAGGCATGGGTTGAGTAGCCGGAATGGTCGAGGCAGGAACAAGAGGAGCGGGAGGCAAAGCAGCTGCCAAAGTCGGAGGCGGAGCAGGAGCAATGATCGTATCGGCCGATTTTGGGGTATCAGCTTTACCATCTGCAAGTTTGACTTCCCCATCAACTTTGGGTTTCTTCTTCTTCTTCTTCTTCTCTGGCACATCAGGCTTGACATCCTCAGCAGCATTACTACACTTCTCGCCTTCACCAGTTTTCGCCTTCTTTGGTTTCTTCGGTGGGACTGAAGTGCAATCTTTGTCCTTCTCTTTTTCATCCACGGTGGCGGCGATTGCATTGCCATCTTCGGTTTTGGGTGTCTGCTCATCTGGCTTAGGCTTCTTCTTCTTCTTCTTTTTCTTTGGTTCGTCCACCTTGACCCCGTTCTCAATGGACTTATCTTTACCCTCGTTGTCCTTCGCCTCCCCTGTATCCTTATCCTGACCTTTCTCCTGCTCAGCTGTCTCCGTATTCTTCGCGTCTTTGTCTTTATCTTTTTCAGCATCTTTGGTCAATTCCTTGTCTTTGTCTTTCTTCTTCTTGACCTTCTTTGGCGAGGTGGATTTCCCGTCTACATCTGTGATTGCTTTGGAATTCTCAGCAACGGAAGATTTCCTACTGTCCAACACTGTAGTGTCGACCGGCGGTAGTATCATATCAGAGGGAGCGATGGTGGTGGGCAGAGGTAAGTTCGCTTGAACGGCACTTGCAAGATTCGGCAGAATTGCCTGAGGAGGAGCAGGAGCAATCGGTTTAGGCTTCATGATAGCTGTGGCATTTGTAGTGGACGAAACAGAGTGTTTTTTGGGTTTCTTTTTCTTGTCATCCGGCTCACTAGCCACGGAAGATAATTCGGACTCATCTTCGCCTGGCACTAAACCACTTTTCGGAGCTTTTGTTTTCGATTTGACCTTTTTCGGTTTCTCTGTTGTGGTTGGACTAGGTTCCCATTCTTCACCGCTCTCATCCAATTCTTCCTCACTGTCATCGTCATCATCATCATCTGAACCCCATCCATTCCAACTTCCTTCGCCCACACCCTCGATCCCCAAGCCATACCCGTCTGCAGCTGCAAAGGCGTTGAAAGCTGGTGGCGCCCTTGCAGCCATTGAAGCAGCTGAGGATGGTCCAGGTCCAGGTTCCCCGTAAAACTCCTGATAACCGACTTCGCTTGCGGGCAGGTTGTATGGGTATGGTAAGTCCTCTGTGAGGTCAGGTGCACCATCAAGAGCGTAATGAGTGTATGTAGGAGATGAGATGGGAGAGGGAGGGAGAACGAATGAGAAAATCCGGGTAGCGATCTGAATTTGTGAGCTGTGTTTTATTGGCAGTGTCAGTGACATTCTTCACAGTACAATGCCAATTGCGTACGACAAAAATTGACAATACTGACCCTTGAGCAAGAGGTACGATAGATCCTTTGACAAAATACCTATCATCTACCCAAGCTCCATTTCTGCCGTAGATATCTAAGCAAAAATGACCCAAATCCGGTTTGTATTCTATCTTGGCGTGATTTCTCGAAACTGATTTGAGTGGTCCTAAATCTACATCAACATGTTCTACCGGTGCCGATGACTTTGCTGGGGGAGGTGGTGGTGGTGGTGGAGAACCGAAATCATCCAAATTCTCCAATTTGACTTGACTTAGATCAAGATCCATGGCGGAAAAGTCGTTCATGACTTGATTATGATCGACATCCATGACTTGCATATCTTCCTGACTGTGAACAGGTCTGTCACTGGTATCGCTGATGTGAGGTACAGCAAGTTCCGTGACCCCGACAGGTACAGATTCTAATGAATCAGACACTGATCCCTCCTCGAGTTTAACTAACAATCGTCCTTGGTTATCCGTTGGTGGTACTGATTGCGATAGTGATTGTCTAGATTCAGGTTCCGCACTTCTTTCGAGACTGGCAGCTTTGATTTGCTCGACTTTGACAGCCTCGGCTAGTTCTTCTAGAACTCCAAATTCACCCATATCTATATCTGGGTAATCTTCATCGTGCAAGAAGGAAAAATCCGGCGGCAGAGAGTGATCGATTATACCTTCGCTCTGAGCTCGAAGAGGAGCAGCAAATTCATCGTTGAGCAAATTTGTTGTTAGCGGAGCTGAGGATGGATGTGGAGGAGATTGAGGTGGAACGGAAAATGAAGTATGATGATGTAATGGTGGAGTTGGAAAATCGATAATTTGGGGTAATACGATATCCTCTATCTGCATCGGAGGCGAAGGTTGATTCGGATCTAATGGTGGATTGACAGGAACAGAGGGCGCTGTTATCGAAGGTGGTGGTAATGCTGCGCTATGCCGCTCCTATGAAGTTAAAAATATATCAGCTAACATTCATCGATGATAACGACTTTCTCCCTTTTCCACTTCTTCCCCTACGTGGATAACAGCATCCGGTGCCATTGATGATCCGTGTCTATCCTTATGTCCATCGCTTCGGTCCGCGTTCTTCTATGTCTTATCTTTCCCGTATTGACTGGACTTGTTAAGACACCCAATCTTTTTATTCCATCTCATGTCCTCATCCTACTACTCTTCTTCATTCTGAGTGGGAATGTTTTCTAGTCTGGACTATCCTACTTTCCACACATGATTCGACGAAATGTTAACTCACAACATTTCTACCAATCATAACAGCCAATGTTCTAACATAATATGAAAATCCAGTAACTTCATCTCCAAATTGTAATTTATAATAAGCAGGTTTAGGATCTGTTTTTGATTTATCTACTGGAAGAGATGCAAGAGAAGGTATAGGTGGAAACCATTGATTATTTCCTTGTCCTTGATTTTGTCCATAACCATTATTTGAAGATGGTCCAGCTAAGATTAAAGAATCTTGCCCTTGCCCTCCTAAAATATTTGAATCTCCTCCACCATTTAACATTGTTAAATTTCCTCCATAATTCATTTGATTTTGATAATTATCATTATTATTATTTAAAACATATTGTTCAGACATGAGTATACTCTTGAAAATACACTATGTCTGAAACTTCTCTTATATCTTCAATTATTCCAGCTTACTAATTGAGATATAGAATAAGATCAAATTTGTTGAAGATATAAAGAATTGATATCAAGTTTAAAACGTTTGAAGATAGGTGGACAATGATAGTATTTTGATTGTTTATTCGGATTTCACTTATAACCTTCCTTGGAAAATTGATTGTGAAAATAGTTGAGGATAAGATCAAATAGAGGGTATAGAAGTTGTTGATGATGGTATGTATATATGTATGATACACAATCAATTGATTAATGATAAGTATTAATGATAATAATAGAGTAATGATAAATGTTTAAATGTTTAATTTTTGTGTACAACTTTCTTCCCTTTGAGCCGGAACTGGAATTAGGGAATCGGCATCAAACCGATAACTAAGGAAAAAAAATAAATCAAAATTTTATGAAAATTCCAAAAAGGTAAAATTCTCTTAACACGTGGGTTAACATCAAGTTTTAAGGGAATTTTCTTTATCGATACATAGTAGATTTCTGAGAAAACTGAGTTTTAAGACTATTGGCGCGATTGATTTCTTCCAACTTAAGTATCCAAAAATGAAGACTGGACATAGGAAATAATCTATTCACATTGATGCACAGGTAGAATTATACATATACTAATTGATGATAGTCCGACTACATGATGCTTTTCTGGTCACACAATACAGAGAAATACAAAAAATAAATTGATATACAACCATAAATGACACCGATGAATAATTCAACCACACAAAACTCGCTGACACTGATTTAGTAACCGTCTGCTGCTTCCAGCAGTAGGTCATCATTCAATCCATCATAAGAGTACTGTGTACTAGCCTGTGAGGGACCAGGCTGATGAATTTGATTTTCTTTATCTGATTCTACGTCGGTATCCTCGTAATCCTTCGTATTGTTGAGATTCGCCAAATTATTAATATCCTTCTTGATGGAGTCAAAGAATCGATCGTCTGTAGGACCCATAAACGATTTCACTTCTAACGCAGAATCTCCTTCCTCATTCACCTTGCTGTTCAGTCTTGGTTTCGGAGTTTGCACCTCAATCACGCTGGATCCTCCCAAGCTCTCTTCCTTGATTTCGTCTGTGTCAGTCTGACTACTAATCTCGATGCTCGAAGTGATTTTCAGGGCTGTCTTCTCTCTTCTATATCGTTTCAATCTTTCCTTCTTTGCTTCCTTATTTTCATGCAAAGTGGCCAAAATCTCTTGTGAATCTTCATCGTCTTCCCTGAATTTCCAATTTCCATAAGTCACACTTTCTTTCCTTATTTTTTTCGCCTCTCCATACGCTTTTTCTGTGAATGTGGTAGCACCCTTATTTGACATAATCAACAGGATGGAAGCCTCGGGAATGAGTACATGACTCAGAAACTCGGTCCAGCTCAACGGGGTCAACGACGGCGGGTGATGAGGATCTGATGATTTCAATGAAGGATAATACCCCCATTTGCGTAATGACATGAAGTGATTGATTAGTATTGTTCTTCCCAACTCGCCAAAGCTATCATCAGATTTCGTGATCAGCTCGACGGACTGAGTATTTTCTCAGTATATTGACACTCACTATCCTGGTTTGACAGCTTCGAGATTCTCAGGCTTGGATTGCCATTTGATCCCACCCCAAGTGATCTTCCCAATCTGCTCAATCTGTGTTTGCACATCCCTAAATACTGCTGATTTCTCAGGATGTCGAACAATCTCATCTAACTCATCTCTGATCCAACCGGTTTCTAATTTTTGCTCTAGAACGCCAAATTCAATGATTTCAGGATACCCCGATCGGATACCCAGAGGTATGATAGCCGTTTCTGCGTGATGCAATTGACAGAAGTCGATATGCTGTTGCCAGCCCAATTTTCTTGCACTGGGGTTCGAGGTGGTTGGTTCTGGAACGGAGACTGCTTCAAGTTTGACTTTGTGTCGCAGCAAATTCGCTGACGGTTTGACAGGCATTTGTGCCGAGCAATACTGATTATCCAATTGTCAGAACAACAGAAGGGGTGACGAATTGGCACTGAAACAAAACTTACAGGACACAAGTCGGTCTCGCTTTTGAATCGGGCTGCAAGATATTCAAAATGGAACTGTATCAGTATCTTGTTATACACAGTCTTAGGTTCGTTTTCTCACCAAGGTAGGCTTTATCTTCTTCGCTTAAAGCTTGATCATCCTCAAGCGCTTCATCCATAATTTTCGAAACGTCGATACTGGCAACGCAAATCAATGATATTCGACCATACTACAAAACACTCACTGGTCCTCGGTCTCATCCTCTTCTAAATGAGCTTCACTAGATATTTTCACCAAATCTTCCCAAAACGCATTAGCATTTCTATTACTTTCAATCTGTATTTGTGAACTTTGCTGATTTAACATTTTCACGTGCTCTTGATCTTCCACAATTTTCAGGAATGATGAATCTTTGACTGGCGAAGTTGAAAATGAAGCTCTTTTATTATATTTATTGATTCTATTAGCGTTTGGAGTTCGACCATTTTCATCTTCGTTTGACGATTCAAAGCTTTCAATTCTTCTTCTCGTTGATCCTTTCCCCTTAATCTTTGATTTACTCTTCTCAACTTCATCTTCAAGTTCACTTGACCTCTTTTTACCTCTCGATTCATGTCCTTCTAATCTACATTTGGATTTAAGTGTAGGTAAATTTCGATTCACATCGTCTAACTTTGATAAGGGAATCTCCTTTTTCTTTTTAAACATCTTTCCAGAACTTGCATGACTAGATTTAGGAGGTTTAGTAGGTGAATTACTCCTTGATCTATCTTCTTTATATCCTTCAGTCATGTTTTCAGGTGGAGTTGAACCTAATGTCATCTCATCTTCTGAATCAGAATTACTTTGTAAAGATTCTGAAAGTGGTACAATTCGCGTTCCTTTAGGTTGATATTTAGAGCGAGATGAAGATGAAATTTGGGAGGAGGATATTTGACTGGATTTATTTTTGCTTTTTGAAACTCTAGGTGTATCGTTATCATCTCTATCGCGGTCATATTCATTTTTCCTTGCAAAGATCTTCTTCGTTACCTCACGTAAATTTCCAATATCATCTTTATCTTGAGATTTAATGTTTTTCTTCTGTTCTATACGAAATTCTATATTATCAGTTCTTCTATCAAAATCTTTTCTACGAGAATCTAAATCTCGAAAAAGAGCAGTTGCATCATCTGAAGATGAGTTTGTTTTTCCTAGAGATTTTCCACCACTACTACTGGTTTTATTATTAATGTTACTTTCTCCCTTTGTTCCAATTCCATTCCCACTCGAAGATACTTTAGGAAACTCTTTCTTCATTATCGGTTTTGAGCTTGTGCTAACAGTAGTGACTCTTTTTGAATGTGCTTTGGGTACACTACTTGCTACTCTACTTTTTGAAGGGTCCATACCAAAGAAAGAGGTAGTACTTCCACCTGAACCCGTTCGAGAGTTTTGAGAAGATGAACCTAAGAAAGACTCCATTTTGATCAAGTCTCAATCATTTATAGGAGTGTGTCCAAGCGGTTTAAGCGTCAGATTTCAGCGTGTTTGATCATCAATAATAGCCGATCATTATTACAAAGTGAATGCGAAATTGATGGGAATGAAATTGATTGATATTGATGGATGGGTAATAATGTAAAGTTGAGTGTATCATCTAATTTACGCGTATGTCTTTTGCTTCTTTACTATTTCAGGCACATAAACATACAGCTCAAAGATCCTGTATGCTAACATTGATACATTTCATATATGTCATATACTTGAAAGTATTTCATCAACAAAGTACACAGTACAAAGTGCAAAGTACAAGTACAAGTACAAATATCGTAATACTACAACTTGTAAGCTATTTATGCAGTGATTTATCCCTGATCCATTTAACCGATACATCAGACATAAAAAGCCAAATCAAAAATCAATATTAAAGCTAGATTGTATCGGTGTGAATCGGTGTGACAATCTGCCAATGATGCTAAATCCCAAACTACGGCTCATACCTTGGTAAGAACAATGGATTCGATCCTGAACCTGAGCGAACAGGTAGAGCATTTGAAAAGGTTGAATTGTCCAATTCTGAATCTCTTCGTTCTGCTGAACTATTTTCTACCTCTTGCTCTTGCTCTTGCTCTTGATCTAGGGTAGCAGTATGATCCAGTCCAAGTAACTCTCCCTCGTGTGGTCTAACCTCATCTGTAAATTCATTGGAGCTCGGTAAAGTAGATTGGTCAGTGCTGGAAGTCGTCTCGCCTGAATCCTCATTTAAAGAATCTTCGCCTAGCTCGAACATCGGAGCCGATGGAATATCTGCTTCTTCCCCTTCATCTAACATCGGGGGCGCAGATGGTATATCTAAAGACAAATCGAGGGCTTGTGTAGTTGGCGGAGCGGAAGGGAGTAAATGACTAGTATCCAGGGGAAGCGATGAGGATATACCATTCAATCTCGACGATAATCTAGAATTTAGTCTAGGTGGTTCAGGTAAATCACCTGTTCCAGTGAAGGATGTGATCTCATAAGGGGGTTCGGACGAAACTTGCAATTGAGTTTCATCCACTTCTTCGAATCCATCTTGGTCTACCTTAACAGCAGGCGCAGAAGGGCCGTCCGCAGCACCATCAACGGCCTCTCCATCTCCAGATGATTCGCGATTGACAGGAGGGGCAGAAGCACCTAATCTCATTCTTTCTAATACTCGCTTATCATCCGTAGCTATGTGTCTGATTCTAGCACTTTCTTCACTATCTTCATCTTCTTCCTCAGTGGTCGGAGGTTCAATCATCCTTGATTTCCCTTCTGACCTGGAGGCTATAGCTAATGCAATCTCACCATCTTCAGTGGCTGGAGCAGGGTAATATCCTGGGGCTTGTGTCTTTTCTGTTCCTGAGACAATAGTAGGATAGATATCGGTAGATGAGGTAGTTTGAGGATGGGATGGTCCAGCTGATGAGGAAGATGAAGGGGTATGACGAGGTAAAGATCGGACTGAGGCAGGTCGATAAGCAGGTGGGAAATGTGGTACGATGCTCTGCTGTGCCTCATTGGCGGAACCGCCAATCTGAGCATGAAGGTCATTATCGATTTGCGAGGTTGACGTAGCCGATTGACCGTCATCTCCTGGTGAGGATCTTCTGGTAATATCTGATGAGGATCTACTCGTAGCCGCTTGATCATCATGCTCGTCTAGACTTGGTATAGGCGAAGGTGATTGATTATCAACATCTTCAACGGGTTTATCTTCCTCATTCTCATTTCTTTCCTCCCTTTCAGTCTCCGCACTAATTCGTACCTCGCCTTCATGTTCCCCATCGTCAATATTCTCATCACGAGCAGCCTTCTTGCGCCGCCTCATACCTATTCGCTGGTTCCACACACGAACTTTCGACTTTGCAACTCCGATTTGACCGCTCTTCTTCTTCTTCTTTGCTGAATGTTGAGCCTCTAACTCATTCAATTTCTCCTTGAACATGGCTTCTTTGGCTGATGAATTGAGGTCTTCTTCCTTGATTCCAGCTGCAGCTAACGCTTTACGTCTTATTCGTTCTTTTGCTCTTTTTCGCTTACGATGTTCTTTACGACGGCTGAGTACGATGCTAAGGAGTATATGCCATGTTTGTTAGACTTGCCCGAATAAGCATTCACGAATGAGAAGAACTTACAATATAATCAAAGCTACTATTCCAGTTGATAGTATTACACTCGCGATAGATATCAACGGTACCTTGTAAATACTAGTTCGATTTGATGATACTCCCCATCCGTTGGGTAAAACTGATTCCACAGCATAAGAGCCAGCATTGACTGAAGACTCGGCCGCATCTGCTGATCCTCCATCATCCGCTAAGATAGGACTAGTTGTAGGGGTAGCCACCTGCCGTCCATAAAGACTCCAGCCACCTTCAGCTCTAGTCCAAGATCCATCTTCATGTCTGCTCAATAGATAAGGTAACACAGTCTCATCTACATATACATTGTTAGTCGGAAGAACAGAGGGAGTGACCACCGATGTGAGATATTTTACATTCCGATGATCCTTGATCGTAAATGTCGATGTTGGATCCGCTTCCACATTATCTCGAGGAACTATAGGTGAATACGACTCAATGGGTGTGGGTTTCGGCAGAGGCGATCTTGGAAAGCGGCGGCTTCGCGTAGGAGGAGGTGCGGCTGATGTGGATGGTAAAAAAGGTATTAAAAATGCTGGTAAAGAAAGGAGATTTGCTGTGTTCATCCTATATTGACGTGTTGCATTTCGACGTCGGCGGGGTTGAAATGTTGATTGTTGTTTGCATATTTCGCATTGACACGTTATCTCCTGAAGCTCGTCATCTATTAAAGAACCGTATGAAGAGAGAGGGGGGAATGAAGGGTGAGAAGAAGGTCCGGATTCAATGTCATCCAGCCTGATTCCCATAGTATCGCTTGAAGTGGGACGATCGGTCCCTATACCCTCTCTCCCCCAATCCCTTTCCGTGCTTATATGCATGTCCTCGTTGTTCAGCGCATGTAGATTGATTCAATTTCTAAGCATAATTCAACTTGCTGACAGGCGACGAAGGGTCGATTGTTGGACACGATGATATCGAATGAATGACGGGTAAAAGCGATGAAGAAATGAGAAAAACGGATGTCAAGTTATGAAAGTCTTCCTTAATATTATTTTTAGAATTGTATTGAAAAAGATACGATTTTCCTTATAAGATTGAAAAATAAATCTGCTGTGTTTGGTAATGATGTCTTATTATGAATCTTAATTGATGGGGTTTAATTCTGTGGTGAGTGAAAAGTGTATATTTATAGAATATCCAATTTAAGACAATTAAACCGAGTATTAAAATGATCTATTTTGGTCTTCTGGCCTACTCTCCCTATATTTTCCGTAGTCCTGTCTAACCTTTAGTTTCTTAACGATATAGTAGTGTACCTTGAATGTGAAGTGTGTAAAAGTAATGATGGTATTTGTTCACAAATGATGAATATGAATTATGAACAAGTTTAAACATGGCAATCAAAGGGAGAAAATAGTTATTATTATCCTGAACCGTTTATGTTGTATTTTTAATGGGCACTTCACCACTTCAAATATCCGTTTGTTGATTCGGTATATGTTTATTATCGAGTATTGCGTTCACCATGATATCTCAGATATGTATGCATGCATCGCGTCTACCTGTATGGATGAAGTACCAATACATATATGTTCTGTAGAAGGAATTTTCATACTAAATGCCATATGCCTTGCTGTACAAAGGATTAACTCTAAAAACAGGGCGATCTGCATATACGTTAGAATTTGTATTTTCGCTTCTAGATCGTAAGGTAAGACTATGGTGAGTGTAAATATAGAAAAAAAAAACCAAATAAAAACCCTATCACCTTAACCCAGTTGATCATTTTGCCGTTATGCAAAAAGACGGAGCCTAAATAAGTGACGTCGAGTTCAAGTTCAAAGTAAAGGGTTTTGTTTTACATATCAAATCTTTACCAAATATGTAATATGGAAGGGGGGCACGTTTATACGGTCGTGATGCTTTGGATTCCCATCCCATTAAAAACCAGCGGAAAGGCAGAAACGGAATTAGTTGTTTTTGATTGCAAATGGTAGTTGATATAACGTTATAACGTGAAATTACGGGGGTTCCCCATGTCTCTCCCTTTCCATTGCGTTTTTGGTAAGAAAAATAAGAGGAAGCTTCCGTTTTTGACGCATTGGGTTCCTTAAGTTACAAATCGCCCCTTGCCATTTCCAAATCCTTGAACTTACACATGCTGAAAATAGAGTATTACCCTTAATATGCCGTTATCTGCATCTTACCATAACAATTGGAATTGGTATCCTACCCCTTTTAGTAATTCTTATGGTTTCTTTAAATAGCTTTTTGCTCGATTGCTCTTTTAGCCGATGACGAAATCAGTGAAATGTGGCACTTCATGCTATGCTAGCCTTTGTTCACGAAGGTATATTTACAGGTAAAAGATACAATTTCAGTCATCGTTGGCTCGCTGATCTTTGATCATCATTAGAGGAAAGACAATTCAGCATACGCGAATGCCAATGCGAATGCGAATGCTATGACAAATTGATAATTCATTCAGGAAGAACCATTCAGCTTGCTTCTCTCCTTCTGTTCTCGCTTCTTTCTCCATTCTGCCCCATATCTAAATTGTACACCTACAAAACCGAGAGAGATAATCATAAATCCTGTCCAAAGTGTAAAACTCCATCCTATTCCTATACTATTTATTAAAGGATTGATAGTCCCCGTAGCAAGAGCACCTACTAAACATCTAGCTAAATTTAAAGCAGCAGTAGCAGAAGCAGATTGTTTAGGAAAAATATCAACTAAAAAAGTATTAATTATACTTTGAATTGACATTGCTGACCAAGCTAAAAAAAAACTAAATATTATAGGAATTGAAATATGTTGATTTTTATCTATTGTCCATCCAAAAATTAAAACACTAATAAATTCAATTGATGACCAAATCCATAAAGTTTTCATTCTAATTTTTTCAATTGGAAAATCCATTTCTCCTTTTGATTTTATTGATTCCTCATATTGTTTTTTATATTTTTTATAATCTTTATCTAAAATATATTTTCCTGTAGTTAAAGTTCCAATCATACATCCTAAACCATTAGCAAGAAAAGTTAAACCTAAATTGATTTCTCCAAGTTTATATATTTTTGAGAATAAACTTGGTTGTATCGTTAAAGTCATTTGCCAAGTAGCGTAATGAATTGAAAGGAACGCTAATACAAAGAATACTTCTTTTTCGAATAGGATACGTATTGGTGCGATGAAATCGATTTTCAGTTTCTTACTATTTCCTAAATTCGATTCTGATTGTTCAGCCTCTCTATTTGCTACGAATTTTTCGAAGGGTGCTTTGGCTTGTTTGTACGGTACTAGTGTACCGTTCCCCACTACCGAGCGTAATGTTTCAGGTAAGAACAATGTTAGGACAATAAGGTAAACACCTGAATATATCGTAAGAAACCAAAATATTGATCGCCAACCTAAGGTGTCCGCGAACACTCCACCTAGTATTGGTCCAATGGCTGAAGGACGGCAGGATCAGCTTGCGTCACTATCAGGAGGGAGTCAAGAAGCGATGAAATATGAATGGGCGAGGACTAAAAGCGGAACACCCCATACACCAGGGCTAGGAAGTCGAGTAGTATTCGAAACGGAAGAAGCCAGTAGTGACTTGCTGGACTGAAACAGCAAAGTTACAGGCAATAGAAAGTCGAGATCCGAGACTTACCAAGGGGAGCCAATAATCCAGTCTGAAATACCCCCATATACCCTCCTCTTTCCTCTCTTGTTGTGATATCACCTATTATACCAGCTCCAATTGCTATTGTGCTTGCACTTCCCGTACTTTGCAGACATCGGAGTATGATTAATTGATAAAAGTGGTTGGATAAAGCTAGACCTATACAGGCAGAGAGGAAAACGAGAAAAGTGCATAGTAGTGTCAATCTTCGTCCATAAACATCTGATATTGCCCTTCAATCGATTATCAGCGTAAATTAAAAGAGATATGGGAGTCATGAGCACTCACCCCCAAAAAGTTGGTGATATAGCTTGAAAAATCATATAGCTCGTGACAGTCAGATTGATGTTCGATTCTGTTGTTCCCAAAGATTTAGCTATAATTGGTATAGCAGGGAAATATATATTGGAAGCAAATCCACTGAAAGTAGCTGATATAGAGGCTAGAGTGATGATAAAGTATTTCTGGTACAGACTGAAGGATGAATAAGGCGGTTCAATGACCACCTTGGCTGGTATGTCCTGTGGATCCTCATGACGATTGTCATTTGCAGAATCAATTTGTGGTGAATGCTCTGTGCTTATACATGCTTGGTTCGTTTCCTCCTGCTCTATTTCGAGCGCTGCAGGCGAATGAGACATGTCTAGACATTGGATCCCTTATGGATACTTGTTCGAATCAGAGATTTCATTATAGTCGGAGAAACGATTGATTTTTCAAGATTAGCCGAGAATAAATCACGCTCCATTGCTAATTCGGGTTCTCGGAACTGATTGCACTTCGGAATAGTCCGAACATTCACCTACCGCGATCTACGATTTGCTGATACACACACCATCAATTTGTGAATCCTCGTCATGGTTCTTCGTGTATCCTTCTTCTTTTTCTCTCATATCATCATCCTCATCCTATCACACTAGCTGACGCTTTCCAGAATCGATAATATCGTTCTTACCGAATAGAGAACCCTCAGCAGTATGCCAGCTCGAATTCCCACTTTAACGTTGAACGACGGTACTAAAATCCCAAGGATCGGTTATGGTCTAGGTAGGTAATGATTTCGAACGTTATACTCCTCTTGTCGATCTCTGTTTGAAATTCGGCTGCATGATAGCGCTGACCGGCCCTATATCTCCATAATAGGTACCGCAAATTACGGTATTGAATGTGCTCAACATGTCGTATCAGCTTTGAAAACCGGATATAATTACATTGATTGTGCTCAAATGTATGGTAATAGTAAGAGTTTTGGTGATGGTTTTGAAAAATTTGGTGGAAAGCGAGAAGACGTCTATGTTGTGCAGAAAGGTAAATATTCTCCTTATCCATATCCTTGACTTCCTAAGTGCCATTCGGCAGGAAAACTGTCATTCGGATCATAAAAAACTTATCAAAGTAGAGTAAATGGTAAACTGACTTTATAATTGATTGACCACTACAGTCGGTAAGACCGGTACCGAAAGTCACCCGAGAAAGATCTTAGAGGGTCTTCTCAAGGATGTGAGTGGATTTATGAGAGTGGACTCTTGCTGGCGGTAATCGGGCGAATTATGTGTAAGCTAACAATGACCCATTATATACAGATGAAGACTGATTATGTGGATCTCTGTAAGTATTTATCCCAAAATGCATAATCTCAGCTAAATTACTGACTCAAAGCATGTCTTCCTAGATTTATTGCACTCACCTCTTGTAAGTCTCACTGTTCAGAGGTAGAGAGTTTAGAAAGCTCATCTCAACTATGAATAGCTCACTAAGCCACTTTCTTTGTCTGAAGCTTGGAAGGTGATGGAGGAACTGAAAGAAGAAGGTTTAGCGAGATCTATAGGAGTCAGTAATTTCCGTGAAGAAGATATATTAGAAATTGAGAAGACATGGAAAATACCTCCAAGTGTCAATCAGGTAAATTCAAATTCCAATCTTACCTTTCTCTAGGCTCAACAGACGAAGAATATATTGACCCTAAATGAAACGTTGACAATATGAATTTTTTGAAATTTCAGATCGAATACCATCCATACAATTTTCATGCACCTAACGTACAACGACTTTTAGCTATTCAAAAGAAACACAATATACACGTTGAAGCTTATGGTCCATTAACATCTTTGACCGGTGCCAAAAATGGACCTGTTGATGAGGTAGTGACAAACATTGCTAAATCAAAAGGTATTGAAGAGTCTCAAGTCTTACTTAACTGGGCACGACAAACTACAGATGGAGTTGTAGTAACGTATGTTTCCCCATCTTCCTATACTTTTATCGTTGATCGTAATGTCACTGATACCGAAACCTGATTAGTACTTCAACTAACGAAGAAAGGCAGAAAATTCAATTGGAAGCAATTACAAAGAATATCAATTTAACTCAAGATGAAATTGATCAAATCTCAGAAGCTGGACGTAAAAAATTCTTCAGATATAGAATGAATGACGTTTGGGATGCTGCTAAGCCATAAATAATCACTAAATTCGGATAGAGACTGAAGATTTGTCGGTACGAGTCGTATGACTAGGGCAAGCGAATATTAGGAATTCTGAGACTCAGCTTATAAGGAGAATTGAACAAATCTATGTATGAAGTATATGCAGCAATTCAATCATGTTGTGAGACGTGTGACCATAAAGTAGCTGGAGTTCGACATGGTGTATTGATATACCTTTCATCATACAGCAAATAGCTATATTCTTTTTGCACGTGGAAGTAACAACACCAAAACTTTGAAGGACTTGCAAAACCCTGTCAGATCTTCATATCTTCAAATGTCTACTAACACGATACTGGGAACACTGCCTTGAGAACCTACTCATCATTTTCTTTCAGTGCATAATTAGTCAAACTAAGGCAGCAGGAAGCAGCAACGAAAATGAGAGGATACATGCAATGAATCATCTTTTTTATTCTTTTATAGAAATATACATATAACGACTAAACCCAAATATCCGACAATGACCACTTCCAACTAAGCAGCAATGTGGTCGACTTCTCTATCCCATACTCTGTGCTTAGCAACTGCGTCGATGAATTTCTCTGAGAATTCAGCGCCGGCTCCAACAGAAGGAGCAAGGAGTACACCATTGGCTTGAGTGATCTCAGTCTTGGTCTTGGCATCAGCAGGTAAATCACCTGCGAGTGCGAGGTCGGTCAACCATCCTACAGCATTTCCAGTAGCGGCGATAGCTTTCAAGTGCATGTAGGCTTCTCTAGCAGCGTGAATGAGTCGACCGTTCTTGAGTTTCTTGGTGTAATCATCTGAATCTCCACCAATGAAGATCAAGGCATCGAAGTGGGTAGATCGAGAGTTCTCGAAAGTGAATTCGGCGATTTGAGTTTGACCATTTCCAGCTTCTACTTTACCAGTTGCAGGACCGACAAACTTGACCATCATACTTGCTGCAGTGAAGGCAAGTTTGAGGGGTTCAACTTGAGCGTAAGAGTATCCAGGTAACAAGTAGATACCAACTTTTCGTCCTTCAGCAGTGAAAGTTTGGTTCTTTCCGGTGACTTGAGACAAGAATTCAGACTTTTGTCCATGGTTAGGTACTGCGTCTGGGACTTTGATGTCACTGAGCGATGAAGCAACTGCTAAAGCCAAATCGTGATCGATCAGATTGATTCGGTTGATAGCATTTTGTTGAACGATCGTTTCGTAACATTTAGACAACTCGAATTGGTATGCGGAGATGATGTGTTGCTTCTCGGGCTCTGACATAGAGTTGTAGAATAATTGAGCTTGACTGACAAATTCATTGAATTTGGGTCCATGCATTCGCTCCTTGATGCCCGATACGACTTCTGGGTAAGATCTGAATCCACCCTTTGCTGGTTCTGTGGTTGGCAGGATGTCAAACCTATTAGGGTGGTAAGCTTGTCGGTTGGACTTGCTGAACATTGTACCTTGACCGTCTCTTTGATTGGTCATAAATGGACAAACAGGTCGGTTAACAGGTATGTCGCCGAAGTTTACACCTAATCTGGAGATTTGAGTATCTTGGTATGAGAAGTTTCGACCAGCAAGCAAAGGATCGTTAGTGAAGTCCATACCTGGCACGATGTGTTGAGTACAGAAGGCGACTTGTTCAACTTCAGCGAAGTAGTCGACAGGGTTTCGGTTCAATGTCAAGGTACCGATGTTTTTGACTGGCACAAGGTCTTCCGGGATGAGCTTAGTAGAATCTAATAAGTCGAAGTCAAATTTATGTTCATCTTCCTCCTTAACTAATTGTACACCAAGCTCCCATTTAGGGTAAGCTCCAGCTTCGATGGCATCCCATAAATCTCTTCTGTGGAAGTCAGGATCTTGACCAGCAAGCTTGAGCGCTTCATCCCATACCAAGGAGTGGGTACCAAGATGAGGTGTCCAGTGGTACTTGACAAAGGTACTCTTGCCATCAGCATCTAACAATCTGAAGGTGTGTACACCGAAACCTTGCATGTGTCTGAACGATCTTGGGATACCTCGGTCGGACATGGCCCACTGTTGCATGTGGGTAGATTGAGGGTGAAGCCCCATGAAGTCCCACGCGTTGTCGTGAGCGGTTTGAGCCTGGGGAATCTCATTGTGAGGTTCTGGTTTAACAGCGTGAATCAAGTCTGGGAACTTGATAGCTAAAACCGATAAAATCCATATTAGCTAAATATGCCTGTCTTTTTCATACAGGAGGACAATTACCATCCTGGATAAAGAACACTGGCATGTTGTTCCCTACGAGATCCCAGTTGCCTTCATCGGTGTAGAATCGAGCAGCGAAACCTCTTGGATCTCGGACCTATCGAAATCGGAGGGAATTAGGTTTTGCCACTAACAAGAGAGAGTGCCACTTACGGAGTCCGCGGATCCTCGTGATCCTCCTACGGTGGAGAATCGAACGTATGCAGGGGTGATCTTGCTTGTATCTGTGAGGATCTGCGGAGTGTTGCAGGTCAGCTAAGATGACAAGAGCACACAAGCGAAAACACGATGGGCGAAGCGAGAGTGTGGCGACGATGACCGAGACGAAGGCGCGGTGACAGGTTGGCAGACGGGATGATGAGGTTATGAATGAGATAGCAGACGAAAGAGAATCCCAAGACTTAGAAGAGTAGTACCGAGACTCACATGAGCAGTTGTCAAACCGGTCAAAGGGGTATGTAATTTGAATTCTCCAAAAGCACCTGCACCTCTAGCGTGTACGACTCGCTCGGGAATTCGCTCATGATCGAAATGCGAGATCTTCTCTCTGTTGTGGAAGTCTACGTGATCGAATGAATCATCAGATTCAGCCATCTCAGATGTGATCGTTAGATATGGAAATGGACCTACCCTCCAATACTGTGGGTCCTCTTGCACCAGCTCTCAAAGCAATGTCCGTCTCAGAAACCTTGGTACCGAAGTAAGTAGTAAGGGGTGTTTTTTCATTTTGATCGATGGTGAATCCATCCATTTGTCTCTTCTTCGCATCTCCGACAGTGGAATTAACGACTGAAAAATTCAAAATGACAATGTCAACTTCTGATATTGACCTCGATCCGCAAGCGTCAAGTGCCATCGCTATTGGGTAGATAATTACTCACTCTTATCTACGACTTGAGCCATCTTGAATCTGGTTTCTTATGCTACAATAGAATCTAGGTAAGAAAATAAGAGATACAGTGAATACGAAGTGGCAAGATCGTATAAAGGAATGAACGTTTGTTTATAAGCAACTCAATATATATATATATATATATGCTCTCGATGAGAAGAGATAAAATGGCGTTCAGCCCGCAGGCGAGATTTCCCAATGCGAAAAGTGGAGGTCAGCTGTTTTAAGTGGGTTTAAGCCAATGGAAGTCTTGCTTTCTCACATGCATCGACTATAACGTCATTACAAAATTATCCTATTTTAGCGGAGGAAGACTTTCCGGCCTTTTTCTCTTTATACGATTATAGTGTAGTTTGAGAAGGCCAAAAGGTACACAGGCAGGAGGAGGTACGTCATAGATTTCAGTCACCGTTATATTCAATTCAGGGTTTTTATCGATTCCAGCAATTTTGCCGAGATCGAGAAAAATAGCAAATCAGTCTTGAAGGTGCTTGGGTTGTAGAGAGTGGCAAGAATGAAATATCTCTCGGATGCATATCGATTCATATCGTAACGGACTCGATTTGTGATTACTTTTTGGTATGACAAACACTAGACTCGCCGAATAGGCACAAGGCGGCCGAAGCACTTCCGACTCATGGCAGCGATGCACGAGTCCCACGAGCACTCGGAGCTTTTTCTGAAACACAAAACACACACACACACTTGACGCACAGGTACCATCAAATAAATTCTACGTTGCAACAGAGATCATTTAAAGATATATGAACCCACTTATATGCTGAACTCTTTCATCTACGGCCATAGAATCCAGAAAGCACCGGGTCCCGTCTGCTCACCTAGACATGCATCTAACTCCCCGCAGTTAAGTTGGATATCGCTCGGTTAGTACCAAGGTGGGGGACCACTTGGGAATCCCGGGTGCTGTAGTTTTTTTCCCAGGCTAGGGGTGGAGCCTGGAGGGTAGGTGAGGATCTGACAAAGGCGCAATGAGACGAAGGCGCAATGAGACGAAGGCGCAAATGAGGACTAATAATCAAAATCGAAGCAACACGAGCAAAAGGATCGTGCAGACTAAGTGAGATGAAAGACTAATGAGGAGTCAAAGCTAGTGAGGGGTTGGACCTCTCAACGTCATTGTTCAACACTACATGTATACCAGTTAATATGTCATTATTGATATGTAATGCATATGTTTACTCTGAACAAGAGCTATTCGTGATGATGATATTTCCAAAGCAAGAAAGTAGGCAAACTGGTAAAGTAACTCTAAATATAAAGTATCGGACACAATCCTAAAACGTCAAGTATAGGAAATCAATTGAGCACAATAGTATAATTTCGCAGAATCTACGCTCGAACGGATGAAGGTGGACTATAACTTGTAGACGAAAATGTCAAGTCTCTTGCAACAGAAGTTACCTAAACCAACTTGAATTAGTCATATGTTTTGTCCGTAAACCGATTTTGGTTTTGACTTACAATTTCAACATCATCATCATCTTCTTCTTCTTCTTCTCCATTATCGTTCGAGATATTAACATTTTGTCTCATTTCTTCCATAGTCTTTTCAAGCATTTCTTCAGTTAAAGTCTTTTGTCCATACCCATCAACAATTGGATTATTTCCAGAATTCATCCAAACAGGATCTAAAACGTGAGCGAAATGACAAGCATCTCCTAAAGTACATCTACCAAGTTGAAAATGTCTACAAGGTTTTGTTCTCCAAGGTCTTGGTCTTTCTACCATCATTACACTCTCAGGTACAACTCTTGTATGTAAGAATGAACAATTGTTTCCATTATTACATCCGAGTGATGAGTTATAAAATTTACAAGGTAATGTTTGATGTTTTGGGTGAGGTGGTGAAAAAGCTTGACCAATAGAAAGAGATTCAGAATCACTGCTTGATGACGAAGTTTGTTCAGGAGAAGAAGGTGAGAGGATGTGCATACTGTGAGTGATTAATCAGCTTGAGATCTCCAATTGGACTTGAGAATAACTCACTATGTACATTCATCGCCGTGAGGACAAAATCCTTCAGCGAAAAATCTACATGGCTTGGCTGTGAGTTGTATTAATCAGCGATACATCACCCTCAGCTTTCGCCAACAATCACTGAATTCATCGTACTCACTCCTGAAATAATTCTTGGCTGTTCGCCTCTTCACTTCGCCCCCATACCTAGCTTTGACTTCTGCCGTTCTGAGAGCGTTCTTCATGGCGGCATCTTGTACGGCCCAGCCAGCAGGAGTCCAAATGACACCTAATCCACCAGGTATGACTGGAACAGAAGGGTCGTTATGACCAGGAAGAGGAGCCATTGGCATACCCCACGGATAAGTTGTCGAATTCAGAATAGCACCACTCTTGTGATTAGCGGTCCCGGAGGACTTGTCGTCATTTATCGGGGAAGATAGGAAAGTTTGTGTGGGAATTTCAGAATCATATTGAGCGAATCGAAATTGATTCGACAGATTTGATCGGGGCAAAGCCCTCAAAGACTCTTCCAACTCTTGCAGTTTCCTACGGTGGCTAACAGGATCGAATGGCGAAGCTGGGTCCGATTCGGTACCGAATAATGAATACGCAGATACAGGCGGTAGGAGATGTTGACCAATTCCAGTACCAAGGCCTGTCGAAGGTGATTCGAGGGTATGTTCGGGTTTTACATTTGTCATTTCACGAAGATTAGGCGGAGGGCCTTTTGACCAAGCAGTATTTCTGGGCGGAGCAGTGATGGTAGGCTGCATCGGTATAGCCAAGGGTTCTGAAGCTCGTGCAGGTGGTGTAGTGGTAATGTGTCTTGATTGGTTCCGGATAGCTGTCGATTCGTTCTGAGCAGAAATCAAATCACCCGTCTCACCAACCGCTATTGGATCTTTTAGGAAAGGTGGTGCAAATGCTGATAAGCCAGTTTCGTTTTTATGGAGCACTTGTGGATCAATTTTGACAGATGAAACCAGTATAGCTTTCGGCAAAGCTCTAGTCCAGGCTGCAAGTGAGCTACTAAGAGAAGCTGATTTACGATGTGTGAGGCGTGGTTCTCTAGTCTTGGTCTCTTCTTTTTTATTGTCGATCTCGGCGTTATCCTTTCTTCCCAACGATTCATCAGGCAATTTTGCCTCACTATACACAGCTGTCAGCTACGCCTTGTACTGAACCCATACCCACAATGTTAGCTGAACTTACTGAATGAAAGAACAGTAGTCTCCGTACGGACAATGACCTTCAGCAAAGTCCTTACATGACACAGCTAAGCAGTATATCATTTGTATTAGCTTCATTCATTGCTGCAATGACGAGGCACCGTAAAACCAAAATGACCTACTCTTCCACTTCTCTCTACTCTTACCCATAGCGCCTTTTCCACCTCCACTCATAAAGAATACTTGACCCATAACTTCTTCACCATCTTCATCAGCCACCAGTACTTTCTCTCCAGGCATAACGTCGCCCAAATCGATTTGACCATCTTTCTTGACAGTAATAGATTTTGAAGGTGGTTCGCTCTCCGCAGTTGAAGGTGTTATTTGAGCATTGGCAAAAGTACCTGATGTTGGATCAGGAGCAGTGGGACTAAGCATTCGAAATTCGGACAAATTAGATGTATTTGGCATCGCTGAACTAAGACCGGAAATTGGTTGTTGAATGCTTGATAAATTGTGGACAAATCGACATGGTCTTGAAGTGCAAGTCAGACCAGGTGTATGGTAAAATTTGCACAGAATGACTGGGTTCGAATACATTATCAGCTCTCAAATTCCATCTTAGATTTGCAGGGCAATGAAATCAGCTCACTTTCTTTTTTACCCAAATTACAAGCAGTGTCAGGTACAACGGTACTTTTCGCACTGGCAAGTCCATCATCAAGATAAAGATTGTTATTCTTGATAATCTTGATTTCAGGGCTTTTCATTGACACTGGGCTTTTCAACCCTGTCATTCCGGAAGTCGATAGTCCTGGAGTCACAGGTACTACGACACCTTTACCATTCTCTTTGATAATAGCAATACTTAATCCTCTTGCTTTAGCAATTTCACTAGCTGTTCCTTCTACACCAGCACTAACAGGTGGACTAATTAGCTTATTCGAGATGGGACTTTTTAAGGTTGAAGAAATGGAAATAGGAGTTTTAGGTTTAGGTGAAATCCATCCGGAAGTACTTGAAGGTATCATACCTGCTGACCAAATTGATCTTGAAAAGGAACCAGTTCTGGAAGAAGATAAAGATTGATCAATTGATATACCTTTAGCAGCTGCCATGATTGAAAATCTAGATGGAGAAGTTGTAGAAGGTGATGAATTTTGAAAAGAAGTTGGTGGACGTTTTGTTCCATTTCCAGCTGGAGTAGTTGATATATCAGGTAGATCAAGTAATTCTTCTTCATCATTGTTGGAACTATTTTGTCGTTGAGGTATCTTATATATAGGTGATTTGAGATCCCCACCAGAAGAAGAAGTATTTGATTGATTTTGATTTTGAGTAAGAGTTGGTCTTGATATAGTATGATGTTCTGTTGAAAAGGATACTCTTCTATTGCTCTTCCCATCGTTATAGACTATCGGATCATTGATGGATGATATACTTAATCTCTTACCATGATTTATAGCGATATTATCTTGGACACAACCGTTATCTTGTGAAGCCAGATCCATAAGATTGGCTGAAGATGTATTCGTGGAGGAATCAATTGAACGTGATCCTCTATGGGCAGAGAATGAAGGTGGGGTAGGTAAAGTGAGTTTGAAATTGGGTGATTTTGGAGACGGTGTGGAAGGGGTAGTAATAGGAGACGACATATCGGTGTTGATCATTGTTAGATTTGATACTTAATAGGAAACAAACGATAAGTTGAAAAAACTAAATATGATTGAGGAATGAGACGAGATGAGAAAAGCCTACAGTATGATTCTCTACTATATATACGTTTGCCTGATATAATTTGGGTGGACTTGGCTGTCCAATCAAGTTGACTAATTAATTGTTTCGATAATAAGAAGTAACACAAGGAATGATTCTGGATAGTTGTCTTGAGGAAAACGACCTATCCACGAAGTCGAAGAAGTTATGTAATTGTTGAGTGGAGATGAGTTTGTGCTTGTACTTGTAGGGGATAAGAGAAGGGGGGACGGGGGAGGGGGGGGGGAATGAACGATAAGGTCGTGTTTTGATGTTTTTAGAATTGTGTGTGTATCTGTATTTGTGTGCTGACAAATGATTTTTGATGGTGAGCTGTACGTCAATGAGCAGGAATATCAAGTTACAAGTATGATGAAAAATAATGATATACTAGATATACTAAATATGAGAGCGACGATCTTATATCAGTCTTCTGTATATCTTCTCATCATCTAATCAATGCTATATATAACCTGAAAAAAAAATCAATACGCAAAAATGAAATATAGACTGTAGAAGTATTTCAGTTAATTCACAAGACAGAGCACATTGTCTACTTCTTCACGTATATCAAATCATATTTCTGAGTCAGACATACAAAGAAATTTCATCGCACAACCACATTATCTTGATGATCAAGACTTAGAATTAGGGTAAGCAAAAAATAAGAAACGATTGTAGATCTTTTTGTTCTTAAATTTTCCGCATATTTCATACTTCAACAAGGATGATTTGCAATTGTAGTATAAATTATGTCAAGAACAGACAAGTAATCAAAAGGATTGAAGGGTTTATTGTTAATAGAAAAGAACAAAAAGCAAAACAAAATTAAAAAAAATCATCAAGCTTTATTGTTCTCTTAACTCGGTTATTATTATTATCATTATTATCTTTATCAAACTCGTCCCTGAATTTTGACATATTGGGCAATCCCTTGAAATATGACAAATCTTTCTCATCTTTTGATATACATTGAAAGACCTTACTTATGCTTAGTAAAGTATCGAAAGTCAAAAAGGACATGATCCACTTATAGCAGAAATAATAACAATATCATTCATCAAGGGTTGCATACATTTATCTATACCATGCAATTATACATGAATGCTGTGGAATAATACAAAGTTCAAATGTCCATATGCAACAAGCATACTAGGATACATTTCAGAGTTCAGGAATTGACAACTACCCCGGTCCGATAAATTGACGTCAATCCAGCAATAAGGGATAGGCGTCCTTTTTTAACCTGTAAAGTTACATTCGCTTGACTGTATCATCACTTGATTGAAGATGTCCTTTTATTTCGGATGTAGTAAAAATTTGGCGATATCCGGAATCACTAGTCACGTATAGGACTAGCCATCCTACTAGTCAAAACCTCTTCATTTCTAACCCAATCTCGGATCCCACTTGGTCCGGAAGTCGTACTATTGATCGCACTCTGAGAAGGAGTGACACCATTACTTCCAGCTGTTCCAATTTTGACATCGCTCCCATTCTCTTGACTCGGTGGTGGATTAGACGTCGATGGCTTCATGGATGAGGTCTTGATATTGGTCTGTGGGGTGGTAGGGTGCGGTTCATCGGACGGTCTTGTAGTGTCAGTCGAAGCTGAAGCTACTGATTGACTTTGTTCTGATGATCCATTCGCGTTCATCCCATCCCCATCTTCAATTTGACTTTTTTCCATCCTTTCCCTTTCTCTTTCAGTCTCCAATTTTGATTTTTCTTCTTGTTCTTCAGCATATGCTAATAGTCGATCCCCATATTTTTGCATTTCCTCTAATGATATTCTCAATCTGAAATCATTTAAAAGTAGAAATTGAAGTTCAAGGGAATTTAATTCTGTAGGTGGTAAACCTCCTACTTTGGCATATCGGGAATTTGTGTAAAATACATCTGAACAAGGGGGATAAAGATCAATAATTACGTTCCCAATTTCTAACAATGATAATAATTGAATCAAGCTCACCTGAAAAGAATTTCGAAGCAACAGTAACTCCAGCTATAACTAATCGATGAACATTATAACTATCAATAGCAAAACTTTTCCCTTTTCCATCTTTACCTCCACCACCAAAAATCGCTTGAGTTCCACCTACACCTTGAGGAGTACCCAACCTAGTCATCCGGTCAAAATATACTAATAATCCTAAAAACACTTCGTTCGTGGTTGGACAATACTTCAATATACGTAATAGATATGCTTCTATAGAAATTGAAGGTATATGTCGAGCGTGGAATGCTAATAATGATGAAGGATGAGAAAGGGATGATTTGGAAGCTGTGAACAATGGGAATTCATCATTCGATATTGATGATCCTGCTTCATGCGACGTGAGATTTTCAGCTACATTTGAGGAAGAAGATGATGAAGATTGTTCTGATTGATCAAATAACGCTGTTGTAGGTGAAGAAGAAGATGAAATATGATTTTGAGATAAAGAAGAAGAAGTGCGAGAATGAGATCTGGACCTTGAGCTTGCGTTGCGATTTAACGGACTACTCTCCTCTTTAAGCGTTTCAGTCTGACCATCTCCAATTGCCGTATTTGATTCATCTAAATCCGGATCTAGATCCACCCTCAACGCATCGTTCGAAGTAGCTATATGCTGTAATAAGCCAGCCAATAGTCTGAGTAATTGTTGTGTAGGGTATGTAGCTATATCTAAGTGGTGCGATTTGCCTTTCCGCGAATTTGAGTTAGAATTTCCTTCTTCATCCTCTATCGTAGATTCAGGTTGAACACGAGAAGAATAGGATGAGTAAGACTGCCGACGCTGAGATGTTGAAGAAGACTGCGATTGTGAGCGTGTATGAGTATTTGAGTGACTAGATCGTCTAATTTGATGATGCGAATGTGAACGACTAGGTCCAGCTTCGTTCTCCGTTACAAGGCTTGATCCGTTCATCTTGATGCGAAGCTAAAGTTGACAATTTAGCGCTCTAAAGTTGAATTAGAATCCTGTTCTTCATGAAGCGTCTGACTGATTGACAAGGTATTGTAGGTATCTTGCTAGACTTCCTGATCCAAACGAGCAACAAGAGAAAGCGTTAATTTTACTTTGTTGATACTGAGATGCGATGTGTAGGTTACAGCTCTTTTACTGTGTTATTGGGCGAAGTAATGCGACGAACTTGTCTCTTCCTAGAAACGATAAAGTTTTGATCCAAATTTCAAGATGGTAATGTTGACGGAAATCACCATATGCTTAACTGATAAAAGGAAGGGAAAGAAAGTTACTAAATATCTAAAGGATAGGCAGTTGCACGGTCGAATTCGGTACAATCGATTAAGCTGATCTATACACCAGACCTCTTGATGATGGCGACTGTAAGGTGACTAGGTGGATCAAAGAGACCGCGAGTTGTTTTGAGTCGATGAACTATGTTTGATACAGATGTATGACAATCTGATTGTGATTTGAGAATGGTAATTTGTGGTGATTTACATAAACGTGCATAATTATTAGTAGTTTAATTAGTTGAAGGTGATGATGATAAACCCGGATACAACACTAACCCTGAATATGAATATCATTCCCTGAGTTTAACTAATGAAACATGTGGCACACATTACACACATTACACACAAATACATGTCCATTTAAAAGATGATCTTTTTAACAAATAAGATCTGATTACATACAGAAGGTGATTATCATATTGTCGTAAATTGATTTGTAGTATAATGCAATGTAGTATTCTTGCACTTGCTACTATGGTCTGACACGCCAAACAACAAACATATTTCCTTTTGGCATTTCTTTTCTACTTTCTTCTATAAATCCCCATCTTTCAGCTATGGTAGTTATCGATTTTATAGTTCTAAGACCAAGTAAAGGTGATTTTGATTTAATATATTCTTTGTCAAACTATATCAATTGGCAAAATCAACATATAAATATATATGTATTAACGTCGCGTTGAATCTTAATCATACTTTGTAAAGAATAAAAAGAACTCACTTTTTCATCTTCAGACGAGTTATAAGTTCCATCATCATTTAACCAAGGTCCATAAGCTATAATCCAACTTTTATTAGATTTAAGTGGTTTATATTTTATTTTTTCATTTATAGGTGATAAATTTTGAAAAACTTTTTCAGGTAATTCAATTGGACAACAATGAATTAAATTGACTAAAAATGAAAATTATAAAAAAAAATAAGAGTTTTAACGATATATCTTGAAAATAGAATTGAGAAATTATTTTTGAAAAAAATAAAAATAAAATCAAAACTTACTCATTAAACATCCTAAAAAAGGTTTAGTAATTCCAAATTTTAAAGAAATAAATAAAGAATTCCAATCAATTTCTTTTGAAATATCTAATAATCTAGGTTCACGTAAATTTAATAATCTAATATTTTCTTCTTCTAATCTAGAAGAAATTAAACTAAATCGTAATGAAAAAAAAGAAAAAAAACATATTTCATTATCAGATTTAAAATATACAAGGTCAAAGCAAAAATTGTGCAAAAATCAAAATATTCATATTCACCTTTGTTCATTTTCATCTCTTACTGTACCCCACCAAATTATTTTTTTCCATTGTTTTGCAAAAAATTCTAAATGTTCATAATTTCCTGAACCTAATTCTAATATATCTCCTTCATCATTTTCATCTAACAATTTACTTAATTCATTTATTATAGATTGTTTATTTCGCTGGGAAGATCCTAACCCAAAAAAAAAAGTTAAAATGAATCATTATCATAACTTCTTTGATCATGAATTGTGGTGTATGAACGTTGCTCGAGCTTACCTTCTTGAGTAATTATGGATGGATATGACATGTTCATTGATCACATCCGTTCATACGTATCGATAGAATACCATTTGATGTTGACTGATATTTGATGAGTAGATAATAAACAGCAATAATCTCGTTTCTGGTGTCAGATGAAACCCGGACCATTAAGGTGGAGGTCAGAAGTGACGTTTTCCGCAAGATTTCAAATTGTGCGCTTTTGACTGGAACAATGACACCGTAATGCACAACTAACTAATACGATATCGATATAATTCATGTATTATTTTATTATTGATACAATAGACAGTAAAACTATAAATATAAAGGAGAGGAATCGTCCGACCTTTTCAATGCAATATAGAGATGCCGACAGCTTGGGAAGGAGTATCCTTTCGTCGAAAGTAGCCTCAATAACAAGTCAAGGATAAGTTTTCTGAGAAATCCTAATGGTAATTATAAGTACGACTAGACATATCAATTTCACTCCATGCGATCTTCTCAATTCCTTTCAGTCCGTATCCGTACATATATCCGCACTAAGCCAAAATTGAAACTAATGTATTATTTACTGACGAATCGAATGGTAACTGGAAGAAATAGTATATCAGCATTAATCTATTTTTTTAGGAAATATAGGTGAAACTCACTTTGGTGGTATTTCAGCAATTTCTTCTTGTTCATCACCTTCATTGGGTAAACTACCCATATCAGTATGTTGGTATACACTTCCATTTGCACTTTCTCTTCTACCTCCATCGCTTGGATCAGGTGATAATGGTACACCAGATTGTCCTCCAGATCCTGAAGCTTGAGCTTGAGGTCCACCATATCCACCAGATAATCGATTTTGATATCTTTCATGTGCAGCTTCACGTTGTTTTGACATTGCAGCTGTTGACATATTTTGTGTTTGTTGAGGTTGACCATAATGATTTTCGTATGAAGGTGAATATTGTTGTTGAGGGGAAGTTGATCCATATGCACCCGCTGCCGCACCTGCGCCTGCACCGGCGGCGGCAGCTACACCATATCCACCTTCCATACCTGATCCGTATGGGTTATAACCTCCATGTCCTATTGAATTTTGCATATAATCTCTAGCATCGGGCATTTGCATTGGTGGAGCATGGGCATAAGGATCGTAAGATTCATCTCCTCCACTTGAAGCATATGTGTAAGGGTCGACTCGAGGTGAAGTTGCGCTTGCACCAACGGCTGCTCCGGTCCCGCCAACATTGGGTACGGAAGGTGAGATAAGATCGATTGGATCATTGACTGAGTGACGGGCTGGATCAAACTTCATAACACGAAAAACATCAGCATATTGTATGGGCAAGCCTGACAGATAGTTCATACTTACTGTTTTCTCATCGAACGCTTTATCGTTGTTTCTTCTTTTCTTGAAACAGAAGAACCATAATAAGGTAGCCAAGATTGCTAGACCTGCAATACCACCGATAACTCCACCAACTATTGCACCGGTATCTATCAAACAGAGATGCGTCAGTCATTAGAATTTATATTGCTGTAGACACTACACTCACTTGAACCTCCACTTTTACTCGATCCACTGGCAGCTCCTGTGCTAAGACCTGTCGAAGCCACATGTGTAGACCCATTTTGGTCCGTGACCGTCACATACCTGTTCAAGGTTCCCAGAGTTAGCTACCGCGTTGCAAAATTGGATAGCTGAAAAGGCGTAGGTATATTCACTCACACGACACTAGTAGATTGTCCAGGTTCGGAAGTAGATGATGAACCACCCGCAGAGGTACTAGGTGAAGGAGTTTGACTAGCTATAGAACTTTGTACATTTGAAGGACTTGCTGAAGCGCTAGTAGTTACACTTGCACTTGGACTGACACTTGCAGATTGACTTGCAGAAGCTGAAGCTGATTCACTTTCACTTTCACTTGCTGATGCAGAAGCTGATTCAGAAGGTGAAACAATTGCTGAACTAATTATAGATGATTGAACAGCTGAAGATTGTATTCTAGAAGCTGAAGCTGAAGCAGATGCAATAGCTGAAGATAATGCTGAAGAAAGTTGTTGTGATAATGAAATTGCTTGAGATTCACTAGCACCTGAAGAAGCTGAAGGTTGAATTGATACTACAGGTTGAGAAGTAGTAGGTCGAGCAATAGAAGATGACATTATGTTAGAAAATTAATTAGCCAAAAAAATTCCTTTTATTGTGATTCGGAGGAATATTGTAATAATATCGCTATGATAATTTTTAATTATGATTGATTGGATTGAATATACACAAAAAGGAATGACGATCAAACGATTAAAATCAAAATAGTCATTCAAATAAACAAACAGACAAGCAAAACGATAAAATCAAAATAGAAAAACAAGTATTTTGTTAAGATACCGAAGAGAACGTAACCTCAATCTCAAATCTCGCTTGACCTATTTGGAAAACACCTCTTCCCTCTTCATGCGAAACAAATCTCCCTTTCTCCAGGGTGAATCAATTATAAGGATAAACGCAGTCCTTTCCAGAAAAAAATATATCAAGAGGTGATTCGTATAAAACATTTTTTGACCCCAGAAAAAGAATCACCCTGATCTAAAATCAACAAAAACCTTTGTTTTCCCCTCTTTCAATTTCGTTTGTGACATCATGAAACATGAATAAAAAGGAAGAGTTACTCATACTCACTATCTGCCATATTCACGTATTCCTTTCTAAATAAAATAATTTAAATATACAGTGTTGATTTATATGAACAAGTTCAATTTGATGATTAACAATTCGATCAAAAAGAAGAAAGATGCTATCATAATTAGTTTGTTTATATTCACTTTTCTCTTAAATGCGCCAAGGAGGGGAAGTGGGTGAAATAGTGGGAAAAACCCGAAACAAAAAGTTAAAATCCACGTGTTTATTCCTTTTAATCCCTGATCGTATGGGTCTTTTTACGTTATCACAAAAAGTATATCATTTCGATCATTCATTAAGAGTAAAGCCGAAATCAAACTCTTTATCCTTCCTCAAATTGCTTTACAGCTTTATGCATACTATCGT